>NC_134407.1:19874779-20200029 GCF_038048845.1 Mixophyes fleayi
CAGTACAAGCCATGGTGACCCTTCATGTCGGCAGAAGGCTTAGTGGTACTTATTTTATTTCCCACAATGCGCCACTTAAGGTGGAATGGGGGGTGTACAGAGCAAGTCTCCCAGCAGCCACATTCATCAGACTCGTTCCTTCCTATTCCCTTATGGCATGAGTTCTGTGTATAGGAAATTCACCATCAAGAGTAACACTGCAACACTGGGAGAAAGACTATGCACTGTCTATAGCTACTTAAAGTGGACCTATATATAGTACACACAGTGGCATATTCAATTGTCAGCGAGATTGTTTTGTCCCCGCGGTGTTAAAAAAAAAAAAAAAAAAAAGTCCTGTGCGGGTTTTTGTCTGCAATAGCGACCGTTTGGAGTTACTGCAGCAGGAAACCTCGTGCAATTCAATTGCAAAAGAGGTAACGCTGCCCCCGCGCATTAAAAAAATTGTGTTTGTGAGACTATAGGGGAGTTTTAACGTTGTCATGTATAAGACAAAAAAAAAGGTTTTGCATACATTAGATTGCATTACACATGATAATATCTACATTACAGTACTTTATTTAGCATATTTTTAAATTGAACTATTTTTTACCATACAATCATCTATTCCATGTTAAAACACATTACTACATTCATATTTGTACCAAAAACATACATAAATGTAATTAATTAGTGATTTTTTTTTTTACTTTTTTATTTCATTATTTCTTTACAAGAAAATCAACTTACACAAGTTAGTCATTAGTGATAAACATACTTTTCAACATTTTTACATGATTTCAACTACTTTTCAGAGGTTTTTTATTTTTAACACACCCAAAGGAGGTGCGAGATAACACAGCATATTTGCCTGTTTTACCCGCCGCGTTAAAAAACAATTGAATAGCTTTTAGTGCGGCTGCCTCTCGCACACCCTAAAGTCTCAATAGACCTTCTACTGGAGCGCGAGAGGACCGTTTCATGAAAAAAAACGTAGCGTTAAAAATGGAATTGAATTGCGGGTAAAGTTAACCCCGCTCGAAAATGATGAAAAGCAGCGGGAAAATGACTTAACACGCTCTAAATAAAATACTCGCTGACAATTGAATATACCCCACAATGTATGATGCATGTAAGTATATATGTTTTATGCACGTCATGGAAATCCGAGGTGAGTTGTAATATCCAGAATAATTTACACTACAAAAAACGTTATTCCTTATCAGAAACAAGTTTACATGATGAACACTGAAATAATGATGTCCCAACTCATGTTTGTACATATATTAGTATCGCCTGTTTTCATTGCCTAAAGTTCAGGACCAGTGCAGTTTGCAAAGAAAACAGAAGTGAAAACTAAGAGGTCATGCCCTGAGGCCAGAGAGCAGAGTTACTCATTAATACTATTATTTACACATTATTTCTGGTGCACATAATTGTTGTTTGTGAACCAAGAGTGTGGAATAATAAATGCATCGTATATATAGACTTGTACGTATGTTAGTTTTGCGTCCCCCTGTGCCAGGAGAGGTGAAACAAGGGAGTGGGTAAGCATTAGTTGAGTACCGTAAGGGTGTGTAGCACGACCCCTGGAGATGAAATCTAATGAGACTTGAATAGATCTTCTTAAGAGGTGTATTTATTGCGGGTACTGGAGTCCTGCGCAGACGTTGACCAGCGCGGTAGCCGCTTCTGATTGCCCGTTTGTGTATTGACCCCTCCAACCTTATTCATGAGCGTTGGCTAGTAATATGCTTTCCTGGATTGGGTTGTATACTTACAACCCAATTTCCAGGACATCACACATGGTGGAAAATCAAGCACGGTGGCTCAGTGGTTAGCACTTCTACCTCACAGCGTTGGGGTCATGAGTTCGAGTCCTGACCAGGAACTTATCTGGGTGGAGTTTGTATGTTCTCACCGTTTTTCGTGGGTTTCCTCCCACACTCCAAAAATATACGGATAGGTGAACTGGCTGCTGCCAAAATTAACATGTGTGTAGGGGGGATTTAGACAGTAAGCTCCAATGTGGGAGGGACTGATGTGAATATTCTCTGTACATCGCTGCGGAATTGGTGGAGCGAATATAGATGATATATACAAAAGGTATTAGGAGTAATGGAACGCGCTTTTGATAGTTGCTGCTCTCAACCTTTGAAAAGAACCACACAATTGTTCTCATACACATAAAAGCCTTCATAGAAAATCAAAAGTGTCCAGTGCCACTGCCTGTATATACATGCAGAAAACAACATTTTATAATCATATTCTAGTATTAAAATGTGCGCATGTTATTCCTCTATTAGTCATAAAAAAGAAAAATAGTCTATGTACAAAAAAATACATTGTGAAAGAAAATGTACTTATATTTGGTTGAAAGATGGATCTCTATATCTCTGCCCTAAGATCTTCTCCTCCGTGTGAAATTCGTAGTGATATAACATGTGAAAAAAATAAAAAATACAACATAGTGTGATGTTGGTTGAACCATATAATCATACACGTGAGAGAAATGTGCCAACAAAATAATAATTGTTGTTGTAGATCAGTGTTGGCTAACCTGTGACACTCCAGGTGTTGTGAAACTACAAGTCCCAGCATGCTTTGCCAATATATAGCAGCTTATTGCTGGAAGGGTATGCTGGGACTTGTAGTTTCACAACACCTGGAGTGTCACAGGTTAGCCAACACTGTTGTAGATCAATCCTGTGTCTCTCCTTTAGAAATCCACTCACTAGACAATCAATTTGAAAGTTGCCTTTAGTGATAAAAATAAGAGAAACTCGGTGTGTAAAGTTGATTGGTCCTTCTGGTTCTTCTCCTGTATAAAGAACCAGAGACTGTGCAGACCCCGGGGATTCTTTAACATCATGCTCATATCTGTCTCGATCTAGTAGGGATTCAGAAATGAATAGATCGTGGATGGATGTAAGTTTGTTACAAACAGATCTGGCGTTCCATAGTGCACAGGAGAAGGGAAGAGAGGATAGTGGAGATATGTGGATAAGGTTGGCAGGATTGGAAGTACGGCTGGATGGAAAGGTTTGGGGTGGAGCGAAAAGAGTGAACAGATAATGGAGATTATACAAGGCCCAAGGTTAGGTGGGATATCACCAGCAGTCATAAGAAGGAGCAGGGTGAGAAAGAGGACACGCGAGGAGGATTTGTGGGTGTGAGGTTTATTTCTGTCTATGTAGGCTGATGAGTGTGGTGGGTGCAGGAGACAAAACAGTTCAATGTATATAGACTAGTGAGGAGGGAAGTAGTTAAGGGGAAATCATAATTGGGATGGGAGGAATAGGGTGATGGAGAAAGAAAAAGAATTTGGAGAGAAGTATGGTGATGGTAAATAGGAGAGGCTGTAAATTGAGTAGGTGCTGGAGAGATGTGAATGAATATGTATTAGTTAGGGTATGTAATGAGAGAGTAGAAAGGAACAATTGATCCAAATTGTGTTGGGCAATGTAAGAGGTGAAGGATACTTTACCGCCCCCTGGCTGGGGTTTATGGAATTGGCAGTTTCTGCCGCTCTGACACAACGAGGTCCAGGAGGATCCTGACAAATAGGGTGTTGTAGATCATTAGAGCTGCCGGACAGAATACTGGCTGCTATATAATGCTATATTATGCTATATAATGTTTATAATGTCATTCTATCGATGTTATTGCTTTCGGGGTTAATCTGTAGTGGTTAAGTGTGTCGGCTTTGTCAGAGCCAATGACACCACTACCACCGGACAAATAATACTGTGTCCCGAAAAACTAAGGAGCGTATTATCATTTAAGCAAACATGCTTCCCATTTTTTTGTTTGTACGTAAAGCAGCACACATGAAAACGGGGAATTGAATAACTCTCGTAGACTCTTAATATTAAACAGAGCCGCATGTTTATGTCCATTCCTACCTTGGCTTTTCCAAGCAAGCTTTCCATCATTTTTTTTTTTTCATATAAATTTCAATACTGGTGAGTTCTGTTGCTTTGGTGATATTTAATTTAATCTTCCCAGAGCAGCAGTAGTTTCCACTCATGTTATCAAATGCAATAAAATGAAATTACTGTCAGAATCATCATTTATTGTTGTATATTTCCACTTCCAACCACTATATGTGTCTGTATTACTGAAGATCCTTGCATAATCTTGTCATGATACAGTATCAGCTATTTTATATAGCGGAAGTGTGAACTTTACATGTCAGAGGAACATTGTCATGACAACTGCAGCTCTGTGCGGGGGATATAATATGCAATATTTTGGCTGCAGAGTTAGGACACACGAGTGCTACCTCCTCCCATCCAATGCTTCATGTTTCAGTAACTACAGTAGTTTTTGTAGGTTATGTGATGAAGCTAAAAGCAGCTGCTGTAAGCCCTGTTTTTACTCCAGCTGGACAAATGTTGGATAGTTCTCTGCACCCACCAACATTCCAACGAAAAAACAAAATTGCAGTCTTGAGGCTGGTACACGTTGCAGGTTTTTACGACATGGACTGTGGAAACAGTATCTTATTACAGGTATAGAAGGAATTACTAGCACCTCTGGAGTACCCATAAAACTCAAGTCCTTTTGTGGGTGGAGGGTAATGCTCATTGAATGCCTGATTCGTGTTTGGACGTCTGTCCTTTTTGAGTAGCGCATTTTGCATCAAATAGTTCTGCGGATACCCAGAAATGGACCTGTCACGTCTTTGAGGCATGGATAATCACTGACTGGTATTGACACTGCTAAACTAGGAGGCGCGGAGACTAATGCACCCCCGGTGTTCACCAGGGACCCCCGCAAGGAGGTATGGTTTTTGCTGCGTGAGGTGCACGGGTCGCGGTTCTCCCAGCTAGTAACCAGCGCAGTGAAAGTAGTAGAAAGGTCAGACGGTCCGGGTCAGAACCAGCGGTAGCACAGTACAACGTAGGAAAACCAGCAGAATGGTCAGGGACGGGCAGAGGGTCAAACCAGAACGGGCAGAAAGGTACAAGACAATAACCAGGCGAGTAGTCAGGAACCAGTATAGCAGCAATTGGAAGATAACCACAGGAGCACAGAGAGAGTAAACCAATACTCTGGCACCCTTGGCACCAGAGTGAGGTTTAAATAAGGCCAGGTGAGAGCTGATTGGGGTGAGGAGGTGCCGGCGATCAGAGCAGCTGATCGCCGTCGAGTAGGTAGAGCTGGCGTCCCGTTGCCTAGCTATGGGACGCGAGACACTGCGCATGAGTGCACAGAGCCCAATCCGGAAGGACGTCCCGTTGCTAGGCAACGGGACGTGAGTGTGCCGCAGGAGGAGGCGACCGTCTCCGGCACCTATGAGGGGTGTGGAGGCGGCGCCTGACAGGATCTTAACCCAATTAACACAATTGCATGCAATTCAGGTTATGCACAAAAATGACATGACTGCCTATGACACGATGGGCAGAACAGGGAAGGGAAGGGACGAACCAAGGAGGGTTAGGTACAATAAGGGAGTTTCAACTCAGATGGGTCCGATTCAAGTCCTGTATTTGTCGTCAGTACTTTGTTTTCCCTTCTATTTTGATAGTGATGACTGACACTAATTAGTCTTTGATTTAAAAATGACATCTATGCGTGCCACTAGCTATCACAGAACAACTATATGCGACTGAGATAGACAATATAAACGCATTGGATGAACAGTGTACCTTGAAAGCAACTTTAAGGATGGAGGTAAGATAAAAACAAAATTTAATTTCAAAATAAATATTTATATAAATGATTATACTGTTGAGTTATTTTAATGACGTGACCTTTTATTGTATAGGCGCTCTGCGTGTCTTCATATGGCAAGTACTATTTAGGCAGGGCGTACTTCCGACTTGATTAAAAATCGAAACGCTTAGTGAGATCCGCTTGGATTTGAGTACTGTCGCAACTGCGCACAAGTTCTGTGCTCTTTATAGAAACACAACTTACGTACCAGGTGAATTCGGACACGAATCAGGGCCTTAGAGCAGGCCTGGTCATCCTGTGGCTCGCCAGGTGAAACTACAAGCCCCAGCATGCTTTGCCAGTAGACAGCCAGCGGATAGCTAGCAGGGCATGCTGGGACTTGTAGTTTCACATCACCTGGAAAGCCACAGGTTGGTCAGTCCTACCATAGAGTTTTACCCTGCTACTGGTATGTAGGTGCAAAGGCCAAGACTGCAGTCTGTTTTTCTATTATTCATCCCAGTAACACACAGCTCCTGACATGGGCAAAGGTAGAATTTGTGAGGCTTCTCCTAATACTGTCATATACAACAGAACCAAGGAATTTTACAAATATACAAATATACTTCAATAAAATACAATGCTGTGCAATTAATCTTTAAATAAAGCATGAACATTGGAGTAAATGAGACACGCGTCGATGGGCGATTATAACAGTTTCATCCTATAGCACAGAGGTTCTCAAATCCTATTCTCGGGGAAAACAGAGCACGTTTTCCGTATCTCCTTGTTGGAGCACAGGGATCTTCAGTACTGACTGACACATTTTAACTTTTCAGAACCTAACCCATTTTTATGTCATCAAAGTAGAGGGCGAACATGTTTTATATGCTGAGTATTTAGATATTTGTTAATGTTAATTTTAGGTGGGGGTGAGTAAATAAACTATCGTGTTAGTATAATCTATGTTTGACATTGTGACCCTTTCTTGTAATCTTCACTCAGTGGCCGATTTATTAGGCACACCTGCTCGTTAGTGCGAATATTTATACAGCCAATCATGTGGCAGCAACTCAGTACATAGAAGCATGCAGACATGGTCAAGAGGTTCAGCTGTTGTTCAGACAAAACACCAGAATGTGATGTAAGTGACTCTGACCGTGGAATGATTGTTGGTGCCACGCGCACAAAAATCCCTAGGGTTGAGAAAAGGAGTCAGAGGGCAGCCTGAGTAGGGGAAAGATGAGGTCAGTCTGCGAAGGGGACAGAAGGGGGTAATGGAGTGTTGAAGGACAACTCTAGCTACACATGAAAATATGGCATATGGGCAGCACGGTGGCTAAGTGGTTAGCACTTCTGCCTCACACCGCTGTGGTTAGGAGTTCCTTTGTTCCCGGAGGAAGATGCCCACAAGGAGGAGCCAGAGGTGTCTCTATAAACAGACAGCAGCTTGCAGAGTGTGAGCTGTTTGAATTCTGCGTGAAGTGCCGCAGGAACATCCCGCAAAGAGGCTCCACTGTGATGTTCAGTCTGAAATCTTCACTCCTTTTTGCTCACAACGAGCAAGGATTTCAGAACTGTGTTATCTGGAATCTAGGCAGCACGGTGGCTAAGTGGTTAGCACTTCTGCCTCACAGCACTGGGGTCATGAGTTTGATTCCCAACCATGGCCTTATCTGTGCGGAATTTGTATGTTCTCCCTGTGTTTGCGTGGGTTTCCTCTGGGTGCTCTGGTTTCCTCCCACACTCCAAAAACATACTAGTAGGCTAATTGGCTGCTATAAAAATTGACCCTCTCTCTCTCGGTCTATCTGTGTGTGTATGTTAGGGAATTTATACTGTAAGCTATAATGGGGCAGGGACTAATGTGAATGAGTTCTCTGTACAGCGCTGCAGAAGCAGTGGCGCTATATAAATGGTGATGATGATAATGATAAAGCTGTCTCTCCCCCTTAACACCTTTCCCCCAACGATTCAGTAACTTATATTGTCCTGGTACAGGAAGCAGAATGTTGAATCCAAATGCTCTCTCAACACGTCACTGGGTTCTGATTGGATGATGCGGCAATTGTCCAATCAGCGCACTCGACACAACAGGTGTCAAGAGAACTCTGAGATTCAAAAATCTATCTGTGGCCGTATGTTCATTACTGAATTACCTAGAGGAGTGTCCTGGACACTAGTCTCCAGCCATTCTGTAAGTTGAGGGGAAGGGGTCTGTAATACCATATGTTTACATGAGGCTGACGGTTTATCTTTAAGAAACCCCTCACCATCTGCATCCAAGTGATTGCAAAAGATTAGCAGCAGCGTACAGAAAGGAGTACCCCTGTGTTTACATGAAAGTGCTGTTCATACAGAAAGTGGCCCCCTGCATGGTGTTTATCCGGCACACGTTGCTTTGTTGAGATGAATTAAACATTGTATGCTGTTTCTCAGTATGTGTAGTTTGCACACACCAGTGTTTTACTGGTCTACGAGTTTCTAGAATAAATCAAGCGAAGGTAAATAGACTTGACGTCTACACAATCCACCTAAACACATACAAGACACAGTAGGGTTCATGAACAGGAAGCGAAAACAAGCTGCTCAGTAGAGAAATTGCTATCCGACACAAATAAGCTCTTTAGAAGTCACAATGTGCTCGTTTTAAACAGCATCAGGATGCCGCTGATTTTGTTAAGCAACAATTCAAACCATCTGATATATAGGTACATTGTCAAAAAGTGCAATAAATGTACAAGATGCAGCCACATTATATCAGTGCAGATAGATCGTTCTTCACGGAGCGTGACCGCAGACATTACAGTTTGTACCGAGATAATATTGCCAGCAAAGCTTTTTATAAATTGATTCCACAAATAATGTGACTAGTACAACACCTCACAAGTAACAAGCTAATTAACTGCAGTCTGCAGGCAGAGGCTACAAGTCCTCCAAGAATTAAGAAGGATTTCCTTTTGAATGTAAGCTACCCTATTTTAATGCTTAGATTTTATCTAGCGCAACATTTAAAGCAGAATGTTTTTATAAATATATATATATATATATATATATATATATATATATTTATATATATATATATATATATATATATATATAATCTTTTTGTTTCCATGTTCCTAATTTTCTCCAAACTCTCATTACGTCACAACTTTTCTCCCCCTTTAACAAGTCTCTGAATTTAAACATACAAGTTTATTTTTTATTTAGAGAGGGTGTGTGCAAAAAGTTTTTAGAAACTGGTCAGAACTACATGTATTTAACTTAAAAAGATCTGTTCTGTGAAACCAGTCTCTTCTAGTGTAAGATTAGAGAAAAGAGGGGAGATACTGAAAGGGACATGCAAATATTTTAATACATACATTAAATTACCTTAAATACATTGAAAATTTAGACACACAGGGCCTGATTCATCAAGGAACGTAAATGCCGATTTTGTGTGCGCTATCCGCAAATTTGATCTGTGCATGTCTAGACCTGGACCATAGGCAGCTAAACGCAGCAACGTTCAATTCATCTTCGTACGCAAATACACTGACTACAGCTTACGATTTCTGGGAGGGGAAGGGGCGATCAGTCAAGGGCGTCCCAAACTAGAGTGTATGCAGGCACATCCGATTTAAGCTTTGGGCATCTCAAAGTTACTTGTTTTTCTGCCGTATCTCTTGCTCCAGCTACAGGGCTAGTCTAAGTCCCGATCATTAGTGATGACAGTCTCATATGCATGCTACAACATGTGTTTGCAAATAGGAGCAACTGTAAAAATTTATTTTAAGTTCAGTCGATGTTAAGATCATCCTAATAAATGTATTTCATGGGGGGAAAAAAAATTGTGGAAAAAAACCCCTACTTTCTTATTTATACTTTTTCTTTTTTATCATTGCCTAGATTAAGAGGTGACATTAATCTATTTTGTTTTTCTGTGCGTTGTTTTGTGGATATATATTCCACATAGGTATTGGACAAGAGGGGAGGATCCTGCAGGGTCCTGTGTAGTAAAGCAGAGCGGACCTAGACCCAAATTAATCAGCGCACGTATCATATCCCCTTCCTTGTTGAATTTTGGCAGCGTATGTCCGAATTCCGTGCGTTTTAAAACAAACGCACACTGCACTCAGTATGTGTGACTTGATGAATCAGGACCACATTTGTAAATGTTATGGAATTACTTAAAGGGTTGTCCAATTTTGGACAAATACCCCTGTCGACAACATTGTGTAGCGAGTCAGGTAGGGGGTGACCAGACGACCCTCCTACCTGAACCTGGAACCTTTACGGAGAGCAACTGAACAGATTGTGTCACCCAGCAGTCTGATATGTGATGTCATTTTCACTATTCCAGGTTTATAATTCCAGTACTATTATTGCCATCCACGTGCTGCAGTGCCCTTGTGGCCTGCAGTACGTGAATATGACGACTAGAGCCGTAAGAATAAGATTTATGGAGCACAGACTGAACATAATAAAAGTCGAAAATCATAGTGTATCTAGACATTTCAATAATACACATTCTGTTAACCCCTCAGGTCTAAGTGTGGCTATTATTGAGTCCATAAACCAACTATTAGAAGAGGGGATAGATTCAAAACTCTCTGTGAAAGAGAGACTTTTTGGATTTTTAAATTACGGACTTTGATGCCAGAAGAGCTGAATGAGCATCTAGAATTTAATTATAGATAATTTCAGTTCCCCTAATACGTTTTTAGGGGTCCATGTGGTCAACTATTCATTTAGTGCATTTAAAATATTGTTATTTCTTATTGATTGTCATTTAACATCTATATATGAACATCTAAGATTGTTGTTCTATATTATTATAGTGCTTTAAATACCATTTTCTTTCTTTTTATGTTTCTTTTTCCCCACTTTGTGATATATTAGGCGCTGTGGCTCAGCAGAATTATACCCAGTTCTAGTAACATACTGACTGGGGTTTGATTCCCTATATTAACTAATATTTAATTATTTCATTTGTCTAAATATGTTTTTTCAATTATTTATATTTATACAATATTTATTTTATTGAACTTTGAGATACTTGTACAAGAATTGCGATATGCACAAACACACACATATATATATGTATATGAATGTTTATACTTGTATGTATAAAGTCTTTTTCTTCTTTCATTATTATATTTTCATTTCAAAGTAATCTCTGACTTAAAGATTGGAGATTTCTATAAATTGTATAAGAGTATAACAGTACTAAGTCTAAAAGTACTAACAGTACTAAAACAGTGAAATAAGTTATTAATCAAGTCCAGCAGTTTCTAATTGACTTGAAAGTATAATCCAATCAATAGCAGAACAGAGCTTTAAAAGGACCAAAAGGAGTTTTAACACATTATTTTTGAAAAAGTTAACCTCTGAGCTGCCGAAACGCGTTAGAATGATATATTCTTTTGGACCTGAAAATATACTTGGATATCAACAGAACATTTGGATTGACTGTCTTTCTCCAACATTGGTTCCACCTTTAATTAGCGGACATAGCACCCCACTTTCCATGCACATGAAGACTAACATGTCAGACTGAGGTTCATCATCATCATCTATTTATATAGCGCCACTAATTCTGCAGCGCTGTACAGAGAACTCATTCACAGTAGCCGCACCATCGGTGGTTTAAAGACTGCTACTTGGCTGTTTTCAATTAGAGGAACCGTTCCCCGACTGCCTGGATTCCCTTCTTCCCACAGCACTAGTTTCGGAGTCTGGACACATAGTGTTATAGACCATCTTCTATTCAATCTCTGGAAGTATCATCCGTGGAGGTGCATATTTGGATCGATAACAGCAGGTTTACCAGTGGGTGAGACTGTATCACATTAGTACATCATTCCGCTATCTTTTTGACGTTTTGGATTAAGAAGTCTTCCATTTGTTGCATATATTTACTAGGATCACAGATGATTCTAAAAATGTGTACTGGCCAGACACTATCCATGGTATAATATGAGGACTATTATGCTTAAATTCCAAGCTTAATTTTACATTACACATTTTTATGCTTTTTCCCACCCCCATAGACACACCTGTGTGCATATATTTGTGGCTGACAGATTTGATATGTTATTGTGTTGGTTTTTATTATTAACACTATATTGTTCAATAAACATACTTTTATAACAAAGTCCGCCATCCTACACAATTGGTTTCTTTTAGGATCCTTCTCTTGGCGCACCCTATTATGTTATTTCTCTTCCAAATTCTGGATGTTAGAACGTCCCACATCCCTGACACAAACTCCCATCGGGCCAACTCATTCTTATGTATAATATATTATCACTGAATATTTCAATGGCATTTACATGGACAAACAACATTTAATGACATTAGACCTATTTTACAGATATAAAGTTCCAGTATGGAAGGAATCGATGACATGTCATCACCACATTCATTCACGCTGCGATTGTCAGAGACTCCATGAAGCACCATTAGCATTTTTATTGCTTGCCAATTCCTTTTATCCCCTTGGCTAGTTCCTGAGGTGTGGGGTTTTGGGCTGTGCAGCTGACACGGAGGCCTTCTGCGGTCATCGCCTCGGCTGTTGTAGGACCAATCGCAGCAAACTAGAAGAGGAGCAGAATACAGTCACACAAATAAGTAGAATTCTCAGTGTTGAACATTCTGGTCTGTAGTAAAACTTGATACATTGTATTTCCTTGTGGGGCAGCTTCCAATTCACTGAATCAGATTTCTTTAGTAATGTATAGTAAACGTTATACAAATAATGACTAAGGACAGTTAATTAGAGACAGGTCATCCGACCAAGGCATGTAGATATAGTTAATGTGACAAAATGTAGGACACAGAAAGACATCTGTTCAATAAATATGGGATTTCCACCCCGAATCAGGAAATTATGTTTTAGTTTAACCTCCCTGCCCAGTGGTTGTGGTAATATATATGCTCAAAATTCCATTCCACTAAAGTTAAAGCTATTATATTGAACATTATCCAAAGATGTATAGGTTTCTGGTTATATCACCACAAGCAAAGAAGCTTATTCAATAAATACTGTACATGGTTCTTGTAACTAAAAAAACACAGGGCACCTATGATATATTTTGGGTTAAAAATACTGTAAAAGGAACAACTACCTACTCTTATTCATTGGTCAGAGGCAGCTCGATCTTCAATAGCCACACAAGCGTACTTGCAACCCTATGTAAAACTGGACGCGTCTTTCGATATAAACAAATCAACAAAGTGCGGCACTTGCGTCAGGCATGTGTAGCAATCAGAAATTGCATCACCCTATCGGTACACAATCTAACAATGATACAAACAGGGTAATGTGGCCAGATACAAAAGAAAGAATAAGGTATTTATTAATAAAGGCGAAACGCGCATAGAACATACAACAAAAAAAAAATACAACACCTCCAGATCCGTTATTTATCCCTTTAAAAATTAAATGAGAATAGACTTTTCCACAATAGCCTGTATGGAAATGAAAAGTTATGCAAAAAGATGGCCAATAATTAATTTAATTAAATGATCAAATATAGCCATGATGCTAATAAATTAAGTAGTATAAACTGTACAATATGCAAACAGCCAATCAACTAGATTGTTGCCATCATAATCCCGTATCGATAGACCAGCGCTCCAGCAGTATTCACGCCTCCTATGTACATGATCAGTATGGAAATAAATATATAATGTAAAAAAAGCCCAAAAAAAACCGGTGGTACGACCAACTCCTCAGATGGCACTATGAGAAAAGAATCAGCATAACTTACTACGCAGACTGTTTTATTTGATGTCACAGGAAATATATTGTCTAAATACATATAGAATTTATATTCATATATGTGCACACATGATTATGTAATTATATGAATGTATGTATGTACATATGTATGTGTTCAACAAACCCAGCAATAAAAATTAAATGTTAATCAGGAGCTTGAAGTAGGAAACTGGAAGGTGAGGTACAAGGAATATGACCTTGAAAGGCCAGATTTAGTTATTTTCATGAATGAGTGGTTTTTCTAAACTTCTACCCAATGACCCTGCAACAAGTTGATTTTACGGGGTATAAAAATGTGACAAGCTTCGCAGGAAACAAAATTTATACAGAAAGCCATGGAAGTAAATTAGGAGCAGAGGACCCACTTATCACAAAACAATTGGGAGTCCAAGAGGAAAAATACGATGGGGTGGTTACATGTCTTTGTGACAAATGTGTATATTTAGATTTACTGACCAGTCAGTTACCTGGGATAACCTGTCTGACATTTGGCGAGTGTCCAGACAATGACTACTTATTAATATTTTATGTTATTTTGTTATGGCTTGATTGATTTAAGGAACTAGGCAGCAATGTGGCTGCAATAGGCCCCCGCTCAGTGTGAACTTTCTACAGTGATTTTGCTCATTAATATTAAGAAATTAGAATACAGAAGTCATTTAATAATGTGTATTGTGCCTTTAAGATTACTTTAAATGTAGAAGTTAACCAGGAAA
The DNA here is from genome assembly GCF_038048845.1 of Mixophyes fleayi. Classification (NCBI taxonomy): domain Eukaryota; kingdom Metazoa; phylum Chordata; class Amphibia; order Anura; family Limnodynastidae; genus Mixophyes; species Mixophyes fleayi. The sequence continues at coordinate 19,888,904 of NC_134407.1, forward strand.
TATAATGAGTATGTGGCAATGGTCCAGGAAATATGTAGAACATGATTAAAAGCAGATAAGAGAAGCGCTGGTAAGAAATAGATTATTTTAGATAACATTGTAACTCGACGTGTTTTGAAATTTACTTTGCAAGGCTAAAGTCATAATGACAGATTTATAGCTCCAATTATTTTAGACATGTGATGTCAAGTGTTTGGAACTGTTTCTAGCATGCAAAACGATAAGTCTTATAAGAATGTGTAATCTTGATTGTAAAAAACAGAACAGTTTCTATACACACAAGAGATGGTGTTGCGTTCTCTCTGTTCTCCGTGCGATCGTAATGCATAAAATAATTCATTTGATTGTGTATAGCTCAGTTTCAATCCACGGATAGCATATGATGGATTTGACAATATGTTAATACTGCAATATCTTCCAAGTCAGTGGTTGGGAAACCAAAATATAGATCCCCAAGACTCCTTTAAAACAAGTTGTTCCAACTAATAACACTCATTACTAACCATATTTTACCATCACTTTATTTCTATTTAAATATAACTTAACTTGCATTCAGATATCTGCACATTACTTTTTACTTTTTTTAATTACTTTTTTTTAGGTAATAAAATAAGAATAAATAATTAAGTGATGAATCAATGGGTACCAACGCTCACTTCAAGACTTATATTGTGGTTCTTTGGTTTTCTACATATAAGCTACAGTAAATGACCTTCTTACATCATGCAGCTTAGTGATGTTACCGGTTCAGTATTCAATGGTAAGATGTGTGTATAAAGGGATGAAATGCTCCTTTAGTTAAGTTATAAAGATATAAGTTGGGGCCCTTTATAAAAGGATTCACATGGAAAATTACAACACGTCATAGACTTAGTCATCTGCTGGGCAATAACTATTTATTTTACTCAATGTATGTGGGATATTTAAAACAGATGGACCTTCTTAGTACAAGCCCTGGTGATTATCTTCATAACTTTCACCTGAATAAACAGCTCTTAGCTGGTCACTGTGGAATTCCAAATGTGACCTCTATATTTTATATCTAGGTTTTGTTTTCCCAATTATCATCACTTACACTAGAGAGTACAATATAAACTCAGTGCTGGTCTACAGTCACTCCCTGATGAAGGAGCTGTGCTGGGGATGTAAATAAGTCATTTTCATACTATTTTCTGTGGAATCTGTACCTTAATTTGATTTAGTCGATCATTTGATAGTTCCTGGATTATCTTGAGACAGAACTTCACTCCAGAGGGGCTGAAGAAAACGATAGTTGTCGGGATGCCTTCCTAGAGGAGAGTAGGTTAGCTGTAAAACCGTTAAACTGGCTACTGATCAAACATACCTGTGAGCGGTTTATGTCGTAATAGAATGAGAGGCAACATAACATTCTATAACCTGGCCCCAAGAATACAGACAGATCTTAAACCAACTTATATCTAAATACTCTTTAGTCCATCAATCTTGATTGCTAAGAATACTTCTACAGCATATAGGCCTTTTTTATTAAAAACAATCTGTTTGTGTCATTTGTCCCCATAAGCAAGCATACCGAATTCCATTACATGACCGAATGCACATTTCATTCTTCTAGCAGAAGCGTGTTCTTTTTTTTGCTTTTAAATAGGTCGGGTAAACCAATTATATACAAATCTCTAGCGGTGCACAATCCTGTGGAATGTCAGCTCTGCGACAATAGGTCAGGGCTTGTTTTTTTGTTTTTTTAATTGTTGTCCCTTTAATTTACCCAGAATTTTTCATTTACAGCCTTTTCTGAACCGCTCAATGTTTCTCCTTAGAGAGTTGCTGATGTTTGCACAGTCTATATTGACTCAGGTGTCATGCACAGAAATAGGAGATGTCATGTGCTTGTATTTACAGGACACAAGATGCTGATGCAGACATACGGTGTCATATTAATAGTGCAAAATAACATCATTTGGATTAGTCCTTCTACAGTACTTGGGGTGAGATCTTACCAGTGACCTATAGTGTGGTAATATAATCTTCCTTACAAAGGGGCATCAATTAAGTCCTGTACTCAGGATTACGCGCGGCTGCACAAGTCCCGTTACCGCAACACTACGGATTTCTGTACGCACCCTATAGGGTTACGAAGGGAAATCCGCAATGTTGCGGTACTGTATTGTTACTTTACATGCGCAGCCGCGCATAAATCGTGAGCGCCGGACCTAATTGAATATGCCCCAAAGTATTCTACTGGCCTTTCCTGCTGCCTGACTACATTTCTTGCTTACCTTGACATCATCTGAAACGAGAACTCCAAAAAGTCATCTCTCTAATATTATCCTTTTGTAGTTTTGGGTGGAGTTTGACGAGATCAAACAACAAGTTGTACATATGAACTTCGTATTGTACAGAAGTGACGATGATGATGATGATGATGATGAAGTGCGTCTGACACAACAATCTTCCTGCCTCAGTTTGACATAAGCCTGACATCCCTACAATGCAGCATACCCCCAAAATGTACCGTCTTCCTCCACTTCAAAACTAACTAACGACCTAAACTCCAATAGAGGTATTGCAGAATAGCTTAATACCAAACACAGTGAATGGCAAAAAACGGCAACGAAGACTTATTTATAGGAGAAAAAACAAAACAAAAATTTGTTTATAGAAGATGAGGCAAAACATTTTTTCTTTGACAACATACAAGGTACCAAAAAGCACTATACGTATACTAAAATGGTAAGTTTTGCGTTAGAAACTTTGGAGTCAAGCACACATATTTTGTTTAAATTATGCATCAGCTCCAAAAATAAGATAATTTAGGAGTACAGAGGGACAGAGCGTGTTGTGACCAAAAGAGACTAGCCATATAACTACACATAACATCAAGTATCGTTCAATAAGAGTTTAACCATCATACTTCACTTATGCACAGTAGAGACAGACATTGGATGGGCTGAATCAATACTCAAGAGTGAGAATCAGCTCCTCACAGATATAGGTCAGAAAGTGACTTAGTGAGGTCACTGGTTCCTTAGGAACGGTGGTAGTCCCTTTGCCGATGCTGTTAAATCCGACGCTGAGGACACCTACAAAAGAAAACCGATTTCAGAAGAAAACGACAAGAATATACACAGACTTACCTGATCAGCGCCTGTCCACATATCCGATCCTAGCAAAACACTGACAGGAGCTTCTTCCGAATGCACAGGTGTCCGCCAGTAGTGTTTGACGTCAGTGCAGCAATGTCGGGACCACGCAGGTTAACTGTTAAGAGAGGGGTCCCGACATTGCCGCTTTAAATAAAAAAATTAATTAATGGCGCACCGACGTTAGACACTACTGCCGGACACCTGTGCATTCGAAAAAAGCTCCTGTCAGTGTTCTGCTAGGATCGGATATGTGGACAGTCGCTGATCAGTCAAGTCTGTGTATATTCTTGTTTTTTTCTTCTCAAAACGTTTTTCTTTTGTAGGTATCCTTTTGCAGGCAGCTATGACCATCTCAATCTTGCGTCATGAACACTGCCCGCTACGTGCAGGAAAACACAGACGCCAAGTACCTAGAGAGAAAATACGAAGGCTCACAAAGCGCCCGTGTGACTCTAGCCTAATTTTGTCCAACTATTCTACAATTATTATCAAATTACTTTACTTACGGGGTGTATGCTTTACTCCCTAAGAAACATTTTTACACAACAGGATTTATTTCTGCGTATTTAAACTTTCTGCTGTGTTTTAGGTTCCGTGTCTCAAAACGATGGTTACAGACCTGCAGACAAAATCTTATGAAATTCAGCAACTGTTCCCATAACCATTAAAAAAAGAGATAAAACGAGTGTCACCGCTCAGCAATACCCCACAGTGACAACAGCGCTCTGAAAATGAAAAGAGCTGCAAACATTTTCTTTAAGGGAAGTAAAACGTGGGCATTTATTAGGACTTGTAACGCCGCGCCGTTAATAGTAATACCTTTGTGAAATAATCTGTCAGACACCATCGTATATCGGGATGCTGGGCTGTTTGATAAACCGTAATGCTCTCCAGAGGTACATCTGTAATTAGAATATAAAAATGTATTTCTATAAAACAGGCAGCCTCATAACGCGGAGGATATTACAAAGACATACACCTGCAATTTCGTGTGAAGAAAATGAGCACTTAAATTGTACGCCACATTCTGCCTTCCTTATGGAAATCTCGATAATACAATAAAGTATTCCATGCACAGAGGACGCGCTTCACAATTCTCATCAAAAAGTGAGAAACCTCCGATGATTGCTCCTATTTAAAAGGCTTATTAAAGCCAGCGTCAGATGCAGTCCGTATTATAGCGTGCACTAAAGAATTACCCCGCGTTCTGAGGATATGAAATCCCCGAGCCCCTCCGGGATCGCTCTACAGCGCCGTTCAATTTTCATCCATGCTGCTAGCCTGAGCCTCGGGTGGAAAGAGAACCCGAGGGGGCTCGAGCTTTATTATCTGCAGAAACAGTCACACGTTATTTAAATCTAAAAGTTGTGGTGAAAAGCAAGTCGCATAATAAGATGATTTTTTTTAATTTTCAGCTCACAAAAGGCTCTGGATAAACAGAACACACACAAATACTCATCCAGACACAAATTAGAAAAAAAGATTTTCTGTTGATCGCAATTAGTGCGCATAAATAATGTATAATATTACAGGGTTATTATGCTGGAAAAAATGTTTTTACGTAGCTGTAAACGGATAACTTCCTTAACACCTCCAGATGACTTTAGATTATTGCCTTCCACACGCCTCTCAACAATTTTTACTAGATACCGTATTGCTTTGATTCTAAGACGCACCTTTTTCCCCATATAACCCTCTCTAAAACCGGGGTGCGTCTCAGAATCGCGGGTACGTCATTGGCGTTTATTTTATTCATAGGACTATTCTGTGCGTCTTACAATTTATGGCGTCTCAGATTCTAAGAAATACGGTATAAGAATTTTACTTTATTCCATTCTGTGGTCTTTAGCCTTTTATTTCTCTCATTAATTATAGAGGATTATTTTTGTTGAGCACAGAAAAAAAAAACAGGGCAGAAAAAAACAATATAATATATAAAAGTTGTGAGTTTCTAAACATAATGTAGTTACGATATCATGATCGTTTCTTTAAGAACAATATTTCTGGGTGTTTTCAGTTTTTTTATACATGTCTAGAAAGCCCTCCTTATTTATAATATTACCATCATAAAATATTGCACACAAACTATATAGACAAGTTATTTGTATATTGGAATAATAATCATTTAGATACATGTTTCATCTTCTACTTTGGGGCCTATCAAAAAGGTGAAAAGCCCTCTAGCACCAGCAAATGCTTGTTTTCACTTTGCCCAATACGAGGTTCCCGGTTACTTGCAAACATTTAGGCATCTATGATCCCGGAGGGGAAATCCTGGTGCCGAGTGCGGGGGAATTGGCCGCACAAATCACATCACTGTGGTCCCACCCTGGGGCCAGGAAATACAGGAGTCTCCCAGACATTCCGGGAGAGTTGACAACCATGTGATTATCTCACCAGCATTGAGCATCAGCGGCTCTCGTCTGGGAAAGCTCTCTAACGCTTTACATGGAGTATTTATCAAGGAGCTTGTACCGCAACAATGGCTGTTCTGTTAGTGCCAGTAATGCCTTGGTGATGCCACTAACCAAAGGGAATCAATTAAAGGAACAACAAATAATGTCTTCAATGCAGGTCTCTTTACAATCACCACTTACAAAGCTCTCTCCCAGTCTACTGCCCCCTATATCTCTAACCTCCTCTCCATTCACACTCCTACCCAATCCCTGCTCTCAGCCAATGACCGTCGCCTCTCCTCCACTCTGATCACCTCTTCCCACTCCAGAATCCAAGACTTCTCCCGAGCTGTCCCCCTGCACTGGAATGACCTCCCTCGCTCCATCCGTCTCTCTCCCAATCTGTGCTCCTTCAAACGGCCACTTAAAACCCACTTCTACCTTAAAGCCTACCAGCCATCTACTTAACCCCTCATCTACTCTGCTCGTTCTCCCCTCTCTCCCCTGGCCCCTCTTTTCTCTCCCCCTTGCTTCACTGGCTCCCTTTTGTGCCTGTTTTTGTTCACCCTCCCTTAGGATGTAAGCTCGTATGAGCATGGCCCCTCTGCCCTCCTGTCTCCATACCTGTTCTTCTACTCCGTCTTTACTCTATATGTCTGCCCGGAGTTTCTGAAGTATTGGTACTTTGTGTTTATTGTTCTGTACTGTGTCACCCTGTATGGTCTACTGTATGTACTGTGTACGGCGCTGTGGAAACCTTGTGGCGCCTAACAAATAAATGATGATAATAATGAATAGCTTTATTTACAGTAAAATACTGACCTTTCTCCTGTAGCCTCTTTGGAAGCACCTCCCTTTTTAAAGCGCCGCACGGAAACAGGATCGGAGCCGAATACGACACTTGCTCTGAAAAAAATGGCAATGGTTCTTTAGTGTCACAATTATCTCTATCTTACATATTATCTTGCCGTATACCAGTCCCCTACACCCAATGTAGGCAGCCGTTGTGTGAGCTGTACCAATGTACTTGACGATGCAGCCTGGCCTTTTACAAGAAACTAGAAATATCACCAAGTCACTTCATAAATAGGTTGCATTCTCAGGAAGCCATTGAAATGCTGCCTCCACTGTGTGTAGAGGACTGGTACATTCTATTCAGAACCGCTAGTATGACTATATTATTAACAGGTGATAAAATTGGAATATTCTTTCTTTTGGGACTTTTTTATTCCCCATATATATTGTACATACTCTGCAGTGTATTGTCTGTTAGAGCAGAGCGGTCCTAGACTCATATTCATCAGCAGACGTATCATTACATCCGCTCCTTGTTGAATACAGACGTGCGTATGCCTGATTTAAGGGTTTGTTTGTTTGTTTTTTTTAAAAAAGGCACAATATCTTCATTTTGCTGCCTTAATGAATCAGGTCTAATAGCCCTTCCAGAAATCTTTTCATCATTCCATTTCTCATAATTTCACGCTTATAAACTTCAACAGTGTCACAATAAAGAGTAGAGAGAAAACTTATCTCACATCTAGAAGCGCAAATCGCCGCTTATTCACTGTTCACCAACGTCACCTACAACTTTAAATTTCCTTAAATTGACACCTCTCCAGCTCAATTAATTATTGCCCAACAGAGCAGCCAAAACTTTGCAATGGCTACAACAAAAGTTTTATGACGTGCGAGCAGAGCAGACACCCTATTAGACCAAAAAGTAAGAGATAAATGTCACCAAAATAGTTATTTTGATTGAAGACAGTGTCAACAACATAATATGTGACCCCAAAAAGACAGCTAACCGCTTTTGTGAATATTTAAATATTAGCGCTATAAGTATGGGAACGAAAACGCTAAAAAAAACAAAAGTAGAGAAGATCTCCCAAAACGATCAAAGAGCTTAAGACGGCATCTACCTAAGGACCAGAGAGAGAGAGAGAGAATAAATTCCCTAACATACACACACAGATAGACCGAGAGAGACTAGGGTCAATTTGATAGCAGCCAATTAACCTACTAGTATGTTTTTGGAGTGTGGGAGGAAACCCGCGCACATACGGGGAGAACATACAAACTCCACACAGATAAGGCCATGGTCGTCGGGAATTGAACTCATGACCACAGTGCTGTGAGGCAGAGGTGCTAACCACTAAGCCACCGTGCTCCTCCTCACCAAGGGGCTGTCTGGCAAATTTAAGCCCAGGGGCTCAGCAGCCTAATAGGAACATTTTAAAGGAAAATAATTCAGGTAGGCCGATAACCCAGCCCAAGGTAGCTCACTATGAAAAACAGCACACAGGGCAAATGCCCCCCGCAGCCCAGCTAGACATGGTCCTCACACCCTTCCCTCTATAACCCCCACCAACCACCACACTACAACTCTTTATTCGCCTCCATGTAGCACTTGGCCAGAAAATTTCCATTTCCAGACACAATGCGAATATTGTCATATAAACTTTACACATACAAAATTGGCATTTGTAATAAAAGCAGTCTTAGGGGTAAATGTATTAACCTAGGATTTTTGCAAATTGCCTATATTCAGCGACTTTGAAAAATTGTGCTGACAAAGTCACAGAATATCGGCGATGTGCAAGAATCAGAGCTGAATACTGAATACATTTACCCCTCACACTCATGATTAATAAAAGCCATATATGAAGTTAAACCAAGAGTATTAATGGACACACATCAGGGGCAAACGCAGGATTTGTAGAGGGGGGTTTCCACACCACGCCACCAGTGGGCGTGACCAGCATGCTTAGAGGCGTGGCTATAATATTAGACAGTGCTTGGCTGCTCTCCAACTCTTCCTATCCCCATAATATACATGGGCAATGCTGCATGCACTACTGTTAGGTGTTCAAGCAGAGCTCTGTGAAGCGGGGGCAGGGTCCAGCAACCTCAATTATACAGTGCCCCAGGCTGGGGGGGGGTTTTCCAGGCACAAGGAACCCCCCTCGGTTTGCCTATGCACATAACATTTTATTTTATTGAAAGGGGTGGTATTAAAGAAGCAGAGCGTTCACACTTTTACGCAGTGCGCCCTTTTGACAGTTTTTTCCGCCTCTCAGCACACCTAGGCGCACTTCTAAGTTGTAAAGACATCTCTCCAAAGCAGAGAGGAGGCATGAATAAATGATCGTCAGAATGTCCCCAGTCCAAATCTTGCAGCAGAAATGATTACATTCACAGCCTTTAACATTCCTGACTCAGCAACAAGTGACAAGGGGAAAACACCAGTTAGAAAAATCAATGCTCGGGAGAGATCCAAGATGACATAATTCATCTTACTCTTTTGACAATACGTAATTTACAAGCTAGAATCCCTTTCATCTGCGCACTTTCAAATCTTTGATTTCATTTTGAAGACAGATTGGCAAATTGATACATTTGCTGACGAAGAACGTTGGGATTCATAGAACTTATTTGTAGAGTTAAAAACAAGATTTATTCCCGCATTAAATCACTTATTTCACCCAGCACAGGCAAGTGGATCAGTTTGTTACTTTCTAAATAATGAAACAACAAAACCCGCAAACAGTGTTTACATTTAAATGTAGAGATACGTTAAGGTTAATTCCATTTATGAATATGATAGTTCAGTAAAACTTACAAGTTAAAACTAATAAGATTTAGCTCCTTTTCATTACAGTCGGTAACCCTATTTCTGTCTTGTCCCCTTAGACCCACGTGCGTTATCTGCTGATATTGACATTATTCCCAAAACCAATAAACACTAATCTAGAGGACCCATTTATCAGTTATCTATTTGATAAATAGACCCCTAGATGTGTTTATTAATGCCACATATCTTTTCTTGCTATCAATACAAGGTTGTCTGCCAAAAAGTTTCTGTAGCCACTTTGGTGCATTTTAACTAAGTGGACTTTGTCCTTGTCAGAAAGCTCATATCTGTATCTGGTTTAATCAATTATTCTGACATCTTTGAGTTTATCAATCAATGCTAAAAAAAAGGAGTTGACTCGTATTTATTGCAAGCTGCTGAGCTTCTCCTTGCTAAAATCCATTTTTACTACATCTTTTGGGGTTGTACAACTTCCCCTCTGTCAGAGTCCAGGTTAGAGGGACATTGTCAGAAACCTCCACATGTACGACAGCACCAGACAGGGATGCCCTAATCTGCCCTTAGTTTTATCTTCTGTACGGAATCCCCGACAGCATCAATTAGACAACACCAGACAGACTGTGCAGATGTAGAAGAAAGCTGTACAGTATGCAGATTATTTCCTTGTATTTATCTCACAACCATAAATATACATATCATATGACATCATTTACCCATTATACAGCAGATGCAAATAGACCTGTAGTCTAGGAAGATGTCACACTTTTACTGCTTGGGGAAAGTTCTCCTACTATTGTATATGTATATTGGTACTAACTAAAAGTACCCAACACAAAATCATTGCTTCATACTCTAAGAGAAGATACCAACCCTGATATCTAGTTATATTACCTAACTTCATTTCTACCTCCTCTGCAGGGTTGGTACTTTTCCCTTTCTAAAGTTTGGGTAGTAATTAAGCAAAGTTCATCTCTTCCATATACTTACATAGGCAAACCTGTAAGTACCTGGAAACCCCCCTCCAAGGCTGGGGCACTGTATAATTGAGGTGGCTGAACCCTGCCCCCGCTTCACACGGCTCTGCTTGGGAGCAGAGCCATGTGAAGCGGAGACAGGGTCCAGCCCCCGCTGGAGAGCTGCGTGCACCACAGCATTGCCCATGTATATTATGGGGATAGGAAGAGTTGGAGAGTAGCCAAGCACTGTCTAATATTATAGCTACGCCCACATGCATGCTGGTCACGCCCACTGGCGGTGTGGTGTGGAAACCCCCCCTCTACAAATCCTGTGTTTGCCCCTGAGTTACATGGATTAATGGATTAGGAAACCTTAAGACCCTTTCTCATCCTTTTATTATGCAAACCTTGAAGGCCTGGGGCATTCTTGTACATAAATGTTGGTTATCAACTAATGTCTCCACTTTAACATCTGTGACTTACAACCCAGACATCCAGGTCTACAGCATGGAGCACCTAGCATGAGCAAAACAATCTAACAATATCCATATTTGTTCTAAGTCCTTAGGTTGAGGAAATACAACAATCCCTTCAATTTTGTGTTGGTAATATCGGCACATGCGCCATTTCTTCACTTCAGCCTCCCGTCAAATGCAAGCTTTTCCTGGCGTATTTCCGCCCCAGTCATGCAGTTTCATTAATTAACTCTATGTTACAGGGGGAAGGCATCCTAATGCACCCTTCTACTCTAACCATTGGGTGGAGGAGATTGGGACGGAAATTTCTCCTGAGCAATAGGCCAATATATTTACATCATCCAAATTCGGTTTATGAAGTGCATCTATATTAGAAGGTAACTACAAGCTACTATTGCACTGGTACTGTACTCCAGCTAATACTAGGTGGGTGCGATCTAGTCTTAGGCTGTTCTGCTGAAGATATCAAAGTCCTGACTGTTCTCTTACACATATTTGGTGGGACGCACTGGCATTCAACCATTCTGGACGGTGATAGATAATGATTGCAGGTGGAATGGGACCCAAAACGTATCTTTGGACAATACTCCCCCCATTTCCAAGCATAAGCCCTCTTTGTAACATCACAATTCTGTAGCTCTCAGTCGGATACCACATCTCTGGCATAAATCTAAGATTCCGACACCAATGTAAATTGGTTTCAACTAATAAGACATATTTGGAAAAAGGTACCATGATTGGTATAACCAATAAAAACCAAAAATACTGTTTAACATGGTGACCACGGCTTGAGTTTATGGAGACTAACACAATTGAGAATATCATGCCCCTCAATAATAAAGCTATTAAATTAACAGCACATCAATTCTGTACTCATTTATTAGGATTATGTAGTTGGTTGTTTAACCTTCTCAATCCTTTCTTCTGCTGCCCCTTACTCCCTTCAACATTCCCCATCCTCCTGCTACCTCCCTCCCATCCCCCAACATCCCCCATCCTTCTGCTACCTCCCTCCCATCCTCCAACATCCCCCCATCCTTCTGCTACCTCCCTCCCATCCTCCAACATCCCCCATCCTTCTGCTACCTCCCTCCCATCCCCCAACATTCCCCATCCTCCTGCTACCTCCCTCCATGACCCATACATCCCCCATCCTTCTGCTTCCTCCCTCCATGACCCAAACATCCCCCATCCTTCTGCTTCCTCCCTCCATTACCCCAACATCCCCTATTCTTCTGCTACCTCCCTCCATGACCCCAACATCCCCCATCCTTCTGCTACCTCCCTCCCATCCTCCAACATCCCCCATCCTTCTGCTTCCTCCCTCCATGACCCATACATCCCCCATCCTTCTGCTACCTCCCTCCATGACCCCAAAATCCCCCATACTTCTGCTTCCTCCCTCCATGACCCTAACATCCCCCATCCTTCTGCTACCTCCCTTCATTACCCCAACATCCCCTATTCTTCTGCTACCTCCCTCCATGACCTCAACATCCCCCATCCTGCTACCTCCCTACATGACCCCAACATCCCCCATCCTGCTGCTACCTCCCTCCATGACCCCAACATCCTTCTGCTACCTCCCTCCAATACCCCAACATCTCCCATCCTTCTGCTACCTCCCTTCATTACCCCAACATCCCCATCCTTCTGCTACCTCCCTCCATGATCCCAACATCCCCATCTTTCTACCACCCCACCCCTTTGTCACTCGTTTTAAAATATACTTTTTGTGTGGTCTTTTTTTAAGATTTGTAGGGAGCATCATTTTACTGTATCTGTAAAACGATGATGTGTGTTTTTACATTTGTGTCATACTGTTAATTTATTGAAATATTACTACAATAAAATAATGCATAAAAAACAGTCTTGCTCTGTCTGGCATGGCATAGAGGTTAATATCCTTATGCAAGCTGAATACGGGCTGGACAGTTTATAAAAAAGAAAATAAGGTTATATATTAGGGGGTCTTTTTCTTTTAGAAGCTGCTAATATCACACTGCAGGAATATATGGTAACATATAAATACAAAGCATGCACTGATATTAATTCAATACATTCTTTCAGATGTGTTAGCCTGTACTGTATTAATGTTGTAATAGCCTTATTAAACATTGGGTTTATATAAAAGGCAAGAAGTGAGCATTCCCTAAACTGAACTTCTGGAAGATTGATGCATAACCTGATATCACATGAAGGGTCATTATAGTATGCTGCAAGGTGAATCCAGGATTACTCAGTTACACAAAATGGAATTTGTGAGATCAGAACGTGCACAGTTTTACAAGGGGTGGGGAAACTAGTCACACCATGACCTCCTAATATTACAGCCAGTCCAATGAGAAGATGAATCTACAATAAAGATAGCGACACAGCGGTGTGTGTTCCTGGTCGTCCTGATGCGGGAAATTAAATGTTTTGCTTCAAATCCAATATCCCGCTGCTATAAATAAATAAGTATATATACAATATATAGTCTGATTGGTTGCTATAGGCAACATCTCCACTTTCAAACCCGCCAGAAATTCGCAGCTTGATACATTTATCCCTTATATTTTTGCAGCAAGGAAATTAGCATTTTTGTGCCTTCGGTTTCCTTGTGATGGGAAGACCCACTACCCACAAGAAAGAGAATGCCACACACACACATACATACATACATACACACGAGAGAAGGGAAAAAGATCATCATCATTTATTTATATAGCGCCACTGATTCCGCAGCGCTGTACAGAGAACTCATTCACATCTGTCCCTGCCCCACAGTGTAAATTCACTAATATAGACACTCACACACAGACAGAGAGGGAGACAGACAGCCAGAGACTAGGGTAAATTTTGATAGCAACCAATTCACCTACCAGTATGTTTTTGGAGTGTGGGAGGAAACCGGAGCACCCAGAGGAAACCCACGCAAACACAGGGAGAACATACAAACTCCACACAGATAAGGCCATGGTCGGGAATTGAACTCATGACCCCAGCGCTGTGAGGCAGAAGTGCTAACCACTTCGCCACTGTGCTGCCCAGATCTGTTGAGCCAGAATTGTCTTGAGAAACACACTTAATGGAAAGTACCAATAGTAGTCAGGAAATGTGATATCGAACTCTGACCTTCCTTATAGTACGAGCGATCATTTCCCAGAGCGCTAGAAGCAGAGGTGGAGAACCTACTTACACAGGGTCAAAGCAAAGCAAAAGCTTACTGTGATAAACAATGCGCTGCCAGCCCTGAACACTGGGCAACAAGCTAGGACGGTACTACGCCAACAGATGGAAGGTGCAAGGTGGAAACACATCTATTATAAGAGATATCATCATCATTTATTTATAAGGCACAACAGATTCCGCGGACAGTCGGCACACAGATATAACACATGAATACAGATTCTCTGAAGTTTCTCAGAAAGCACGGAGGAAACAGGTATTACAGGCACCACCAAGAAGCTTGCACATTGCCATATACGTATCCTGGGGACTCATACCCTACAGAACCAGAGCTGAAAGCAAGTGGAGTGTTGTATCACCTCAGGTACATTACATATCACTTACTGGAAATTAAAATAACAACCTATAGCGCCATCTACTGCCTTCTCTATGTACTGCATTATATTAAACTTAAAGGTTATGTTAGTTATTGTTGATATACTCTAAATTCATAACCAGAATTACTGCAATTTTAGGCAGCCCATTCAATATTTTTTTGATCTAGAAACACCCTTAACTTACCTATTTTGTATTATGCACAGTAAAGCCACAAACTGCTCATGTGCTGGCCCTCGCTCATGCTCGGGAGTGTAGAGTCGTGTACCATCAGGGTCAGACCCTCCCTCAAAGTATACTATAGGGGCTGGGCAATGCCTTGTTCTGCCCTTGCTACGAGCCATCCCTTAAAACTTTAAAGCAATGGAGCAGACTGTAACAAGCTTCTATGCCAGCCCCCATGGAGTGCTAAGAAGACAAGGAACCACTTGGTTCTAAATCAAATTATTACTATTTGCACGATTAAGGTCTTAACTTTTTTAGATCAAATAAAAAATGTAGATAAATGTATAACGCAATAATCTTCATTCTAACCCTTACACTGGACTAATAGAATTAGTACAAGTCTTAAAAAAATGTATATTGATTTTTACAAAGTCTTGACCTTTTGAGAATGCTTAATATATTCTGATTTCGGGATACAATTCGAAGTTTCTTTTGTGCTTTGTAATAAGACACTGAGGGGTAAATTTACAAAGAATCATGTTTGGTGGCAGTTTTAAAGTACCCCGTTTAGCGCTCAAAACCGCCACATTTACTATAGGGTAGTTTAAGGCTGCGATGTAAAATGCTCGGCGATGTGTGGCAGACCGAAAACAATTAAACCCCCAGCGCTTTAGTCAAACCCGCCAAATGGAAAAAAAAAAAATTATAATTTTTTTTTTTTTTAATGCCTACTTCTGATTGGCTTGATACCTCAAACATCAGACCATCAATTATGAATGGCAAGATGGCTTAAACAGCATAAGAGGAGCCATCATTGACGTATAAATTAAGGGGCAGTTATTATTTATTGATTAAGGGACAAAATTAATTTTGAATTAACTTATGGAGGCAAATTACATTTTTCAATTACATTAAGGGGAAAATATTATTGTATTACTATATTATGGGGGTACAATGCAATGCCACGCGTGTCATCATAAATAATTATATCCCCCATTAGTAATCAAATAGTATTGCTCAGTTAATATAATTACATATTCATATTTCTCCCTCTAATATAATACAATATTGCATTCTTACTATAATGAAAAATTAAATTCGACACCCATAAATTATAAATTAATTTTGCCCCTTAATAAATAATGATTGCCTCCATAATTTATACATCAATGGTGCCTCCTCTTCTGAATGGCAATATAGTGCAAACCTCATGCAATTTGAGCAATCTCGCCTCTCACAGCTACCTCTTTTTTTCTGGCTGTTTTCCCGACAGTTTGTCAAAGAGCAGCTTAGTAAATCTGGCTGTTTGTATTTGGATCATGTTAAAAATCAGGATGGCGGTTTGTAAAGTGGTGGTTTGTTAAACTGGTTTTCAGTGTTTTAACTGTCGGTTTGGCCTTTAGTAAATCCGGCGCTTTTAAAACAGCGGTAAAACACGCAGACAAATTGACAGTCTCGTGAAACCACCCTTTAGTAAATCTAGCTCCAAGTCTTGTTCCGTTATTTCCCTGGAAGGTGTGACTTTCAAGGTCTCCCAGCAGGATCACAGGTGAAATAACTGGCACTATATGTAAATGTTTTATTATGGAGTCATTAATTAATACACCTGTGCCCTTAATAGATTATCTGGAACACATGGACTGTTGTCCTCGGTGCTTGCTAACAGTGCAACTCCTAAACTACGGGATTACATGTAAATCTCCAATGTGTGTCTTAATCAGAGACAAAGGGATATATTTACTAAACTGCGGGATTGAAAAAGTGGTGATGTTGCCTATAGCAACCAATCAGATTCTAGCTGTCATTTTGTAGAATGCACTAAACAAATGACAGCTAGCATCAGATTGGTTGCTATAGGCAACATCACCACCTTTTTCAAACCCCCAGTTTAGTAAATCAAAGTCACTTCGGCATGCAAAGTTTTATTCCTAATAGAGGCCAGGGTTGTTTTGTGGTTCCAAAGAGGGAGTTGGGCAATATACTGTGACAGGTCTCTGCTATACCCACCAGTCATTCACCAGAGTGCTGAGAGCTATCTAGTAGGCATTCAGAAATATCGTCGGTGTAAAGAAGCTGCCTAGTGTATATGACCATGGGACTGTAGAAACAATAAATACGCTATTGGTGTCTGCGCTGTACGGCCACCAGAGATTTGATGGCCTGCGCTGTACGGCGAGCAGAGATTTGATGGCCTGCGCTGTACGGCCACCAGAGATTTGATGGCCTGCGCTGTACGGCCACCAGAGATTTGATGGTCTGCGCTGTACGGCCATTAGAGATTTGATGGCCTGCGCTGTAGGGCCACCAGAGATTTGATGGCCTGCTCTGTACGGCCACCAGAGATTTTATGGCCTGCTCTGTACGGCCAGCAGAGATTTGATGGCCTGCTCTGTACGGCCACCAGAGATTTGATGGTCTGCGCTGTACGGCCACCAGAGATTTGATGGTCTGCGCTGTACGGCCACCAGAGATTTGATGGCCTGCGCTGTACGGCCACCAGAGATTTGATGGTCTGCTCTGTACGGCCACCAGAAGAACTACTTTTCCAGCCTTAATTGTTACTCTTATTGCACCAAAGAAGAGTCACCAGCTTGTAGGACATAAGCGGCTGCAGACTGAGGACAAGACAACAACTGGAAACACATTGGACCTACTGCGCATGCACAAGGACCGTAACTCGTAAGACGGCACACCCAACCTCTACACTGTCTCCTGCTCAACACAAGGGAGGTGAGGAAGAAGTGCCAGAAAGAACAGGGGAAGGACACCCCGCTACAAACTGTAAGTGCCTCTACCCACCTTATGGGACCATTCAGTTTGCAACGTTAGATACAATTAAATAAACTATCTGGGATATCCACAAATTATACCTAAGGGACCACGGAGATCCTGGGCTAACCAAAGACTTTCTTTATTTAAAATATATGGACCATCTCGATCTGGAATTGTAGATGATTAAAAAGAGACTCCTCATACTAGAAAGACTGATATACACTCTGTTAATTAGAGCTCACAAACTTGCCCATTACAGAATATATAGGTATGTGTCCATACAATTCTGGCCAAAACTGCATATGTTTTACTCTATTTGTACTGCAATATCTTTTTGCTAGATAATAAACACTGTTTTTATTTTTATTATTATACCATTGCATATTGCACTACACAAAACTAGTGGAGCACCAGGGAACATTACAAACAAACAGTCTTTAACTTTGATCGTAGGGATACCATCCATTCGCCAAAGGCAGCACCACTCTTTTTCACTCATCATCATCATCACCATTTATTTATATAGCGCCACTGATTCTGCAGCGCTGTACAGAGAACTCATTCACATCAGTCTCTGCCCTATTGGGGCTTACAGTCTAAATTCCCTAATGTACACACACACACACACACACACACACACAGACTAGGGTCAATTTTGATAGCAGCCAATTAACCTTTTTGGAGTGTGGGAGGAAACCGGAGCACCCGGAGGAAACCCACGCAAACACAGGGAGAACATACAAACGCCACACAGATAAGGCCATGGTCGGGAATAGAACTCATGACCCCGGTGCTGTAGGGGTAGAAGTGCTAACCACTGAGCCACCGTGCTGCCCACTCTCACACCTACAGACAGACAGCACTGGTTTTTAATCTTCCACCAGAGATTTGATGGTCCGCACTGTGCAGCCCCCACGGATTGGTCTGTATGCTGTATGTAACCCCCCCATTCACAGTAATGTCCACGGTTAGTCCTTCACAACTGCTTCACCCATATATGGTCTCATTTACTCTTTTAACGTACGTAGCATAAGACACACATTTAAAAAAGAAAAAGTTCATACAAGCATATCTCAATATCTCAACATGCATCCAGCTCAAAAACAGTAGCATTTGCGCCAGGCGTATATCAGGCGAAGCAACTGTTACACCCCATGACAACATCGAAGAGTGTAGAGAAAGCGTTACCCTATTTGTACAGAAATGTCACATACACCAGAGAGAAGTTTGACAGTTATTAATAAAAGTTGCATTTCAATAGAAAATGTAATTAAATACAAACACAAATGAAATTAAATTAATGTAAATTAAGTTAAATTAAATAGAAACATCTGTTGTTTTCTCCATTAAAAATTCCATGGCAATCTTCTTATCTGCAGTAAACCAAATAGAAATATAACGCGAAGAGACGGATGCGTTCCATATAATATAACTGCAACGCTAAAGAATTAAGGACTATGAGCTTGAGGGGTCAATACACAATTAGCCAATCAGAAGTGGCTAGATTATGCTGCTGATCTTCATCACCATTATTATATATATTTGCACTAGCCCTCCATACCGGCACAGCTGCGTATGTGTCCATGTGTAAGTAAGTGGCGTTTACATGAACACATCCTTACCGCACTTAGTCTACTCTTGCCCACCCCTGCCCGCCTCTCTCAAGGGGAGGGAGATGTAAGTCAACATGGTCAGGAGAATCCCACAACCCCAGATCTGGGCTACGATGTAGCTTGTTGAATGAGCCGCACATCTTCCACACTAAAGATCTAGTATTTGCAATGTTAGGCCAGTCCTGGAGAGTAAGACATGCAATTTGTGTAATTGTGTATTGATCTGTACTTTTACATATCTTGGGCTGGATTTACGAAACGGCGGGTTTGAAAAAGTGGAGATGTTGCCTATAGCAACCAATCAGTTATTTATTTAGTACATTCTACAAAATGACAGCTAGAATCTGATTGGTTGCTATAGGCAACATCTCCACTTTTTCAAACCAACAGATTAGTAAATATATACCCCAGAGTCAATGAAGCAGCTGATCTCTCTGGAGCGAAGGACTGGAGAGAAAATGAGCCCTACATCGTTCCGTCGTTGATCCTGCTTTTTAGGAAGTTAAGAAAACCAAATCAGATACGATGCGTTTTGGTGGGATAAAACATGATCGTGGGAGCGTACACACTAGTGTAATGTCTGACCACACGGTTATTTATCGTGTGATCTGCACGATAATTGGGATAGTGTGTACCCCACAAGCTCGTTGCCTAGGTGTTATCCTTGACTCACAACTATCATTTATTCCCCACATCAACTCTATATCTAAATCATGTTACATACATCTAACAGAACATTTCCAGAATACACACATATCTCACACAAGACACTGCAAAAACCTTAATTCCTGCACTCATCATCTCCCGCATGGACTATTGCAATTCCCTCCTTACTGGTCTTCCCAAAGTCAGACTTGAACCCCTACAATCTATTATGCATGCAGCGGCTAGATTGATTTTCCTTGCAAACCGTTATTCCTCTGCTGAGCCACTCTGTCAGTCTCTACATTGGTTGCCTGTATTTCAACGAATCCAATATAAAATTCTTCTACTAACATACAAGGCAGTCAACAAAATTGCACTGACATACATTTCCTCACTTCCTCACTTGTCTCAAAATATCTCCCAACTCGACACCTCCGTTCTGCACAAGATCTGCGTCTCTCCTCCACTCTCATCACATCCTCCCATTCTCGGTTACAGGACTTTTTTTTGGGCTGCACCCACTTTGTGGAATTCCCTCCTTCGGACAGTAAGACTTTCCTCTAGTCTCTAAACCTTCAAGCGTTCTCTGAAAACCCACCTCTTCAGACAAGCTTATGATATTCCTCAGCCACCATCTTAATCTCCCTAGGTTACCCTATTACCACCCACTACACAGCTAACACAAGACAACAACCCTCTGACTATCATTGGTACACACACAACCCACTCAATACTTTTACCTTTGCATTCTAGCTGGTCCAGTGTGCAATATGATGTAGCACATGCCCTTGTGTTTCAAACTCCCATTGTCCCATAGATTGTAAGCTTGCGAGCAGGGTTCTCTTACCTCTGTCTGTATGTATTACCCGGTATTGTCTTATTAATGTTTGTTCCAAATTGTAAAGCGCTACGGAATTTGCTGGCGCTATATAAATAAATGTTGATGATGACTGAAGAAAGGATGAAGGAAGGACACCCTGCCTGACATATTCTCTGCACAGAGCGTCCTCTGTAAAGGTAAAGAGAAGGATTACTAGTCCATAGGAGAGGGTGCAGTATAAGCACGTACTTGAGCAAATGAGGTCAGCCAGCTTCTCCGCATTACCAGATGCTTCACCTTCTGAAGACAGTCCAAGGCCATCCACTAGAAAACACAAACACCATTTACATGTAATGTTACTGACTAGTGCACACAGGAGAGGTTTCACTGCAGACTGTAAAGGAAAAACAAACCATATTTACAGGAATAACTTCATTTCAAGTGTTGTGGTGAATCAACAATGAACTATTTATTTGCACACATGCATTTAATCAATAAAGACATACACTCAATTGTGTTTATAATTCATATATCTAAAAAAATAATAAATGCAGGAATTGTTTTGCTGCTGCCTGCTGTCATTTATTTTATGCAACCCACAAACAATGAAAGCAATCTATATGGCAAAAGTTGATTGAGGACCTGTACAAATCAGTACTTTAAAGTCATCTGACGGTGGAACCCCCTCTAAAGTCACCAGCGTTTCTGCAGAATTAAGGGTTAAGTGTTCTGCAGAGAGATGCAACAAAGATTTCACAAGCTAAAAAAACAACAAAATTCTAAAAATAAACAGTGCTAGTTTAATGCACAAGGGATGGATGCTGAGCTCTTAAGTAAAACAAGTAGACCATCTTTAAAAGATAATTATTTTTCCACTAGAAGGCAGTACAGCTATAATAATAATTTGCAAATACACCGATTGTCGAGCAGGAGGATATGGATTAAATATAAATGTGTGGAGCGCCATTATAAAGGGGTAGCGGGATCTCGCCATGGCTAGGTCCCTCTTTAATGTAACTCTCTGCACCGCACAGCTTGCCTACGTGGTACCTATCCAAGGTTCAAAGTCACCCAGGCAAATATCCGAAATAAAATAAATAAGTTTATTTAACAAAATGGTAACACCAAACTGCAATAAACATCTTTAAATAATAATCTGCAGCAAATAACACTACAGTCTGGCACAGACAACATACAGGGTATAATGAAAACATCTGGCCAGTATCCTAGCTACTCTCAGGGACAGCTGTCTATCCATTCAAGCTTATCCCCCTCTCTCCTTTGAGGCTACCAGCAAGGCATGGGTCCTGAGTCACTGTCACTCTGCTTTTGGCGGACACACAGCTCCCCAAGACCTGGAGAGGTAGATCAGGGCAACGGCAGTACTCCAGGGACTGATTGTCCCTTTCCTGTCAGGGCAGAGACGGGGGCTGACTTCAGCTATCACTCGGCAGTGAATGCCAATTTTTTGCTGTCTGGAGCCCCTTTTTAAAGCCATAAATGACCTTCTCAGGAGTTCCAGGACCTGCCTGATTGGCCCTTTTCTGTGTTTACCTTTTCACAGGTAAACATACAGACAAAGGGATAGCAGAGGAACCACTCTTGATATAATTAAGGATAGGTATTGTTCTGTGGCTATACAGCAGCGTTTGTTTAAACAGGTGAGATCAGAATCCAGACACATTTACATTTTAAACATACAATGCAGTCCTCTGTGATTAAATATAGAGCTCTATCTGTTCACCTTTTCCCTATCTTAACATGAGACCTCCTGGTGTACATTCATACAGGACTGGTGGACAATAATCCTTTTGCCTAGGCTGAAGCAATGGACTAGTCTGCAAGCTAAAGAAAACCAGGCTGGCAGATATTTTAACTACTTATGTATTCCGGTATTTATTTTTAACAAAAAAAGTCCACACAGAAAACAAAAAACACGGAGGTCTTCTTAAACTGCATGAAATCTCAGTTCCTAATTGATGCCTGTAAGAGTCTGTGCAAACGGCAGATCAGCACAAGATCTTCACCATGCGGTTTCCCACGCCAGCACACTTGTACTTACAGGGAGAGGAGAGCCCTGAGCTGACCTGCCACTCGCAGATGGAGGGTGGGAAGAAACATCCAGCAATGGAAGTAGTGAGGCAGGTAAGGGAGACAAAACGGAGGAAGTAAAGGAGAAAAGGATACAGAAGGTGAATTTGTTTTCTACCTTTCCCCCTGACATCCTCACCCATAGGTCGTCCTCCTCCTCACTCCCCTGGCATCCAGTCCCCTGTGATAATGCCCCTTGGCACCCTGTACACTCTCCTGGGAATTTATCCCCTGGCGCCCTCTGCTCTCTTCTGTGGCTTGTTTAAAAATAAAAACAAGATAAAAACCAAATTCTATGGAGTTTTGACATTTTTTAAGGCATATTTATTTCATTAACAATGAAAACACAGATCTTCGCACTTGAAAATAAACAAGAGTCATTAACATTGTACCCTCCTCCCTAAAAAAAACCTTGACATCCAGAATGCCCAATTATAAAGAAGCAGATACACCACAGGAGTTAATGAGTTCGATTCCTGACCATGGCCTTATCTGTGTGGAGTTTGTATGGTCTCCCCGTGTTTGCGTGAGTTTCATCCGGGTGCTCCGGTTTCCTCCCACACTCCAAAAACATAATTGGCTGCTATTAAATTGCCCTTAGTCTCTCTCGGTGTGTGTGTGTGTATGTTAGATGATTTAGATTGTAAGTGAGTTCTCTGTACAGCACTGCGGAATTAGTGGTGCTATAAAAAGAAATAGATGATGATGACGAGGGACAGGCGAGTCTGTACACCTATCAAATAGCCAAAGCCTGGAGACCTACAGAAAAAAAAATCATATTATCATGGGACAGGGGTGTAAAAATTAAGAAAGGAGGAAACTCTCCCCCCAGATTGACTACACATTATGATTATTTAGGCTCCAAACAAGTAGATTGTAATGTGAATCTTGCTGCAGTTGTTCCCCACCATCTCTAGGTAGCCTGATGACCAGGCAACTTATGATCCCCTGGGGTCTCAATGATCTAACAATGCCCCTCTCTCGCCTAAGACTGACTTCTTTCAAACACATAGGTATTGCTGAGGAACCTCACCCAAGATCATCAATAGGTTGTTCATGTAAGAGGGGCAGCGACAACTCCATGGCCTGACTGAAGCGGTCTAGCATGGTCTAGCCATCCTAGACAAGCTGGAGTCCTCAGGGGAACCACAGAGTCAGGTGGAAGGTTGCAAGAGGAACGCTTGACTTTATTCAAAATGGAATGTAGACGGTCGCTGCTTGTTAGGACACAGAGCTAAACCCACTGGATTACCAGGAGGAAATCCGTAGCTGCTACATGGCGTTTAGTAGCAATCAGTTAACATAGGTATAACATAGGTATAAGTGGTAAAAAAAAATATTAAATTGTCATCAGTTCAGGATGGAAAGTAATAATGGTCACATCATACTTTCCATAAGATACAAAAGAAAAAAAAAGGAAGCTCATCAGCCACATGGGAGACTGGCATCTGCCTCTATTTAAATATTTAGAATGTTCTAATTACCAAACAATTAAAGAACATTCAAGAGAAAAACAACACCAATAGTCTGGTGATGAAGGCAATTTAAAACGTCGTTCAGTGAGATATAAAAGACCCTAGTACTGACAGGATCATATTAAACATTAATTGGATGAGCGTGTAATAGCAACATATATTTACACTAACCAATGAAGGTGTTAAAGACGTCAGCTAAAGGGGACCGATGAAAAACCTTTCTAGAGTTAAAACACACATTATTAGCCTATGTTTTTGTCAGGACCCACCTAGCTATGCATGACATGTGGGTGTGACAGGGTTAATTAAAACAAAAACAGCAGGCCTATCTGCAAAATACCCAAACCCGCCTCCCCCCCCAAAAAAAAAATCTATCGCACACTCACTTTTAAAACAAAAACAATACCACCACTAAGATTTGGCTCAAAAGCTAATACTCTTAGGAAGCATTCAGTTGCTCATTGAGACTTGACACTTATCAAAATGCAAATCACAATCCAATTTAGCAAAACAACTGTAAGTCAAACAATTGTGTAGCATTACAAAAGCTATATGAGATGTTCATTCTTTAAGAACACAAAGACAGAATGTTATTAAGTGTGATTTATTATAATGCCCTTTTTTGACAAAAAAACCCTAAAGATCTTCTGACACTGCAGTTTCCAGAATAGACTAATAATTTGAAAATAAACACTACTTACCATGACACCGAGGACATACTAAGCTAAATCTATCCAGTCCATTGTGAAAAAGATAGACTGTTTGTTATAGACTAAACAATTTGTGCTTTATTGGGATCCCGAAATCGATCGAAGTTACAAATTCACTAAATTATTTGAGTAAAACGTACCCAGGGATCTGGGAATACAAAACACAATAGACATGGCCACATTTGATTAACTACAATCATCCGATTATGAATATACACCAAAGATCTTCCCAAAAAAGTATGGATATGATCCTTCCTTTGATCAGTTATGTTTCCCACAAGGATTGTATGCTGAACTTTGATTGTTCCATATCTTGAAAATAAACCGTTTTCTCTTCCAAACTTTGGAGTGTCTGAGGAGCCATAAACTATGCTTGTATGCTCTCCAAACCAAGACCAAAGCTTCAGAGACAGCAGTAACATGACAAGATACAAGAAACAGACATTTTGGGAATCATCAAAATATTGTTTTCAGAATTCTACAAATAAGGCTATAATCATGACTGTATCCTACTAGAAAAAATGGCAAATAAACGCAGGGATAACGATTTAGCTTTAGGGTTGATTGGGTTTTTGCGAAAAGCTTTTTGCTTTGCTTCTAGTACAACCGGCTAAGGTATTTTGTCTGTCCTTTAATGCCTTAGTGGGAGGAGCCAATATTCCTGCAGAGCACAGCGGATAGGGTCAGCCGCCAACAAGTTCAGGAAAAGGCGGATGCAGCCCTTTTGCGTATGTGCAGATAGCCCCGTGAAAAGAGAAGGCAGTTACCACGCAATGAGGCACGTTGCTAGGAAGGGATGAGAGACAGCAGGACAGGTAGGTATAATCAAGACAAGTTTATTACAATGAAGGCTAATATCATATAGGTGTTTTGCAAGTCCATTTATTTTGGTACTACCGACTCGGTTACACCAAAACTACATGTGCCACATTCTTAAATAAGTGTACTGGGGGGAAGCTAGATCGCTCTTTAAATAATTCAGTAGCAGTGTCATGCCAAGTAGTGGGCGTGGTTCAATAAAAAAAAATTGTTCCTAGTTTAAATAACAAAACCTACAAACAGGGATTGTAAATACACTGTTGTCATATATTCCAGCACATCGGATGAGAAAAGCGGCACTATGAAGCAAATATTAACGAATAAGGACTGATTGTAAAAAATTGAGAAGAGACTTCAGTGGTTTGTCTTGGCTGTGCTCTGGAAGCCAAAGAAATAACAAGGCTTTTCCCTGGCCGGATACCACCACTGGCTATAGCCGTCGCCAATGTTTGCAGCCTCTGAAGTGAAAAGAATATGCCTGCCCACAGGCAAACCGAGGGGGGGTTTCCTAGTGCCTGGAAACCCCCCTCCAAGCCTGGGGCACTGTATAATTGAGGTGGCTGGACCCTGCCCCCGCTTCACACAGCTCTGCTTGAAAAGGGAGAGCTGTGTGCACCTAACAGTAGTGCACGCAGCATTGCCCATGTATGTATATTATAGGGATATGAAGACTTGGAGAGCAGCCAAGCACTGTCTAATATTATAGCCACGCCCCCATGCATGCTGGTCACGCCCACTGGTGGCGTGGTGTGGAAACCCTTTCTCTACAAATCCTGCGCTTGCCCCTGCTGCCCTCCCATCATAGTCATAAATAATACAGAAGCTGTTGTTACATGGACAAGAGTCTGGAAGATAATATCTTTAACCCACTGATATCCTATTTGAGGCCTTTAACACATTGAGACCTAAGACAATGGCCTCAGTTGCTTTGGCCTTGAAAACCGCCACTGCTGACTTTAGCAGTATTTGATGGTTATTGGCATCCAAAGCGCACTCAAAAAAAAGCAAAAACAACAACAAAAAAAAAGACTACGTTTTTCTCAAAAGCCTGCAAAATCAAAACTAAAAAAAGTGTTGGTTGTAGAAACATCAGAGCTGCAATTTGGCTGCGTGCCACAGTGTTAGAAGTAGTTCCAAAAATGTTTTAAATGTCAAGGAGTGCAGCAGTCTTCAGCCTTCGTAGCAGTGACTTGTGTGTCTATTACAGTGCTGCACTGCAGAGTCAGCGCTGGCCCGCAGCCCGGGAGCTGTGCTGGGAATGGAGAGAGAGCACTACTATCTCAGTGATCCCTGACAATAAGTCATATACAGAACTATAATATGACTGGGAGTAAGAAGACGGCAGTGACAGCTTTATAGCGTCTCTTAAATGAACATAAAACAGCCTTTGCAGAAGAGTTAGTAGTGGTTAGAAAACAAATTAATTCAGCCATTTCCTGCCACATACAGTTCAAGGGCAGAATAGAATATCCTACAAAAATACCATAATGGAAAAAACAAACAAAAAACAATTTATATTATTCTCACCTGAAAACGCAGCTCTGGTTCTCACAAAGCGGAAAGACTTGTTTGTACTAGCGTAAAACTGATGCGTGCAAATTGTCCTCCTCTCCGACTAACTGAAATACGCGGCACAGAGATTACATCAGTCCCTCTGACTTACTGTTCAACTCATAAGAATCACAGAACGCTGGTGAGCGTCAGATTTTAGAACTTGTCCCTTTAATAATTGATGAAGGCCGTGCATCAATCAAATCAAGTCAAGACTGATAGAAACGGCCCATATTTAAAATACAGACGTGAGGTTGTGTGTGTGCAGCTGCAAAGCATATAATTATCCCCAGCTCGTTCACACATAGGCGCCGGGAAAATAATAAAAATGTATGGAAACAAATGTGTGCCTTGGATGTGTTTTAGCAATTAGTTTTGACATGTTTTAGAATGGTGGGATGAAAGTGGCACCGTTTACTCTTATTGGATCTATTTTTAATGCACTTTTCGTGTGTACATTAACGTGTGAAAACGGCAATAAATAAATTAATGACTGAACAAGACCTCAAAGTTAATTATTGCAGTGTAACTAATACAGAGTTTTCTGAAAGGATAGGAAAGCAATCTATGATTTTTTTTTTTAATTTCCCAGTAGGTAAAGTCTGGAGGTGTGCAAATGGATAAGAGTTGTTTGGTGAAGACATAGGGACAGGTTTGTCAAAGGAAAACAAATTATGGCTCTTAAGAAAATGACACATAACCATAAAAGCCTATCATTGTTGCAGCATCCAGTAAATTACAATCTCTAAATGCCAGTCCAATATGAAATGCTAGGATGCCTACAAATATAAAAGATTGTGCATATATGCTGCAAAGTACTTTGTACAGCTCCACACTTAGGGCTAGATTTACTAAGCTGCGGGTTTGAAAAAGTGGGGATGTTGCCTATAGCAACCAATCAGATTGTAGCTTTCATTTATTTAGTACATTCTACAAAATGACAGCTAGAATCCGATTGGTTGCTATAGGCAACATCCCCACTTTTTCAAACCCGCAGTTTAAAGTCTGTTTCTAGCACTTATAATTTACATGCAATTGTAACAATAATTCTCAAACTCTGACGCGAGGGACTTCAGACAGATTAAAGGATTTTTCAGATAAAAAATAAAATTGTTTTCTGTATTATAAAGAACATACATAAAATGAGATTTCACAATCATCTAAGTAAATATGTACAGTTTCAAGATAGGGTGGGTTAGATATTGACAACGAAGCTCTTTCAGTGTTAGTTTCTCTGGATCCACCTCTGCTCCGTTTCCTTTATCAGTTGGAGTACCACAAGGCTCAGTCCTAGGTCCTCTGCTGCTCTCTATCTACACCACTTCTCTAGGAAAACTAATAAGCTCCTTTGGATTTCAGTATCATCTCTATGCAGATGATACACAAATCTATCTATCCTCTCCTGATCTCTCGACATTTTGTTATCCTGCGTTACAGTCTGTCTTTCTGTCATTTCATCTTAGATGACCTCTGGCCAACTCAAACCCTGTCTTTCAAAAACAGAGTTAATGATATTCCCACCCACCAACAGAAGTTTCCTGCCTGACATTTCTATCTCTGTTGATAACATGACCATAAATCCCACCCCGCAAACTCGCTGCCTAGGTGTGATCCTTGACTCACAACTATTCCTTGTTCCCCACATCAGCTCTATATCTAAATAATGTTACATACATCTAAAGAACATTTCCAGAATACACACATATCTTGCACAAGACACTGCAAAACTCATGCACTCATCATCTCCCGCATGGACTATTGCAACTCCTTCCTTACTGGTCTTGCCCAAAGCAGGCTCTCACCATCCCCGTATCTTTACATTTTTTAAAAAAAGTGTGACATTTTCTAAGGTAGAAAGAGACACACAATAACAGTAGAGTAAAAACAATGTTTAGACTGGGTAAAAATAAAAAAAGGTCATTTGATACCCTGTCCGTGTCGCAGTGTTGAACAATTCACAGTAGTCCTGACCGCACCGAGTACTTACCAAGGGATGCAGTAGCTTTTCCAACCACGTAAATGTACTTCGCATTCCATTTATCTTTCAGAGAATGGTCCCAAGCTAGAAAAGCAAGGCAAACGGGTAGTCAATGGGAAATAAAATAGTGGCTTTAAACACTACATACAGCAGGGATAGGCAACTGGACACTGATCTCAGTAATAACTGAAAACTATACATTTAATCAAAGGGATAGGTACCTATCTGTAATAACAAATCAGCAGGGATTTTAATGACAATGACAATTCAATGTGTTAGATCGTAAGGCTAAGAAAAGGGCAGAGAGGTTGGGACCACAGGCGAAGACTTGGAGGGCACCATGTGGCCCTAAGGCTGTCTGTTGCTCTTCACTGGCACACAACATTATCACAAACATAAAAAGGGTAGGGGGTGGAAAATAACGGGGAAGATAGTGGGTATTTTACAGCGATTTATAACATATGATCAATGGTTTTTGGATAAGCATTGTGGGAAAAATAGAACCAAAAGCTTCAAACTGTTGACATGTCCACAGTAGGAACATATGTTTAACAAGTTAACCCATGCATGATACTCATGCATTCTAGTCAAATCAAGCTACTTAAGGTGTTAAAAAGGTTCTTGTCATGCATTTGGGCCTAGCCCAGGCCTCCTCAGGGGAAGAGCGTTACTTCCCGACGCAAGCACCCTTTTTTAACGTGGTTTTGTCCACATGTCACCACCTCATCATTTTTCTCCATCACCTCATCCTTCATTTTCATCACCACATCCTTCATCAAGCTACTTAAGGTGTTAAAAACTCCCCACTGTCACCCCCGGCAACCACCAACCACTCCCAACTGTCACTTCTCCTTCACGAAATATATAGGTCAGTGTATAACTCTGCCCAGCAGGTGGCGCTGCAGCTTGTTTTTTTTTCCCACACACGCCACTAGGCATTTATATAGTAGATTGGTGTCTGAACTTTTATAGCATGCATTTCTTTCCCTGTTCATTTTTGACCGACGTTCAGTATACAATGTATTCTAAATACCAAGAAATAAATAACAATATTCAACATTGATGCTTGACTGTGTGGCATGAAGCCCCTGCAAGCCCTCTCTCTGGCCATTGGAACAGACTCTGGAAAATCTGTGCCAAATCTGTAGCTACAGATACCATGGGACACCTACAGAGGTCTCGTGAAGACCATGCCACGATGGCATGGAGTCCGCATGGTGGCACAAGGGGGACCTACACAATATTAGGCAGGTGGCTTTAATGTTGTGGCTGAACGGTGTACATCATCATTTGATGGAGAGAGTGTTGTGCAAACAGCTGCCCTACATGTACGGAGAGGCAGGATAAACCATAACACGAACACGTAAAGACTTGCAGCAGTTTAAGTCTCTGCGGGTTATAATGCATAGTTGAAACGTCACTTAAGTCCAGCCTAACACATCAGGACCCCCACTTCATTCATTTATGCCTTTCCATAAAAATCCTGCACGACTCAGCTGCATGTATAGGTTATATCATCAGAGAGGAGAGGAATGTCCTTACTACACGTTTTTATCACATTGGGCACAATGCGCCTACGAAGGAGTTTTACTGCAAAAGGTGCAAATATATCCTTATAAAAGGATAGTATGAGACCCAATGTCTGTCACCTCAGCGGTGTTGGAGAATTCAAATCCTTTGGCAGGGAGAAAAGGCCAGAGCGGAGTCATGTCCTTCCTGGTCATTCCAATGAAACCAATCGCCCACTTCTGGTGTTCTGCTCCTTTGCAAACATCCGCTTGAAAGAATGTTTATGTATCTCTGTACAATTACATTAGCCATAGCAGCTTGGGGGCAAGTGAGAGAAAAGCTGGTGGGCAAGGGGGAACGTGGGAGGTAAGACATCATGTCAGAGTGCACCTGTGGTGTGAGACCCGTATATGGAGATTTGCAATGGTGGGATTGGTAAACTACTTGGCGTTTACGCCTGATTGCGCGTTCCTGGGCAATTTGCCTCAACATACGAGAACCTCCAGAGGGAGCAAAAAACTGCTATTACCAATTTCGGCGTATTCTCCACATGTGGTTCCAGAGCTCTTTTTACACACTTAATCTTTTTCAAGACAAAGGGGTACATTTACTAAACTGTAGGTTTGAAAAAGTGTAGATGTTGCCTATAGCAACCAATCAGATTCTAGTTATCATTTATTTAGTACATTCTACAAAATGACAGCTAGAATCTGATTGGTTGCTATGGGCAACATCTACACTTTCTCAAACCCACAGTTTGTTTCATTCTGCGGATGGACTGGCCGGACACATTCCTCCAGAAAGAAAAACTGATAGACAAGTTCTTTGAGACCTGGGAAATCTGTATTGATACATTATCTACCTCCGTGAGTGAACAACTTCGGGAGTGCTTTTGCCAGACAATTTGGAATGAGACTAGGGTACTCCTGCAGGATCTTCCGATTCATGTCTGAGAATGACCCTCCCCTCTCCCTCTGATCTCCTTACGCCTCAAGTCTCTATATACCTATATTTTAGCATTTTCTTAATTATTTTCACTCATAGGAATACCCACTGATCCATGCTAAGATATGTATTTCTTGAAGCTACTAGATGTTGTGTTGGGTCTCTAGGACTTCAGAAGGTGGAGACCAAGATGGACGGAAAATTGATTGCCTTTTACAACCAGACGTTGACCATGTATCATTCCTTTTTATGTAACACTGCTACACTTTCCACTGTTCACGATTAGATTACATGGTCCCTAATCTCGCCTCTAGGAACCTGCAATGCTTGTTTGTTTCATATTCTGAACTTCAATAAAATAAAAAAATAAAAATATAGAGTGGTATGGACCGAACGGAGGAGGGGCCCCCCCCCCAAACCAATATCTTGCCCACAGCCCCATGGGGACTTAGTCCAGCTCTGACCTCACTGAAATCAACTGGATTGGATCACTATGAGGCATGCCCATAAATGCACCACATCATTTCTATCAGTACGTAGTCATGTTCTGCTTAGGCGCTGACAAGTCTAATTGGCCACCTACGTTTGTGAAAAATTGATAGAAAAGTGTTTCAGTCTCTTTGCAACTACAAACTTGAAATGGTTTCATAATACTAATTCACCAGAAGCAAGAGGCTCTTAATTCCGGCATGTTATTCACGGTTAACGTTTGCTATCCATTTTTATACCGATGTATTCTCCTCTCTCCTAACTTCATTATCCAAGGTGGCGTTTCCTATTTGCAGAGTTAATGGTTTCATTGGTTAGAAAGAGTGGGGGAAGGGGACATAAAAAAAAATTGCCAGCAGCTAATTTTGTGCAAGAGTTCTAATAACCCTGTACAACATATTAGTAATGATTAAAAATGTAATGGTGTGTGATTTTTTTTCAGGCTAAAATCAAAAGCCTAATTAAAAATCTAAATGTGAGTGCAATATTAAATTTTCTAAGGAGGTTAATTTACAATAATTCCTTAAGTGGGACACTATAATTGAAAACAAAACACTGTTATCTTTAATTAGAAGTTGACATCACAGGTTTATTGGAAATGTCATCATGTATAGGCGGCACAAAGCAGTTATAATGGAAGAAAACCCTGATAAGCTTCATAGTCCATATTTATTAACTACAAAGGCAAACATTCCAAAACACAGAGGGCCCGAGTCATTAAGGAGAGCAAGGGAAAAAAAGGAGTAAATGTTCTCTGGGACAAACCATGTTATAATGCAAGGGGTAAAAATTAGTGTGTTTGTGTATAATATTATATATATAGTTTACAACCATTTCTAACAAATAAATCCCTAGGCGCCCCCAAGAGACGAGATGAGTATCAGTTTATGAATCAGGGCCAGGTTCCCAGCTACTGTGTATTAATAACTAAGGGGCTGATTTATTAAGGATCTTAACTTGAGAAACTTCTTATTCCAGTCTCCTGGACAAAACCATGTTACACTGCAAGGGGTGCATATTAGTATTCTGTTTTGCACATAAGTTAAATACTGACTGTTTTTTCATGTAGCACACAAATACTTGATAGCTTATTTGTACACTGAAATTTAAAGTTGATATTTGTGTGCTACATGAAAAAACTGTCAGTATTTAACTTATGTGCAAAACAGAATACTAATTTGCACCCCTTGCATTGTAACATAGTGTTTCAGTCTCCTGTACAAAAAGTTTCTTAAGTTAAGAATCAGGCCCCAATATATTAACTGTCAATCATATTTTAATATCTCTTTGCAAAGGATAACCGTATAATGGGTTCTGCAGCTAAGGTCCCCCCTCCCGAGGGAGAGGAATCCAGCTAGTTGGAAACTGTACATTCCATAGTTGCAGAACTTCTGAAGTAAAGGCTTCATAAACATTATCACCAGCAGTAAGAAGCAGCAGCAATGTATTTTATTGCACTCTGATTACATTTATTGGATAAGGGGTGACATTGCTGCATTGCAATAAATGTCAGGTAAGAAAAAAGTATACACAGCAGTCATTAGAAGATGGGCATTGTAGGGTAACGGGTAAAGCACATATAGGGGATTTTGGCACCAGTAGTTATTCATTTACTTGAACTGCAGCCATAACCCTTGGGCTATTTGAGAACAAATACCACTCCGAGGCATACAGGATGATAGACTTGGTTTTAAGTCCTTGAAGAACTATGAAGCTTTTGCTTTTATGCAGAGCAGGGATTAGATGCCAGAGCAGCACTTGCGGTACTTAAAGAACATCAAATTAACGCCGTCAATTAGAAATAAAGGTCATTAGCTATGGTGATTGAAAAGCAACTAAAAACCCACAGTACACGGAAAAGAGTGTGTTCAGGCGGTCTCAATTCACAACACTGGTTAATTGTCAACTGGAAAAACACACCCTGTGTATTCAAACTGATGGCATCACTCCCTAATGAACCATAGTCAGCATTTAAACAACCAACGATAGAGGGAGAAAATAAAACAAGCTACAGATGAAGACAGCTAAATGCGCCAGGCGTATAGCAAAACCAATAGCAAAAGATAGATATATTATATCTCCTGGGGGAGAGGATGGCACTTAGTAACAGATATAAAAGTCCAGGAGTCTAGTGCCACTAGCCCACTGCCAGTTTTATTGGAAAGCAAATGAGCAACCAAAAGTAAAGTAAAAGACAAAATAAATTCTAGCCTGCCTGACTTTAACTAACAAACTTCCACTTTACTTGTGGGGGACCTAGTATACAACCCCCAAAACACACACACACACACACACACACACACACACACACATAATAATAGTGTATCCCCACTTACAAGAGATGCTTCCTTGCTTCTCTCCCCAAGTAGTGCGACACCCTTTTTTTTAGCCCTCGCAATTGCGCCCTCTCTATTCCATTCACTCCAGAGACCCTTAAAACAGCTCTTACTTGAGCCGAACATATTGGAAAGCTGTCTTTCCAGCACACACTAAAATTTCCCTGGAGTTTAAACTAGAGATGCTCGGGCTTGGTTTTCTGAGAACCGAGCCTGCCCGAACTTAGGGGATCCGAGTAGACTCGCGAGCCGGCTCGATATTCGCGCGTCCTCAGATCTGAATCGAGGCAAAGCGTCATTGTTGTGTTGTCGGATCTCACGGGTTTTGGATTCCATAAGTACCTCCCTCCCCAGGAGATCCAGCGCCATTGCTCACACAGAAACAGGGGTAGCAGTGTTCTTGTCACTCTCCAGTCTCCAGTGACATTGTTCAGTGCCATTGCTCACACAGAAACAGGGGTAGCAGTGTTCTTGTCACTCTCCAGTCTCCAGTGACATTGTTCAGTGCCATTGCTCATACAGAAACAAGAGGGGTAGCAGTGTTCTTGTCACGTTACAAAAATTGACTGGAAATGACTGGAAATTATGTTATTGAGGTTAATAATAATGTAGGAACAAAAGAAAAGGCAAATTATGTGATTTTAGAAAAAAAAAAAAAATAGGTATCCAAAACCAAAACTAAAACACATGAGGGCGGTTTTGCCAAAACCAAAACACGAGGTTAATCCAGATCCAAACCTGGTACCATCTACTATTTTCACAGTGCTTATTTCACAATATATACATATACACACACACATCTAATTTTGGGCAAAGGAACACAGGACACATTGATTCACTCAGCACCAAGTGTAGATTTAATCAATGTTTCAATTGGACTTACCAGTCATTCTTAAGATAAATTACAATGTGACCGATAATAACTATATAAAAAGAGTGTCACGCTGACATGAAGACTTGATGTCACGTTTCCAGGTACGAATACTGGGAGGAATCCAATATATAAAAGTTAAACTATGTAAAAGATTACAACATTAGAAGTGAATAAAACGTTGTTAGCAGAAAAGAGGAAGTGACCGCAAGCACGTAAAAGAAAAAAAACAAAACTTTTCTGGTGTATACCAGATATTCCTAGAGCACCTATGTTAATATAAACCAAACTCTGTCACTAGCACAAATATAATGAACAACACACAGACATATACACGCGCACACACACACACACACACACACACACGAAAGACTACCAGGCTGAAGGTTGGAACATGATCACGAAAGATAATTATTGAGCCTTGTCTACAAAGTGACGAGAAAGGTTAATCTCATGCCCTGCCTTGTTGGAGGGTGCCTGGTTGCTCATTCTGATTTTAAGTGCCCTGCCTACATAATAGAGGCAAGGACATATCAAAAAGTAAATCACATATTTCCTCATAACAGACTAGCGGATGCTTAATATGGATCCTTTAAGTTGTCTGTGAGTGGGGGAAATGTGAACCACTTTGTAAAATACAAGGGCACATCTCTCAAATATAAAAAAAGGTGTGTTACCGCTAACCAGGTCAAGCTCTTACCAAGAGCGTAAGTATAATCTTATGCAACGGATATGGGGATCAATCGCACAGGGGGCCCTTTCTCGCAGGGGAAAAAAAATGTGCATTCTCATTGATTTGTAAGGCGCCCCAGTGCCGGACAGTAGAGAAAACAGGTCATGCAGAAAACCGGGACGGAAGACACAATAGATGCAAGACAGGAAAACAAAGGACACTTATTTTCTGAAAGTAACTTTGGACCCTCACACACAGAGAACAACTGTTATTGATGATTCTAGCCTTAATTAAATATAGATTGGTTTCCCATGTTATAACTAAATCACCAGACTGTTAACAGTGTAACCTTCTTTGATTCGGTAATGGTCCTATAACAAAGGAACATGGTTTACATTTGTCCTGTCACACTGAAAGTATCGTGACTCACCTTCCTTATTGCTGGGCTTTTCCAAACACCCTCTGACCGCTTCCACCGCTCTGGGGCTGGTGAAGATGAGACCCTCATAATTTTCGGGGTCAGAAAGCTTTTGAAATGAGACAGAAAGAAGCTGATTAGAATAAATGTATATATGATACCTATATGCATATATGCACTATAGGGGTTCCCTATAGTGCAGAGGTATGGTAAGCTATGGCTCCCAGTTGTTGTAGAACTTCAAGTGCCAACATGCTCTGCCATCTGCATGCTGTGACTTGTAGTTCCACAATAGTTGGAAAGCCTTAAGTTGACTACTTCTGCTTTAGCAGGAGATTTCTGTAAAAAGCAAACAAACATCATAAGTGCCCTATTGCCTTCCTCCTTGTTATTCTCAGACTCGGAGGCCCATACAAACTCTGGCATAGCTATAAAAAAGTTTGGCACTGAGGGGCACCAGGTAAGACGGCATCTAGTGAAGAACGGTTTACTTTTTAGGTTGTATTTTGCAAGGGCTGTTCATGTGCCCAGGAATACAATGGACCACAGACCAGAAAATACATCATGCGTAATTTCCGATTGCTCATGAGATCAGCGTGTATTATCATCATCATCAATTTTTATAGCGCCACCAAATCCGCAGCGCTGTACAGAGAATTCACTCACATCAGTCCCTGCCCCGTTGGAGTTTTCAGTCTACATTCCCTAACACACACACACACACACACACACACACACACACACACACACACACACACACACACACACACACACACACACACACACACACACACACACACACACACACACACACACACACACACACACACACACACACACACACACACACACGCTTTTGGAGTGTGGGAGGAAACCGGAGCATAACTCTTTGTAGCCACATAAGTTAAATTCTGACTGTTTTTTATGTAGCACACAAATACTTGATAGCTTATTCGTACACTGAAATTTGAAGTTGATATTTGTGTGCTACATGAAAAAAACAGTCAGTATTTAACTTATGTGCAAAACAGAATACTAATTTGCACCCCTTGCATTGTAACATGGTTTTGTCCAGGAGACTGAAATAAGAAGTTTCTCAAGTTAAGATCCTTAATGAATCAGGCCCCTCATCCCCATCAAGATGCTTAGAGCGCTGGGCATAAACAAACGGCCACAACTCAGAAAGAAAATTATTACGTCAAGTTATTGATGCTAAAGGTGTTTCCACCGGCTACTATATCATGGGGTGTACTTCTTCCATACAGGGCGTCTTCATGTTGGCTTATTTTTTATTGAATATTTAATGACGAGATAAAATGTTTATGCGTTTATGAGATTATACTGAAATATAGTGAATTACAAATAGGTAGTAGTACTGTCATGTACAGCCGGTCGGAGGGTGATATTCTTACATAACAAACATAGAAGCTTATAAAATCACTGACTATTAAACTGGAGTGTGAATGCTAAATTAGAAATATTACAAAAAAGGGTTCCTCTTCACTGCATGAACACTATGCTCCATCAGCCAATGAGAGCTCCCATTCATGAAGGAGAAGTTCAGCAGAAACATTGGAGATAAGTGAATTATATACAACCACATCGGGATCTCCACTATATACTAATCACCAGCAGATGTTGTATAAAAGCCTTCGGTCTAGATTTGCCACCAGAATGGGCTCCTCTTTGTATCGTAACCTCAGATTTGTCTCTTCTTTGTACACTAGCATCCAGAATGGTCTTGGCTTTGAATAATGGTCAACAGGATGTGCTCTATCTTGTATACTAGCCACCAATGTGGGCTCTGTTTAAATACTAGTCACCAGACTGAGCTCTTCATTGGTCCCCTCGTGTGGCTCAGTATTGTATAACGGTCCTTAGATCTGGCTATGCATTATAAGATACTGAGAAAAGGGGTATAAAATTCTACCACTGGAAAGTATAATAAGTTGCCCACTGTTAGATATAAGCGTTGGACATGGGTGGGTGTAACATGCGATATTATTATGTTGTGCAGTGTATCTACAGTATATGTGGTTTAAATGCATTATATTCATATGTTAGCTATTATCTGAATAATATTTGGTTACCAAGATATAATTTATAAATATAAAATTGATAACACTTTAGCAGTATTGCACCAGAGGTTTGTAGGGCAGATGATTATTAAGGGGGATGTGAAATCATTTGGGGTTTAAATGCTATATCCAAGGGGTAAATAGATTTTGTCCACCTTAATTGTGTTATAATGAGGATGAAATATAGGATACATACACATAATGTCATCCACATGTGGCTAATTGTGACTTTATGAGATTTATAATGGGGTTACTTGCATTTTCTAGCCATTTATTTGGCTTACAGGGACATTATGGCAAATATTGTACGACTTAACCCAGCACCTGACGTCTAATGTAAGTAGCAAACCGAATTAAGCTGGGTAATGGTAGAAGGTAAGATTATACCTTGCCGTAGAGATGCTCCAGGGATACATATTTAAAGGATAACACAGGGATTAGTGTTGCTTGATATCCGTATGATGACAACTCCTAGGGAAGGAAAAGAAATGACATTAATTTATGCATAGGAAGAAGGTAACGAAAAGGAATCTCAGTACATTTTTCTTCGCAGAAATTGTACACTACACTAGCAGAAACCCAGTTGTAAAGCATATAAGAGATTTTGTAATGGCACCAGTCTGAAATATACTGTATATAAAAAAATATATAAAAGCATAGCCTACTTCACAATTTTTGTATTTTCCCCTCCGGATCCCACAGGGGAGGTCAATGGGCAGCGCAGTGGCTCAGTGGTTAGCACTTCTGCCTCACAGCACTGGGGTCATGAGTTCGATTCCTGACCATGGCATTATCTGTGTGGAGTTTGTATGTTCTCCCTGGGTTTCCTCCGGGTGCTCCGGTTTCCTCCCACACTCCAAAAAAAACATACTAGTAGGTTAATTGGCTATCAAGATTGATCCTAGTCTCTCTCTCTCTCTCTCTCTATCTCTCCATCTGTGTGTGTATGTTAGGGAATTTAGATTGTAAGCTTCAATGGAGCAGGGACTGATGTGAATGAGTTCTCTGTACAGCGCTGCGGAATTAGTGGTGCTATA
Source organism: Mixophyes fleayi (assembly GCF_038048845.1). Classification (NCBI taxonomy): domain Eukaryota; kingdom Metazoa; phylum Chordata; class Amphibia; order Anura; family Limnodynastidae; genus Mixophyes; species Mixophyes fleayi. Next base: position 19,927,990 of record NC_134407.1, read on the forward strand.
TAAATAGCTGCTGATGATGATGATGATGAGGTCAAGTTGCAAGAGCAGGGACTTCTATTAAAACCCGGGACTGTCTCTAAATAATTAGGGTCAGTTGGCAACTCTGCAGTAACTAGTGACATCCCCGGAGGCACTTTAATACCAGTTACTAGCAAATTAAAGGGATTCATTCAACAGCACACCAAATGGCTTTCCCCTAAAGTGTATTGACAGAGAGCCTCATTCAGAGACGGAAGCAAATCTAGCTAAAGTAAATTTGCACCTGAAAACCGTGTAGCGGTGCAAATTTACTCTGCGATTTAGGGGCACATTTATCAATATTAACATAAAGTGAAAAATAGTTTTCAATCCTTATCGCAATGATAAGGATTGAACTATTTCTCACATTTATGTACAACCCTGCACAGAAACAGCAGTTCCGAAAAACTGCTGTTTCTGCGATGTAAAAAATCATACTTACCCCCCTCTTCGGAAGCGCTGTCTCCGGGTCTTATCTTCATTCTTCAATTGCGCATGTCCAGTTCCAAGAACTAGACATGCGCACAAAGATCCCCTCTCTGTCTCTGCAACTATCGTTGCAGAGAGAGAACTGTGAGTGACAGGGAGGGATCACATGATCCCTCCACACATGCGCTGTTCAGTTCTGCTCTTCGGAGCAGAGCTGACAGCACTGAGATTTCTCATATATGATAATGTACGCCAGCTCCAGCTGGCGTACATTATCAAGACAAGTTCCCGAAAAAAACTATTTTTCGGAACTTGTTAGATTGCAAAAGGGAGCAGTCACCATACTATTGAATGGTGACTGCTCCCCAAAACAAAGCAGAATGCAAAGCAGCAGATATCCACGATATCTGCTGCGATGCATCTTTAATAAATATGCGGGGGACACATCGGGACATGAATTGTATGTTAAGTGCACGTTAGTGCACCATCACACTTTGTTAAATATACCCCATAGAGTTGAGCCAGAACGCGCCCTCCATGCCAACTCTAAATCAGTCCGCACATTTGACATTTTCCTTCGCAGCAGTACAACGTGATTTTGCCAGGGTACAAAACTGCACCTTCTACCTGAATTTACTTTTAACTTTAAATCAAAAGCTATGGGGGGAGATTCAATTCGGCGCAATGTGTCTCCGGAGACAGATCCCGTCAATGTCATGGCAGGAATGTCCGCACCTTTTTCCTCGCACCCTATAGAGATTACTTACCGTAAGGGCCGGCAAGGGGTGCAGCCGGACATCGCGGTGAGGTCCGCGTATCGGATCGATGGCAATTGAATCCCCCCCACTATGTGCGCTTTAAAGGTTTTCTAACCTTTTCTATTTGTGTTAAAACAAACAACTTGTTTTGATCATTGTTTGAGACAATCACACCACTACAGCCTCTCCTGTGCAAACAAGCACATTAAACATGTAAAAAGCAGTGACAAGTCTGAGGACAGCTAGTTAGGGGGAAATTGATGACAAAGGGGCTCACAGTGATACACATAGGTCAATGTATTTTTTACTTTTTCAATGAGTGTTCAGTAAATTCTGCACACAGAACAGTAAAAGTGTATCTGTACTTTGCCGACGTAAAATTAAATGTAATTATGCTCCAAACATGGTCATGTATTTTTAGCTAATAGCCTCCCTCAATTATTTTCACCGGGAAAAATATGTAGTTGGTAAAGAAAGTTCAACAATATTCTTAAAATTAAAAGGATAATAAAAAAAATACAGTAACTTTTATACCACTCCACAGTGTTGCTGTATATGTGAAATACAGGTCACATCAGCAGAGATACATTATTCAGATCTGCTGTCTTCCTGGAAGTCACCTGAACTTGTCGCTCTTTTGCCCAGTCTCAATATTTTCACATCTATGTCCTGGAGGCGAGAGAGAGTGCCATATTTCTCCCATTGCGGATTCAGTAACTACAGAATGGTACGGAACGGAGGGGACCATTCTGTACTTTCCATCTACAGATGTCTGTACTGGGCCTTATTGCTAAGTGAACAACAAAAGCTGGGATAACCTGTGTAGCCAGACCCTAGCGTTGGAATTATTGCCAGCCTGAACAGTGGTCTTTGGTAGCCAATCACTGTCCAATGTAAAAGCATCCACCAGTGTTTACACCAATTAGACAGTTTCAGTACTTCTCCTAAAAATGACTGCTCAGGGCAGGGCCAAGGCCTGCAGTGAATAACAAATTGCAGAACAGGCACCAGAGGCTGGGGCCACTGTATACATTGGCCTCAGCATACTTGCCAACTTTTCCTCGTTGGCTTCAGGGAAATCCCGGGGAAGGTGGCCATGCGGGGGCGGGGCTTGACGAAATGCATTATTTTGGCCACGCCCCTAAACGAGTGTCCCAATTTTGACCAATTACAGCAGGGGGCGGGGCTAAGATGACGCAATATCTGCATCATTAAGCCCCGTCCCGACCACTTATCTATTGCGGGGGCGAGAACCGGGAGGTTGCCCTGCTCTCCCGGGAATGCGGGAGTCTCCCAGACATTTCGGGAGAGTAGGCAACTATGCATTAAAGAAAAGCAGCTAATGACTCTTTAGAGACTGAAGTGTCTTTTACATTTCTGTCTCCATTACTGAAGTCATGTTGTCTTATCTGTCAGTCTTTGATTAAATCTTGGTCTCCATGAAAATGGCCACCTACATAGGCATCAATACATGGACATAGGACACAATTTCTGAACCGTGTCATCATGCCACAGATGGCGAAGCCAACCACGTCTTGTACTGGCTCAGCATCAGGGAGAATGCCAGACTCTTCAGGGAGTGAGGGAGATCACCCCTATTTTAGGGAGTCTCCCTGACATTCAGGGAGAGTTGGAAAGTATGATTTATTGGTCACTAGACTGTGCACTGCTTTGATTACTGTGTAGATAGGGCTGTGGTGGATTTCACCAGAAGCTTTCATACCTTCCATTAGCTAAATGAAAACATGCCCATCATTGTTTTTGCTGTTGTGTGCATAATTATCCCCATTTCCCAACTTCCAAAGTTCAGGTTCCCGCTTATTTTCTTCACAAATACTCGTTATACAGTTTATTTCCATCACACGTGTGCTGAAAGGAGCATCTTAGAAATGTTCTGTACATATTACACATTCTCACACAGGGACAAGGCCAGCAAGACTGAAATCAAATAACTGACTTTACAATTTGAGCTTGTTGTCCTATGTCAGCAGTCTGTTAGTCATCATCTAAGACAGTGGTTCCCAAACTGTGTGCCTAGGCTCCCTGGGGTGCCTCAGCGATCTCACAGGGGTGCCTCGGCCAGGACCAGTGGTAAGCAAGGCCGGGGTCTACTTGGTAATAATTTTGGCTTAGGGGTGCCTTGAAAAAATTGTGGAGACCCTAAGGGTGCCTTGAACTGAAAAAGTTTGGAATCCACTGGTCTAAGACATGTGTTAGTTGTGGCTTCTGGAGTTTTACAGTTTACTATTTAGCAACTCTGAGTTCAATGTCAGGGTAAGACTGAATATATATGAAAATGTCTAATTTTAAGGACGGCGTAGAAGCAAAAAAACCTAAAATAAAACACAAAAGGCATTTGCAAATGTTGGGTGGGGAATGAACTCCTACCCGATGAAAAAATAAAAAAAACGGAACAGAAACAAATTTTGTGACTCCACTCACCTGGACATAGGGGTCCGAAGCTACGTCACTATTTTTGGGTTCTTTTAGTAGCAAAACTTTCATCGTGCTGGATGAGGCCTAAGAGCAACAGGGAAACAGTCACACAGCCTGCAGCCTGCCCAATACAAACAGTCTACGTCTATCCACACTAAGAAGACAAACAGTTACTGGCAACCTGATGAGTAATTAAAAACATTGACAGGAGGGGCAGCCTCCCAGTGATAAGACACAAGATGCTGCCTACTTCAGATAACACAAAAACGGTACATTTATTACTCTAAAGACACTGCGGAATCACAGAGATGCACAAAGTCAAGTCTAGTAAGTCATATTTGCAAACGTGTAACCATAATTTTAGGCCCCAAGTGCAACCAAGTAGATCACACTATTATATGGTCACTGGACTTCGTAATAAATAAATAAATAAATATATATATATATATATATATATATATATATATATATATATTTGCTAATATCCATATTACATTAGGGAGTCCATTCTTCCTACAGTAGACAAGTTTCCTAATGAGCACTGACAAGATGACATCAGTACTCACAGATTATAAGCAGTGACTGACTGCTTATACAGATATTATTTACAGAAGTCTATGCATATACCAACGCCACTTATTTATATTTTAAATACACCTCTTCTATAAAAATGATCTTACAATGTCTAGAGAATGAGAATAGATAAGAAGAATTGCAACCAATATGAACAAAAATAACAAATTTACTACACGGTTGTTAATACAGAAGACTAGGGATAATCCTGAGGTAAAAAAAAATTCACGGGACAAATCTTTTAAACCTGGGACTGTTCTTGGAAAATAGGGACAGTTACGCCCGTAAGTAAAGAGGAAAATGTGGAAAAAATAGTAACTACACATTAGCTGTGATATAAAAAAAATACTAATTATATGCAACGGTCAAAGAATAGAGCCTATGTGTTTCTATATCATAGATGTCTTGTGTAAAGTGTCATAAAATAAGTATTGGGGTCCATTCACACCTAACTGTCCTTCGCAAGTTTAACATATACAAAACATTCATAAAAACGAAGCAGGGCATGGTATAAGGCTGGGTACACACTACAGAAAATTTCTCCCGATGCGATATCGTTAACGATTTTACCAACGACTAAAAATAAAATAAAAAAAGAAGTCCCGATCAGCATGCCGATTCCTGTGTACACACTGTACACGTTGTACAAGATTTACCTTCAGATCTATCAAAACCATCGGCTGAAAAGTTTGTGACTGTGCACACTGCATAGAGATCTATGGATACTGCCGGTCCTGAGTGCGTACACACTGCAGGATTGGAACGACATTGTTCCATCGTTGTACGAGATTTTTAGTTTGGTTTAAAAATGAAATTAAACGATACAATGTGCTTTGGAACGATAATTGTTGATCTTTGCAGCCTACACACTAATGTAATATCGGGCCAAACTCATTTATTGTGTGATTGGCCCGATAAGTGGCTGAAAACCCTGTAGTGTGCACCTAGCCTAAGACATGGTTTATAACAGTGCAGTTCCCACTTTTGTCTGTAGGAGGTGTGTGTGCTGGAAAAGTGACTGGTTGAATTATTCAGTAGGATTCCATTCCAATTATTGAAGTTCGGAAGAAAAAAAATATATCATTGAAACCCATACATGCATTTTCTGAAAAGCTTATTAAACTGCTTTCTGGGATTTAAATTAGTTCATGGATTATGCATGGACAGCCCTTAATAAAAATATCACATATGAGTAAAGCACCTAATGGAAAGATGTTCATACATCACACTTGTTTCACCAATTCAATGTATTTTGAGGACAGATAAGGACTATAAAAACCGGACTTTCTATATGGAAAAATAGAAATGTAAAAGTACCCAGCAAATCGCTTCTCACTAGGTCCACAAAGTTATGTTCCTGTTTGAGGCTTAATAATAATAATAATAATAATAAATTTTATTAAACAGTTACAGACTTCTAAAGCCCTATTTAGAGGAACATGTTGGTGAATGATAAGAAAGAAAAAAATAAACTCCTGATATAGCTTTTTCAACTTAGTCACTGTGACCTCCCAAGATCAAATGAGCCTGCTGTAAAAGAGAGGAAGAAATGCTTCTAAACATAAGATAAGAAATGCAACAAAGAATAAAAGATAAAAAAACAATACAACAACACAAACACTATTCTTTTTTTTCTGGCCACAACTGGCCCCTCAACATTTTAACATACACATATCTTCTGACTGTATGTTAATAGACAAAGGGGCATATTAAATTTTCTGCGATGTCTGGATGTACATCGCGGCTACGCATTTTCTATGGTGATACGGTAGCGCAACATTGTGGATTTCACTTCGCAACCCTATGAGGGATGAAGGGAAATCCACGAAGTTGTGGTAACACGTGGCGCCTTCGAGCCCGTTCTGGAAGCTCTCAGTGCATAACTGAATATGCCGCCAAAGTATCTACTTACTTCTAAGGAATATTTTTGCAAGTGCACATACTGTGTGAACATAACCATCAACACTAATGGAAAGGTGGATGAGATTATACTTTTTTTTTTTACTACAAGATAGAGTATTACATTTATTAAAAATTTTAATACGCTATATCTCTATTCAATTAAGTGTGACGCGTCTCCGAAACAGTCCCGCAGAGGCACATCGGCGCAATGTCGAGGATGGAATTTCCGCTCATTTTTCCTGGCGTCCTATAGAGGTGCGTAGAAAAATGAGCGGAGATTTCTTGCCGTAATGGATGTAGGAGTGTGCATCCGAACATTGAGGGGATGTTCGACGGCCCCTCGTTCGTAACAGAAGCTCCACCTTGGGACATATTTCTGTCCATCACGGTAAGAAATCTCCGCTCCTTTTCCTACGCACCTCTATAGGGCGCCAGGAAAAATGAGCGGAAATTCCATCCTCGACGTCACGTCAATGTGTTTCTGTGGACTGTTTCGGAGACGTGTCGGGCTGAATTGAACGTCTCCTTTGCCCACTTAATTTACTCAAGTCTTAGTTCTCATCACTCTAGACCAGTGGTGGATCCAGGGGGGGCGATCGGGGCAAACATGCTTAAAAATATTCCCCCCCCCCAACAACACAAGTCCTTTAAATGTGGAGCTAAAACTCCGATCAAAACGGATGAAGGGGCGGAGCCAATCGTGGGTGGTGGGCGGGGTTTTCAAGGGCCATAAAATCAGAATGAAGGAGGGACGTGATTATGCAAAATCGCCCCCCCTGAAAATTACGCCAAGGTCTGCCCCTGCTTTAGATTGGGTACATACTATAGTGTGTATCGGGCCAACCAAGCAATAAACAACTGTTCGGCCTGATATCTTATAAGTGTGTACACTGCAGCGATGAACGATTATTGTTCAAAAGTTCATCGTATCGTTTAATTTGATTTCTAAACCAGACTAAAAATCTCGTTCAACGATGGAACAATGTTGTTCCGATCCTGCAGTGTGTACGCACTCAGGACCGGCAGTATCCATAGATCTCTATGGAGTGTGCAGAGTCACCATCCTCAGCCCATGGTTATGACAGATGAAGAGCACAGATCTGACGGTAAATCGTGTGAAACATGTATAGTGTGTGCACAGCAATCGGCTGCTGATCGGGACATTTATATTTTTAATCATTGGTAAAATCGTTAAGGATTTGCATCGGGAGAAATTTTGTATATAGCGTGTACCCAGGCTAAACCCAACAATGTAAATATTTGAAATGGTTCTGGTTTACATAAAGTCTATAAACTGTTATAAAATACTTATGTCCTGTACATCATTTACCATAAAATGCTTTTAATGAGCTATACTGTTCTTGTTAGACTAAACTCAGTGGCATATCCCTGTCTATACCTGGATCTATGTAGATGTACAATAACCTGGTCAGGTAGGAAATGTACAGATCACATTATGTCACCTGTATAATGCTATGGAGTTCCCACTAGCTACCTTACTAGCTCATTATAACACAGTAATGTGAATTAAATGTGATATCACTGTAAGAACATAACACACCAGAGACAAAGTAACACCTAATAACATGAGCTCAGTATAATGTGTAATAATAATAATATAATACACTCACCAGCACAACCTCGGACCGCTGTATGTCTATTACAGAGGGGGGGGGGGGTCTCTGTCTTATATTTAATGAGGGTCCGAGCAGTAACTTGTTGTCACGTCTAGTGTACAGCCAGGCAGCTGAGCCGCTCACATAACGCTTTCCCTATGATAAACCATAAGACAGTGCAGTGTGACACAGAGGCGGATCACTGTACTCTATGACCACCCCCCGGATGGCGATGGTACACTCCAGGGAACTTCCTGTTTACTTCCCCCTCTTGCACGCCTGGCCTGCAGCAGAGAGGCAGCACATGGCGTCCAGTGCTAAGAAGAGGGCTCTGGCCGAGGACCACCAGGGAGATGAGGACATGGAGGATGAGGAGGAAGAAGAGGGGGATTCTGATGACATTGAGGATGATGAGTCTGAGCAGGATGAGGCAGTGAATGAGGTACACGTGTTATTTATATACTTGGGCAGCTTCCCCCCAGGTCTTGTAGAACTACAAGTCCCAACGTGCTTGGAAAGTTCCTGCCACCGTATGCTGGGACTTGTTGTTCCACAATAGCTGGATAGCCACAGGTGACCTAAGCATTATTTACTAAATCAGTAACCACATGGTCTACACCCTGGTGCAATGTGTGTTAATCACATCATCATCATCATTTATTTATATAGCGCCACTGATTCCGCAGCGCTGTACAGAGAACTCACATCAGTCCCTGCCCCATTGGAGCTTACAGTCTAAAAAATTCCCTAACACACACACAGACCGAGACAGACTATGGTCAATTTTTGTTAGCAGCCAATTAACCTACTAGTATGTTTTTGGAATGTGGGAGGAAACCCACGCAGACACAGGGAGAACATACAAACTCCACACAGATAAGGCCATGTTTGGGAATTGAACTCATGACCTCAGCGCTGTGAGGCAGAAGTGCTAACCACTTAGCCACCGTGCTGCCCCTGTTAATTTAATCATCATCATCATCATTTATTTATATAGCGCCACTTATTCTGCAGCGCTGTACAGAGAACTCATTTACATCAGTCCCTGCCCCATTGGAGCTTATAATCTAAATTTAATGTTCTTTTTATGTGTTGTAAACCAAAAATAAATTCTCCAGGCCCCACTCCCCCCTTACAGTTTGATTTTTATAAAAGGCAATTTAGCTGTTTAATTTATGGTGACACCATAATAACTTGTCGCTATAGCCAGAATTTAAGATGGTAATTCTCCTAATACACTTGGGATTACTGTGTTTATTTCAGGGTTCAACTTAACTGAGGGGATTTTTCTAATGCTCTGTGCCAGGATCTCCCCCACCCTGTGACACCCAAACCTCCTCAAATGCCACTTCTCCACATGTCGCTACTCCTCTAGTAACTTTTAGTAAAATGACTTTAACCTTTAGGCCAGGGCCTGCAAATAAATGAGTACAAGGAGCAGAGACCACTCAGTATAGTACAGATGAGGAAATGTGATGCGGAAGCCGCCTGCTTGAGATCTGTATTATTCTCTGCTTTTTTTCTTGAGAAATCAGAGAATAAGTCGGAGCTGGGGGCCTCAGGAAAAATCTTGTTGGGCCCCTGTTAGCCCACAGGTCGCCTAGTGTCCATCCACTGCCTTTGTCAGTATGAGGAATTGAGGCAATCACAGATAGCTGAACTCCATTAAAAATGATGAAGGGGGATAAGTCCATATGTAGGTCAATTCAACAAATACACTGAGCAAGACTGTGTATAATCTTGAAAGTGCCAAAACAATTGATTCATTCCTAGCCTCTAGTGACGCTCCTCATGGGAGAAAGCGCAAGCTAACAGGTGCTGGAAAGATCAGAAAATGGAGTCTACGCAGGGCTAACTAAATAACAAGTAATACAAGCATATGAATACTGTACATGGCAACATACAATAAGAATTTAACTCTTTAGCACAATTGGGGCAGCATGGTGGCTCAGTGGTTAGCACTTCTGCCTCACAGCACTGGGGTCATGAGTTTGATTCCCAACCATGGCATTATCTGTCAGGAGTTTGTATGTTCTCCCCGTGTTTACGTGGGTTTCCTCCCACACTCCAAAAACATACTGGTAGGTTAATTGACTGCTAACAAATTGACCCCAGTCTGTGTGTGTCTGTCTGTCTGAATTTAGACATCAGGGACTGATGTGAGTGCGTTCTCTGTACAGCGCTGCAGAATTAGTGGTGCTATGTAAATTGATTGTGAATTGTGTATTCATTATTTATTATTATTTTTCTCAAGGAAGTGAAGGTTGACTTTGAAGCCCATACTATGTCTGTTGGTGACCATGATGGTATCCAGAAACTTCTGAAGCAGGTACGAGATTTGAATTATTTGTTTATGCAACAGCATCATAAGCTTGAGACGTGGGTAAGGATACACCAGGAGCTAAATGTATCAAGCTGAGAGTTTTCCGGTGGGTTTGAAAAGTGTAGATGTTGCCTATAGCAACCAATCAGATTCTAGCTATCATTTACATTTACCCCCAGACGTCTTGAGATTTGCACTTTTCTCTTGAGAAGGGCAAATATCAAGACTTTTATTCACTTAAATGACAACTTAACGTATGTGGAGCTGTGGTTAATTAAATATTCCCACCCATGTATATGAAAGAGGAGGCCCCATTATCTAAAGCAGAGAGACGACTCTCGGCTAACTCTAAGATGGTCTCTGCAGGGAATACAAGCATTAATTTGAGCTGGCTGGCTCTTGGCTTCAGGTAAAAGGGGACCCCTTCATATATAGGCATTTGCAGTTAACAGCAACTCTATTAAAGTTGCTGTTGTCCTTTAATCAAGAGTAGAAAGAATTGTGTAGGGCAGTGCAGATATTTTCTTGTCTTGTGACAAGAACGGAGAGTCTATGGGAATGTGCTGTGTAAAAATACTGTGGATAGTGAATGGGACGGTGTTGAAGGTATCAAAGCTTGTGTTGCTCAAATGAATTAAAGCAGGCAAATCCATCCAATTTAGTTTGCCAGCATATTATGGTGCTGGTGAGGGAGAAGGGTTGATCAGGAGGACCAATCACAGGCTGCAAACACAGCCCCAACAAAACCCAAGGGGATGGTAAAAGTGGGGAAGACCTGGGAAAAATGGCTGCATGGAGCAGCCCTAGGAAGGGAAGGAGCCCTGTACTATCACCTTTTCATCTGGTGGTAGGTCAAGGAATCAACTTGCAGTGTTAAAGCTGCAATATATCACTTACTATTCCCATCTACATGATTATTCTTCCACGTTTGTACTGTAAATGTCATAAGCAATTTCAAGACCAATCAGCATGCCTAAAGAACACCAGTGCAGACCAATGGAAGAGCAGCGTTAGAAATGGTCCCAAGTATACAGTCCATGTTGACAGAACAAAATCTGGACTATTCCTGGGAAACCAGAACTTCCTGCAGACTTGCTTAAAAATATTGTGACATTTTCACAGCACTGTAAAATATATTTTATTTTGAATGTTAAATGGACATACTATCATGAAAAGATTTGTTGTATGCTTTTAAATATTGTGTAGAATAGTTTATGTATCCATGTCACAATTATCAAGGAATTGTTATGTCCTGTATTTGTGCGTGCTGAGTAACTGAGAGAGCAATGGTCAGCTGTTTCACTTAGGGTCCTCTCTAACTGTAGTCACTCAATGAGCCTGTCAGTCTATCTTAGCTGTATACAACACTGCTAGCTATTGCTTTTCTGTCAGAATTGTGAGAAGACTTTGAAGCTGAATCATATAAGAATATAAATGACAATTTAAATTTTTATTTTATTTTATAAACCTATGTTTAAATATATATTCTACACAATTTTTGATGGCCTTCTCCATTTAATGGTTTAGCTATTCCTGAAAGCCCATGTGAATATCTCGGAATTGGCAGATCTCCTGATTCAGCAGAACCACATTGGAAGTGTCATTAAGGTAACATATATGTTGGTTATAAATATAATCTATTAAAATTGACTCTTACACTGTGTTCGTCTTGTCCTGTTATGCTGTAATCCCCTTCATAGATGTATGACAAGTGTACTAACTGTACTGTTACCTTTGCTGTCTTTATGTACATTTATAGTTTACCTGTCAATTATAGAGTGGAAGCAACCATTTTGTGGGCGGAGACAATAGGATTGAGTAAGCAGTGTACCAATGTCCTAGTAATTTAGTGCCTCGGTGAGGTCACTGGTTCCTAGTGAATTGATAGATGCCATTGTCATGAATGTTGGTCATAGAGGCTGGAAACCACTGGATAATGGTGTTTCAGGAATTATAGTGTGTATCATGTAAACCGCTCACATCGTACTCTATCATCGGAGTTAACTGACAATAGGGGTTTACATGCCCACTAAAGTGACTGTCTCCACTGTCTGCATTTATTGGTGGCTGGTATTAAGTAGACTTCCAGAATACAACTTCTTTTCTAGTGGAAAATGGCAGCATTACATGTTTTCTTTGTCTGTCTGCTTTATTGCATTGTAATGATAAACTTTTTTTTTTATTTTACTGTTATATTTTGCATTAAACCTGATTAAACACTGCAAGTTAGCTTGTCAAAAACCCTGGCCTAGTCTAAGTTTAGCACTTCGTTCCTCCTTTCTGTTATATGTGTGTAAACTTGGACTAAACGTCCACTCGTATAGCATGAAAACCTGAATGTAACCTGAGACAAAAAGGCAGTTAGTAAAATAGTGTCTTTATAATAGTGGACTTCAGATGCAAGTGTCATATTAAAGGAGCTCTCCACCCCAAACCTGTTTGGGTGGGTTTCAGCTGTGTTACAAATAAGTACTAATTATATTTACCTTTTGCGCTATTGTCTTTCTCCGCGGGCATCGTGTCATGGCAAACAGACACTGCATTAATATGCAGTAGGACTCTATCGTAGCTTGATAAAAAAAATCAATTTTCTTTTTTTTTTATATATATATATTTGCCATTTGTTGCATGCTATATGTGAACTACAGTCATGTGATTGTGTTTCCAAGTCCATGCAGCTGATCTAGTTATTTCCTTGCAATACTTGCCGGGAATTGTTTTATAAGTGGCATCGGCTCTCGTTAAGCAAAGTGTTATAATGACCTTCCTCTCGGGGTGACGTGCCCCCCCTTAGATCATTACTCTATGTGCAGGGTTCTGTTGGATGCATCTAGATTTCACCCTGTAAATTCCTCATATCACAGCAAGCTGAGGGTCAGGATGATGACGACGAGGACGACGATGATGATGAACGCCATGTCTTTGGTTTCATAAGTCTTTTGAACTTGACGGAAAGAAAGGTGAGTTCCTCTGGGATTTAATGTATGTATATGTGTGTGAATACGATTTTGAAATTATTAACTTCTGTATACAAATACGTTAAACATGGTGATAGATATTTTTAGCTAAATATGTTGACATAAATGAAATATTCTGCAAATATAAGCCCTTCCTATTTCTGACCATCTGCTATATGCACTCTTTGGTAGTGAGTGTGTGTGTGTGTGTGTGTGTGTGTGTGTGTGTGTGTGTGTGTGTGTATATATGTGTGTATATATATATATATATATATATATGTGTGTGTATATATATATATGTTAACCCGTGCATGATACTCATGCATTCTAGTCAAATCAAGCTGCTTAAGGTGTTAAAAAGGTTCTTGTCATGCATTTGGGGCTAGCCCAGGCCTCCTCAGGGGAAGAGCGTTACTTCCCGACGTAAGCGCCCTTTTTTAATGTGGTTTTGTCCACATGTCACCACCTCATCATTCTTCTCCATCACCTCATCCTTCATCTTTATCGCCACATCTATCCATATGTCTATCCAGACACAGGGATCTCTCTCAGCGGTCCTGAGTATCACACTCCTCTCACTCTGTCACCCCCGGCAACCACCAACCACTCCCCACTGTCACCCCCGGCAACCACCAACCACTCCCAATTGTCACTTCTCCTTCAAGAAATATAGATATATTTTTTTTAAAATCTTTATAAACACTTTTAACAATTAACAAATTTAAAAATCTTAGTATACCAAATTTCAGCCCTTTCTGAGTTTTTTTTCCACACACACACTAAGAATTTAGTAGGTCAGTGTATAACTCCGCCCAGCAGGTGGCGTTGCAGCTTGTTTGTTTATTTTTTTTATTTCCACACACACACACAAAGACTAACACACGCCACTAGGCTTTTATATTATAGATTGTAGCATTGGTCTTTTTATTGGCTTGGATTTATAGAGTCTTCTGTATATGGCTGACGCACTCCCAACATCAACATGATGACGCACAGAGGTGGATGGACGTAGACAGGACTAAATACGGCGTTATATATGCAGAATATATCGTTTTGTTTTTTGTTTTGTTTTTTACACATTTGACACATTGGACATAGGGAAAAAAGACAAAACTAAATGTAGTCGCACACAGCTAAAGTAAATGAAACTACTTTTTACTTTCTCTGTTCCTGAAAATTATATTCACTTTCTTTAAAGTGAAAGTGATGTTATCAGCCAGATAGGAGCCGTTTTTCAAGATGGAAACATGTTTATATTCGTTTTTATTAATAATATATCATATAAATGGCTTCAAAATGGTGGTTATGTAATACTTTAAATTTTCTCCTATGGCACTCAAAGTATTTTTAAATATCAGTTAAAACGGATTTGTTGGGTGTGTCCATCATATAGTTCTGTCGTTTTGCTTGGAGACAGACTGGATTTTCATCTAGGACCGGATTAGACAACTTGTATCTCCAGCTGCTGTGAAACCTTTGACTTGCCAGCTGTGCTTACAATTTATTGTGTAGCCGCTAATTTCTAAAGTGACACCACAAAGATCATGTTTGGAGGATTCTACCCTGTGGGAACTAAATCAAATTTTATCACCTGTGCATAACTCCTTGGTGGACAGAATTGAAAAACCCAGCTAAATATTGAGATGTTCTTTCCCGGAATACTTACTTACAGGTGCTTTCACTAAGAATGTCGGATAATTCATTTGCAAATCAACTCTCTAAAAGTATTTAGTTTAGAGCTGACCGCTGTATGATGCTCCTGAATTGTAATGTCCATAGCTCATGCCAGTCAGTGACTCCTAAAGGCACTTTAACCTTTATTAAAAAAAATAAAAAATGTTTCTCATTAAACAAAACGTTCCCATATAACTTATCTAATGGATTTACAAAGAATTGTATATCTATATGGACATTTGTCCAGAAATGTTTTCTGTACATTCTGTAACATTGTCTGCTACAAACCGTTAAACATCCCACCGGAAGCACCACTATTCTTGTTATTTTTTCATATAAGACTTCTTAAAACTCCAACCAGCCCCCTCGCCTCTTTGGCACCGCAATACTGCAGAGACAAGAACTTTACTTTCTTATCATACTCTTTGTTTAGAAGGGAGGAGGTCGGAATGGAGAGGAAAAGGGAGGGAGCCGATTCCCTTATGGCCGTCTGTACTGTCTCTCCCACAGACTGTCTCGTCGTCTGCCACAGGAATGTCTCCAGAGAGAGTACATCATATTTGCCAACATTGAGTTTTTGTCCTCCGGGAGGGGCGGGTTGCGACAAAACGTGTAGTTTTGGCCCCGCCCCAACAACAATAGCGACATTTTGACACAGGGGTGGGGCCAAAATAACGCGATTCTCAGAAAATCACGTCATTGTGGCTCCCATTCTGCCCCCTTCGCTAGGAAGTGGGCAGAATATGGGAGGATTGCCTCCTCTCCAAGGAGTCCGGAAGACCTATCCGGGAGTCTCCCAGACATTCCGAGAGAGTAGACAAGTATGGAGTACATAGAAACAGGCAAAGTTTCTTTCCTGCACAAACATTAAGGGGAAAGGGAGGTGGCTAATAGCCAGCAGCTCAAAGAGTCTTCGTTGTTCCATGGCAAAAAGAAAACGATCTTCTCCTTCACCTTGTGGCCGTATATTAAGGAACATAAATTAGGACACTTTCAGTGTTACATTGCTGCTCTGAAATGCACTCTGTATTTAAAACAGTGAATTTTAGTTCTATATATTGCTGTACTCATTGAGTTGCCAAAGCTGTCTCCATTTGGTCAGTCCCTACTCAACTAGAGATGCTCATTGACCCCCCCGTGAACTGGTTTTAGATCTGGACTAGCTTCGTGTTTTGGTTTTGGTTCGTGTGTTTTTGGTTTTGTTTTTATTAGAAAAATTGGTAAAATATGCTAATCGCATAATTTTGCTATTTTTTTTAGTTCCAACATTATTATTATCCTCAATAACACTAATTTCAAGTCATTTGCAGTAAATTTTGACCACCTCACAGGTCACAATATTATTTTCATACACTTTCAAACAAAGACTGCAGCGACCTGGCTGGATGGTAAGCGACAGAGCGATGACACAAACACACGGCAGTTCCTACCACATCTAGGACACATTGGCACACAGCAATGGCAGAAAAGAAATTCAATTCTAAGGGCACGCGACAGTACCAAGCTCGGTACTCTGATCCCCTAAGTTCGGGTGTGTTCTGTTCCAGAGGAACCAAGCCTGAGCATCTCTACTCTGAACTAAACATGAATTCAATCAGAACTACGACACAACATCTGTGTTAAAAGGATTATGTAATAATATGGTGTTTAGTGCACTATTATTCTGATTCATGACAACCAATCAGATTCCACCTATTTTTTTTTTTATTTTTTTTTGTGTCATTTAGAAAATAAAACTAAACATCTGACTGGCTGCTGTGGGTAACAACACATTAGTGAACCTATAACTTTAGTCTTAAATATTTTAAGTTGTAAACTTTTTGGGGAATAGAACTCCAATTGCTGTTGAATACGTTTTTATGTCATGCTGCTTTTTTCTTGTTACTCGTAATCTTGTAAAGCGCTGTGCACACCAGTGGCGCTATATAAATTAGCTACACGTATATTCGATAGATAAGGGTTTATTTAAGTTGCATCACAAACATGGATTAACCATTGCATTTAAATACTGTTCTGCTGTGACTAGATTAAGCTTCTCTGTGAAGTGGAGGATGGAAGTCTGCTCTACTCTGGATTAAAATGTTTGGCTTAAACTGGGTATACACTACAGAAATTTCAACCAACTTTTTATGCCGAGCGATTTTACATGCGCTCGATGTTCCGATCGCTCGGTCCATGGACTGCATACACACTAGCCTTGTTTAGGACGATAAAGGGAAGAGCGGACGTCCCTTTAGGGACTTTTTACAGCCATGTTGTCGTGAGTAATGACTGTAATTTCGTACTCACTGTTGTGGATCGGTCGGCAGTTTATACACACTACACAGCGGAAACGAGATTGGAACGAAAATATTAAACGGTACGACCAACCAAATGAGGCGACAATCGTCCATTTGGGCAGACTTTCGACCATTGTGTCACTACACACACTGACCCGACTTTTGAACGAGCGGTCGTATGTCGGCTGATTTAGCCGATTATTGGATGAAAACTGTGTAGCGTGTACCCAGCTTTACACAATAAATGAATACAACCAAATGTCCACACAGAGGGATATGGAATTTATAGTTGTCGTACAATGTTTAAAAAAGTGCATTGTTGAGTTTAGTTGTTCTTTCACTCCAGCTACTTAACAGTTAGGAAAATGACACAATATGTGAATTTAAGTGCTTATTGTCTTCCTTTCTAGGGTACTGACTGTGCCGAGGAAATAAAAGAGCTGATTTTGAGCCACTGCGAGAAGAACTGTGATCAGAGCGTTGTAGAACAGTTAGATAAAGTTTTAAATGACAACAACAAGCCCGTAGGTCTCCTTCTAAGCGAAAGATTCATTAATGTTCCCGCACAGATTGCTCTTCCCATGCACCAGCAGCTGCAGTAAGTCTCCTTTCCAGCTCTCTCCTTTCAACAGACCTTTTTTTTTTTTCCATTCTCCCTCAGTTGGCATCAAAGATGTTATTTAAATGTAAATGTGTAGAAGTACAGAGTAAAAACGGTAATAATGTGACAATGGAGTTGATATGATAAGTAGAGACAGGACGAGTTCTGTTTTGTTTTGTACAAAAGGAACGATGGTAATTGTTTTTCATCTGTTAGTCTCACAAAGACCACGGAGCGTATTGTATTTTTTTATTTTTTTTTAATCCGTGCTGCAGAAAGGGGGCTTTCTTACACCGGATCATTTACATACCTTTTATAAGTTACCTAGTAATAATAACTGTGTGATTGGGAAAGAGAGACAAAATTTTAATTTAAAAAAGAAATGATCTCTCAAAAAATGATAGTTACATTTTTGGACTATATTGGAACATATACACATTTTATTTTTCTCTGTAACTTTCCGAATACCCTCGCTCGTCCCCCTCGCTCGCTCTCATCCCCGTTCCTGTAAGTCGCTAATTGCATCGCTGCGGAGGTTGTACAGGCCAAGGGTCGCCCGGAGGTTGTACAGGCCAAGGGTCGCCCGGAGGTTGTACAGGCCAAGGGTCGCCCGGAGGTTGTACAGGCCAAGGGTCGCCCGGAGGTTGTACAGGCCAAGGGTCGCCCGGAGGTTGTACAGGCCAAGGGTCGCCCGGAGGTTGTACAGGCCAAGGGTCGCCCGGAGGTTGTACAGGCCAAGGGTCGCCCGGAGGTTGTACAGGCCAAGGGTCGCCCGGAGGTTGTACAGGCCAAGGGTCGCCCGGAGGTTGTACAGGCCAAGGGTCGCCCGGAGGTTGTACAGGCCAAGGGTCGCCCGGGGATGTCAGGGAATTACTGGATTGTATTCTGCCACCACTGCACTTAATCTTGTTAAGATGCTGCACAAATGAACTAGAAAAGCCTTCAGGTCAGCTGGTGGGGACCACTCTCATGGTGTTGTATTAGATAAACAGATAATGCAGACAGCAGCTGGCTCCGGGCCTGTTATTTAATAGTAAACTCTCGGCAACACGTTGTATTTTTCTCTAAGCAGACTCGTTTTCTGCCTAATGTACATAGAATTTTGCATAACATTTATAATTGCTGCCTATTTATTGGTATAAATTCCCCCCTGTATTGAGGTTTTTGTGCATTCAACTATTTTCTTTTGGTTATTTAACATTGGGCATCTGTAATATGAATAAGTGGCTGATGATCACTGTTATTGCAGAAAAGGGGAAGCCTGCATGCAAATGTTATGCTTTCACGAGAGTGTAAACATCTCGCATCCAGTTAAGTGGATGTATACTAACGTTCAATAGCCTCTGAGTGTAAGAGCTGCTGAAGTATGAGGTGTCCAATTCCCCACAATACAGTAGGGCAGCACGGTGGCTCAGTGGTTAGCACTTCCGCCTCACAGCACTGGGGTCATGAGTTTGATTCTCAACCATGGCCTTACCTGTGTGGAGTTTGCATGTTTTCCCTGTGTTTGCATGGGTTTCTTCTGGGTGCTCTGGTTTCCTCCCACACTCCAAAAACATACTAGCAGTTTAAATTGACCTTAGTCTCTCTCTGTCTGTATGTGTGTATGTTAGGGAATTTAGACTGTAAGCTCTATTGGAGCAAGGACTGATGTGAGGTCTCTGTACAGCAGTGTGGAATTAGTGGCGCTATATAAATAGCTGATGATGATGACAGGAGGGCTCTTTGGATAAACAGAAAGGAAAATAATTGGTCACTGCTTAGTGCTATTGTTGCTCAGAGTAAATTGGAAGTTGGCGATTTTCTGTACCAATCAATTTGCTTTTACATGAGGATGCTCACTGTGAAAAACCATTAGTCCCCAATCTTCCCTCACATAATAGACTCAGCTGAGGAACGGTTACAACATGATTGATAGTCGCTGAGTGGGTGGAATTTCGGGACAGGAGAAAGTGCGGGTCTCGTCTTTTGTACATTCTTTCCAGTGAAAGTTTTAGGCTTTGCTAATGCATTCATTTTGTTATTGGCACAAAAGGCTCTCTGGATATTTATTCTTTAAGTTACATGCCTAGGTAAACAGTTGTCTCCTGAATAGCACCAATCACCCTCCACATAATAACCTCTCTCCTTGTAGAAATGTTTTGTGCTGCATTCATAGAGGGTAAGTCCTAATTGTTCCCACTTGATCTCTGAAACAGAAAAGAATTAGCAGAAGCCCAGAGAACCAACAAGCCCTGTGGGAAGTGTTACTACTATCTCGTTATAACTAAAACTTTTATGGAAGCTGCAAAGAAATCCAGAGGAGGGGGACTGCAGGGGAAAGACGAAATGATGTTTGCCAATGCAGAAGAAGAGTTTTTCTATGAGGTAAGTCTTGTGTCAACTTATTGTTCTTTTTGAAGGGGCATTCTACGTCCAGGGGGACTTTGGTCTGTATTGGTTCTTACACATACACAATAAAAAGTTCTGATCTCTGTCGTAAGCCACTGTTAGAGCGATGCTTTAGATCCCTAAATATAATTGTTGGCTGATGAGACATTTTGTCCACCACTTGGGTGTGTCTTCATTCATTTCTCATTTTTAGACCATTTGAAAAGACTTTCTGATTGCTAGATCGGATTTTGAGCAATATGAGAGAATTTTCATTGGTCCAGGTAATAAATCGTGTTGACCCATGACCCTACTGATCTGCGGACGGCGTAGAAGACACTTGTTAGCATTATTGTTCGTACAAACATTTCAGTTTAAGAGATAGCTTAAGGTTATTGAACAATTTATTTATTTAATTTAATACTTACTTGGCTCTAGTAATATCTAATCTTTCTGTGCGACTTGCACAGAGACTTCCATGCTGTTAAGCTAGACCTTAATATGGTCTTACAGCAGTGTATATATATTGGAGAAGATCCTACATCTATTACACTTAATCTATATTTTCACAATCCCCTAGTCATCCACGTCACTGAGCAGATACATACAGAGCACACAACCTGTGTTTTAGGAAGGAAATAATAGGTTAGCTAGTGGAACAGTGAAATATTCCATATCAATAAATGAAAATACAAAATACAAATGGATGTTGATTGTGTGAAAGTTACGCTTCCCATTCTTTAAAACCTTGAGGGGTTACACCCCCTACTACACGGATTGGATAAATAGGGCACGCCTCCATTTTTATCAGTGCGTCAAATCTTGGCTCCGCCTCCCTCTAATATAGTAACCAACTGAATAGTGTGGACTGTTACTTCAGTGGGGGTCTGGAGGAAGGTGGGGTGTTAAGGACCACACTGAAAAGGGGGGAATCTACTTTAAATAAGTATGTAGTTGGCTGTGTTTTCTCCACTCTGAAAGCTATGGCTGGGACTTTCCATCATTAAACGGCCATTCCACCTGGTGAATTTGTCCACTTACCTTTCAATTGCACAGAATGCCAAAGGCAGAATCACTGTTCACCAATCTCATAAAGACTTATCCGGCATGGTCAGTGGAAATTTGTATACATTAAAATACATTCTTTGTATATACATTTTTCCATATTGCAGCACTTACCAATCTTTACATCCATAATTGCAGGTTCTTAGGAAAAATGTACGTAGTTTTGCTTATACAAAACTTTTCCATTACATCTCAATAAAGTGACCTTAAATAGGTACAAAATGGTAGTTCCTTCATCATAACACAATTAGATACCTTAAGACAACGGTTCCCAAACTGTGCTCCGAGGCTCTCTGGGGTGCCCCAGCAATCTCACAGGGGTGCAAGCAGGGGACTGCTTGGTAACCATTTGGGCTATGGGGTAACTTGAATTGAGAGTTTGGAATCCACTGCCTTCAGAGGTTTTAAATCTAAAATGCAAGTTGGCTTATTTCAAAATAAATAAAAAGATATGAGGGTGTAAGGATTTGATATGTATGCATATTGTATACTTCATCTATTATATTAACAGAACTGATAAGAGAATAAACATTGGCTGCCCAGCAAATGTAAATAAAATAGCATATATATCAATTGTAGACCTTTATAATAGCCTCCAAAAAGCACTAGAGGTCCTCATTTCCATCTTTAGACTTCCAGCTCCCCTGAGCAGGGCCGTTTTATCCTCGTGTTCTCCTCTGCCTTTAGCTCACCAGACTCCCTTTTGCACCTCTGCACTATGACCCTGCCCTTGGTTATCCTCTTCTCCCTCGCCTCCACATCTCCATCACTGCTCTGTTCCTGTTAGTCCACCTACACGTTCAGCCTGCTTTAGCTCATTCCCAACCTCTCCTCCTTCCCTTTCCTAGCTTCTAAGTGTTCTAGAACTCACTTGTACCTCTTTGCTCTGTGTACCTGTTATCAGCCGAGATGGTTTTAATTGCACTTTGTTTTTGTTATGCCTAGTATTCCTGTGCTGTTTTGTCCATGCTCTTTGTATGGTGCTGCGGACCCTTTGTGGCACCCATATAAATTAAAAATAATAAATGCTTCTACCCACAATTCTTAGGTACTGCAAATTTTCCTGTTTCCACTGTGTAAAAATCTGGACAAGATGTCGCCAAACTAAGCTTTACTGTCCTTTCTTTGCAGAAAGCAATCCTGAAATTCAACTATTCTGTGCAGGAGGAGAGCGACACACAGTTAAGTGGGAGGTGGTCTTTTGATGACGTTCCCATGAAGCCCCTGAGAACGGTCATGTTGGTCCCAGCAGACAGAATGAATTCCATCATTGAAAAGTTCAAAGAATATTTGTCAGTGTGAATAATCTCTATACAACTACACTGCTGATGTGACAGCGGTCCAGGAGTTTTCCACGTATGACTTTCGCAGTCTTAAAAAAAGAAAACATTCTACAACAACTTCCAGCGCCAGAGTCGTAAATAAACAAGATTTATATTTTTATTACTTTTTACCAAGACACAAATTGAGAAAAAATATATATATACAAAAAACAGCAATCCTGAGTCTGTAACATCGATTGTCACACTCACAGTTCATTAAATTCTCCTGTGTGTTTTGAACACATATTGCACTTGTGAACTCTTCTTTATCCGGCGGGGTCATTGTATCATGCATCTTTGTTCTGTAGCGTCCTCTTCCTCGTCGCTCTCTCCGTCTTCCTGCGAGTCTGTCGACGGCTGGGATAGAGCCTTCTCTAATATCTCTTTACTCTCACTATGGGGTAAGTTGCTGAAGTAATATTGGGGAGCCAACTGCATGAACCTAAAAAGACACGAGAGAGAGATTAATGCTTCGGTGATGACTATTTCTTGTCTGTCTGCTTTCATGTTTCTTCGTACCCTTTGTGCGATCTCAGAGATCCGCAGTGGGCTTTGCAGATTAATATGCACGGTCTACCCCCTGAGACTGGGAGAGCTGCATATTACATCAATGAAAAGCTCAGTGCTATTGAACACATCACAGGCAGAAGTGTGGGCGGCCATAGAGAACAGAAATGCAGAGGCTTGGGATTGCCCCCATGCCGGAGAGAGAGCCGTCACTCGCTGCGCTGGCAGGCCGGATAATCTGTATTTTATTGAGATCACAAAAAGCAAGAAGCGTTTCATTTTCATTTACCTCTGCCTGTAAATCCTAGTTTAAACAACAGAGGAAATGAAATGTTATCACTTTTTTAGAAATGCACTAAACACTTGGCTGTAAGCGTAGACACACATAGGCACAGTTCTCCCTGTACTCTCTAAACACGATCCATTGTTGTGACAACTCAATCTCAGACTGACGTTTAATAGGTTTCTAAATCTATGACCAATCTAAAAACATTTTTTCTTATTACGTAATGGACTTGGGCAACTTGTGGCTCTCCAGCTGTTGTGAGGCTTACACGATCCTTCACCTCCTCCCAGCATACTGGGAGATGTAGTTCCACAGCAGCTTTAGAGCCACAGATCATACACCAGGACCTATCAACTCTTCCCCCGCTGTTTGTGAACACGTGATTTAATGCATACGAAATGCTTGAACTACTTACACAACACTGCTCACAACCCGCAATATAGGAATTTTGCAACTTTTTAATGATAAAGCCAGGAAGGTGAGAGAGGATATATGGCACTTGCAAAGAAATACAGTACATATAGGCAATGGCGGATCCGGGGGGGGGCGGGGGGCGATCGGCCCCCCTAGCAGGGGCTTGCTGCCGGCGGCTGCACACTATGTGCAGGTCCGTTCAGCAGTGACAGGCAGGGACAGTGTGCTGCCCGGCTGCTCTGATTGTGTTTTAAACACAAATCGGAGCATCCGGGGAGCACACTGTCACTGCTGAACGGACCTGCACATAGTGTGCAGCCGCCGGCAGCCTCAGATGTCAAAGGGGGCGGGGCCTAAACCCCCCCTCCCCCTTACTTCACCCCGGGTACAAATATTCTCTAGATCCGCCCCTGCATATAGGATGCTTTGCTGAACAGGGCTCAAAGGGGTGCTGTGAAGTTTGGAAGTCCGATCTTACAGCACATTTGGATTATAAGCAGATCATTATGCTGGGCCCTCTATGTAAAGCTGTGACTCCAAAATAGACTTCTATTTGCAGAACTCAAACATGAAACGAATATTTAGTGGCTTTTAAACTTTATTCAATGCATGATGTGCATGTTATGTTATAGATCTAAGAAAACACTTTTTTACATCGCTGGTACATCTGGTAATCTTTTGTATGGTATGTTGCAGTATTAATATACTACCTTAGATTTTAGGAAAGTTAAGCCTAAAATAAAAGTTCTTACAAGAGAACTCCTGTAATATTGCCAAATGCACCATAACTTCTCATGCATCTGGTCAAAGGGCCTTTTGGCCATAAGACTTATGCACAATGGCGTTATATTATGATTTCATATAAAATTGCAAACTAAGAGTTTAGCATATATTAAATTGTATTCTTAACTATTGTCTTCTGTACATTTACAATATGTGGCTTTGAGGAGCTTCCTGCTCTGGCCTACAACAGTCTGTTACACCCATCGTGGAACAGGACGTGTGGGACTAGCAAATCTTACTACACTTGTACCCCTTGAACCAGGGGTGTCCAACCTTTTAGCTTCCCTGGGCCACATTGGAAGGCGACAAGTTGTTTTGGGCCGCACATAAAATACACTAGCACTAATGATAGCTGATCGTCCAAAAAAAACATAGAAAACATTGCTAATGCTCCTTGTTGCTCTGTGCTTCAATGACATGCTAATGGCTGCTGTCAAACATCAAGTGATATTGTTACAACATTTTATGAAGGGCTTCAATAAAGCAGTCATTAAGACAGGAAGAT
The DNA here is from genome assembly GCF_038048845.1 of Mixophyes fleayi. Lineage (NCBI taxonomy): Eukaryota > Metazoa > Chordata > Amphibia > Anura > Limnodynastidae > Mixophyes > Mixophyes fleayi. Next base: position 19,952,808 of record NC_134407.1, read on the forward strand.
AAGGTCCGTGATGCTCCAGGACCAGGTGAGTTTATGCACTGGTCAGCATCCCTTGAAATAATAAAAAAAAAAACACCCTTAACTTACCTTTTAATCGGCTTGGTCTCTGATTCTCTTCTCTTGTTTTTTCTGTTTCACTGCTGCCGATAGTTCGCGCGGGTGACTCCTATGTGCTGTGCTCCGCAATGGATGTTGGACGTGATGACGTCACGCCCGATATTCACTGCGAGAGCCGCACGGAGGAGGAGACCAGGGACGGACCGCGTGACCACAAGGTAAGTATTTTCTTTTTTTGCAGGATTTTTTTTTCATTAACAGCGCTGCCCCCTTGCCACAACCAAAACTCCTGCTGGGCCACATTTACAGGCATGCTGGGCCGCATGCGGCCCGCGCTCCGCGGGTTGGACAACCCTGCCTTAAACAGTGACAAGCCTGTATTTTAGGTTTAGTGGTCAGATTTTTAACATAAAAGTTGTTGAACAAATGTTGACATTTCCGTCAATTTTTTTTAAAAAATGTAGTTGTAGCCTAGAAGTAGATGGTTTCAGTGTAGCCAGGTACTTACAGGTCCGGAGAGATCGCTGTGGCAATCCTGATACAGCTTCTATCTGCAACACTGAACTGGTGGAACAGGACCCACTCCGGAATGCTGTGGTTGAGGCAGTACCCGGAATCAGGGTGTAACTGTCCTACTTGTTTGTGCGTCAACATGATATAGTTTCCCAAACCGTCAACATCTCGAGCGATCTAGAAAACAAATATGAAATATTACATAGTATATGTCTCAGTATAGTGAACAAGGCAATGGAGATTTTATGAGCGAATACAAAACAGGTACCATTACAAACCCCACAAAGTATAGTTTTGCAGATGGCCAAACCGTGCTGAGAGAGGCGATGGAAACTGCAGACAGAGCTCCGTCATGACTTCTTCTAGGCAGCGTTTGATATACACAAAGAAGTGCACTCCATATTCTGCATTACAGGCCCACGTTAAGGCCAGGCTTCAGGCATTTACAGAAGCGTTAAATGGAACTCAATATAAAAGCATGTATGGGAAGCCTATTTCCCCAGCATAAGAAGTACAAACCTAATCCATTATCCCAACACTAATCTGGCGATGGTTTTAAAACAAAACAACATTTCACCAGCGATGTGTTACAAATCGTGGGAGCATTAGTGGCGTTTCCAGCTTGTGCTTCATATAGAAACCTCAAGAAAGGAACGGACAAACTATAATAATAATATAATATACCCATCATCATCACCATTTATATAGTGCCACTGATTCCGCAGCGCTGTACAGAGAAAACCAAACCCGTCCGCTCACTAGTGCAGACTGGTACAAAATGATAAAAGCTGAGCGAGAGTTTTCATCTCGCTGGTTGTGAAACCAATAAACAGTTTTGGTTCCTTCAACATCAATTTACTAACTCAATCTTTCAAACGTCTGGTGATTTGCTTTGGACAACTGGTGATTTACAGATCAATTTTCCATGAATAGATTCGGTGATTAGAAAATCAACCTGTAAATCACTAACAGATAGTGATGTAAATCACTGTTTCTGCCCATCGATCTTTAGTATATTGTCCAGGGTCTCCTCTGCTGGTTTGAAGACGTTCTAGAACACATGGGATGTTTTCGTTCTTCGTATTTACTGAATATAAGTAAGGAGCACAATACCAGAGACAGATAGATGTAAAAGGATATTATGCGGAAACAATTTTACCTAAAACTATATTCCCTTTTTGTTCACAAATGCAAACATAAGGCTCTCGAGGCTTAGTCTATTACTTTCCAAAGCTGGAAAGTGGACAGTTTAGCTGTCGTTTTAATGCATATTCATATAATTGTTAAATCATATAACGAGCTGTCACGTTTAGCTGCCAGACATTTAGGTTTTGCTATACTGTCATTACATAACGTTATATTGTTATATGTCAAACAAACATTGTTCCTGTCTACAGCTAATTAGTTTGGACATTGCTTTACTACAAGGAAAGGAAAAACATTTCCTCCTGAGAAAATAAACATCAACACTCAGATTAAAATATATTTTTCGTTGTAAACAAGTATTATTTAACATTAACTATTTAATACAATATGTATATCAGGGGCAAAAGCAGGATTTGTAGAGGGGGGTTTCCACACCACGCCACCAGTGGGCGTGACCAGCATGCATGGGGGCGTGGCTATAATTTTAGACAGTGCTTAGCTGCTCTCCAACTCTTCCTATCCCTATAATATACATGGGCAATGCTGTGTGCACTACTGTTAGGTCTCTCCCTTTTCAAGCAGAGCCGTGTGAAGCAGGGGCAGGGTCCAGCCACCTCAATTATACAGTGCACCAGGTTTGGAGGGGGTTTTCCAGGCACTATGAACCCCCCTGGTTTGTCTATGTATATAGTAGATGGTTCAGGATATAGGGCAGGAACATGTCCTGTACCTAATCTATAACCCTTAGTTAGGGGTGAATACCGGGTAATGTTTGTGCAGTATTTTATATAATCACTTCCTGTTGGAAGCGCCATTAGGAAGAGCGCGGTTCAGGATCATTAATTGTTGGGCCTGTGGCTTTCAAATATAGATTTACATTGTGCATTTTTCTTTGTTCATTTGAAATTGTCAATGAAATAGTTATATTGTATGGGACTTGGTATAAATGTGTTTAAGGGTTTAATATATGAAAAAAAAAAATTTCATCAGACTAAGACACAATGCAGGCAGCCATTTTGGGGGGCTGAACCAATATTTAGGAGAATGCAACCCATTAATTACAGGAAGTCAGTAATATCACTGAAGCACTATGCACAATTCACTCCAAGACTGGCTAATTCCGTATTACGTTCCTCAGATTTAGGAGGGACTGTCCCAATGGTTGTAGCAGCCAGGACGTTTGTCCTGACGTGCTGGGAATGTTGGGAGGCGAGACCCCTTTACTACGGTTCTGCACAGAGAGGCGTCTCCAGGGCGGCCTACCTCTTCCTTGGCGGGTCATGCGATCATACCCCCTAACGAGGCACCCCAATTAGAAAAATGGGAATGTTGCACACTGATGGAAATCGTTCATTAGACAGAGATTATCCGCTGCCGAGGAAGAATCTTGTGACGCAATTAAACTGCACATAGCTGCCATGGTTTCCTTACCTGCATAAAGTATCCAGTCAAAAGCGATTTTTTTATGTTCAAGACATTTTCCTCAGAGCCAAAAGCCGGTTCTGAAACCGGGAGTTCGGTTCGCTTCATTATGTCCAGGAGTTCACCTCTTATTACGCACCCCATTTCCAGAGCAATGTAGTTTAACAAGTGATCTTGACACCACCTCTCAATGTCGTCTGTACAAGAAAAAGATGGCTGTATAAAGTTATAATGGATTAAAAAAAAAAATCTATAATTTTACATATACATATTTTACATCAAAATGACCTGAAGTTTGTTCAAAAACATTGCTTGGTCCAGTCAAAACCTAACCCACCCTGTGGTAAATCCTCAACTGACCAGTGTGTATTGTCCACTTGTCCAGCCTGCCTGAATTCACATGTGGTTGGATTGTGGTGGCAGTGAACAGCCACTGGATTGCAGCTTCCGATAATTTATTTTACACAATACATTACTTTAATCTTTCTGCCTCCTATGCATCTTATCAAGGTTTTGGTGAACCCCCCACCCCCCCCCTTCCAGAGATGATTAGTTTTTCTTTGCCTTTGGATATAACAAAGCTCAGCTCTGCTCAGGACAGTTGCATCCAATGTACACATGATTATGTACCCATGTTAGAGCAGTGTGGTATAAGGGGAGTACTGCATGGATCACAATCATCCCCAGGTGCAAGGAAAGCACAGGACACGAGTATTGTAAACAGCAACCACGACGGCCAATTACATTAAAACACTGATAATGGTTGACACTCACATTGACTGGCATTGTCGCTCTTCATCTGCTCATATTCCTTGTAGATGTTAATAAGAGTAAAGTGATCGCCTGCGGAGTGCAGGAGCCGCCTTCTACTGGTTAGCTTGGCGACATCTGCTTCAAGGGATGATTCCAGGAAACAGTTTGGAGCTTACAATTGAAAGAAAACAACCTTAAATTAACGTGAGGTCATATTGTGAGCTAAATACCAGCAGCAGTTTACAGGTCACCTGGAGGGGTGGAGTTGAACAGGAAAGTGGGTGGAGTTTGCAGGCATTTCTCTCTCTGTGGGTGCATCTTGGCTGGAACAAGGCGGGGCTTACTTGCCCCACTTTCGGGATTCTAAAGGTTGGCAGGTATGATTTAACGCCTGCACACCCTTGATAGGGTTGCCCACCTCTGAACCATCTAGAGTTTTCATATGTCCTTGTAGAAAAGTGCCCATATTCAAGATGTTGTATAATTAAAGGACTTATGTAAGGGGAGTAATATAATTGCATCATGTACATTTATACCACTGCATCCCAGGACTGTATTCGGCTTTACAGCCACTGCCTGGCACTGTGTACTGATACCAATTCATTTCCTTATCAGTTCCCACCAGCTGTAATCAATGTAAACTGTTAAGTAGCAAGATTCTAACCAAGATACATGAACCTACATTTATCTATGTAAAACTTAATCTCTCATTTTACTGTCCAACATTTCTAGTTATTATCTAAAGCATTTTGTAGTGAAACACGACCATCTTCTTTCTTTAGAACACATTGGCATATGGCATCTGGGCCAAGGCATTTATCTTATTCTTGTTTCGACATATTGGGGGGAATTCAATTGGCCGCGTTACTGTAAAAAGTAACGTGGTCTGCACACAATTACTGTTATTATGGTAATAGTGCGCTCAAATACTGTTATTACGGTTATAGTGCGCTAAAATACCAATACGGTAGTTTCAATGCCGGATTTTTGCTCACAGTTCCCTGAGCTGCGAGCAGAAAGGCGGGTTAAATTTACCATAATAATGGTAATAGGTTTAACGCTGCGCTACCTTGGGGGTGGGGGGATTCAATGCCCCCCATTGTGACTTCTAATGTGTTGAACAAGTACCTAACCAGTCTACATGGGTTATTAAACAACACGCTTCCTTGAATGTTCCTCGTTGATGAACACATGTGAAAAGAAAGCATTTAAGAGGTCTATTTATGCACTTAATTTTTTAGGATTAGACTGACTTCAGCTGCTCAGTTTGTATAATTCCTGTACTTATTTTATATAGATTTTTGGTACATCTCATATATTTATCTTACGGCCACCTTACCAATAAACTCCAAAAGCTCTTTTCCCATAACATTTGTAATGCAGTCTTATTTAGCCACTCTGGTTTCAATTTATTCCTATCACTTATGTCGCTATAAAATATTTACCCATTTAATTGTCTTAAACATCTGTGTTTTTATTTAATAAAGTCACTATCTGTATTTTATCAACTTTCTGTATATTATACTTGATGACCTATAACAAATCACAATCAGAACTTTATTGGCGTCTTTATATATAGTTAGAATATTGATAATAAATAAAAATATTCTGTACTAATGCAAAGACAATGCAGTTATCATTGTTTCCATTGGATGGCAGTGTTCTATACATCATTACGCAATATCCTAGCAATCAACATGGCTATTGCCACTAAAGGATGGCAATCTAAAGAGAAGGCTCTGTGCAGATTTACTTATGTCCATAGATTTTACTGACACTTGTAGAAAAAAATAAACCATTTAAACCCGGCTTTATCCAATCCTCATCCATATGGAGAGCTCCAATTACTGCATTCACAGTAAAACTGAAAACCTGACCTTTCCCCACTTTTTCTTCTTTAAAATCAGATTACATCCACCCACAGCATTTCATAAACCCTAGTGTGCAGAATGTAATAAGCGCTAAACATACTTAGCAAACACAAGACAAATGGACCTGCTGGTATTATGTAAAGTTACACCGCTATTACATGAGCTTGACAAATGCCTAGGTGACATCCATTATATTGTGATAAACAGTACAGCGAGCAGAGATGTTACAATGCATCGCTTACAACTCCTAAGGCCTAGTTATGAAGACAATGATGTTTAATGCAGTTATTTTCTGCGTGCACCAATCCCGCCTTCCTTTATCAAGTTATACCATCATTACAGCGGATGGGAGATTTACAGCACTGGATAACAGCAGGACAATGCAATCTTCTGCAAATGAATGATCTGCGCAGAGAAATTTCCTGTAGGAAATATCTCTTTTACAGCATGGCGAGATTGCTATATTAGTGTCACCTGTTCTGATACTTTCATTGTCTTGCAGTTATCGGCAGTACACCTTTCCCTTGCATGCTAATACACGGTTAGAAGCTGTGTTTTCTCGCTCCCTTCCCCCCCCCCCTGCTAAATGCAGACTTCCTTTAAATCAGACACTGGGCTCCATGCACGGAGAACAGGAATTCCGCTGTTTAGCATGCACGATAGAGGTGACCATTGTTTTAGAGGTACAATACCTGTCACCATGGCAGCCAGTGTCAGCAGCTCATCCACACAGTCAAACTCGCAGGCAGCTAGAATAGATTTCGACAGCTGCGGATCCAGCGGAAATTCAGACATAATTATTCCAAATTCGGAGAGATTGCCGTCGTTGTCAAGTGCTGCCAGGTAATCCAAATCTTCCAAGGCCTGCATTAAACTTTCAGGGTCTATGGAGAATACAGATGTAAATAAATCATATTAGATTACGATGGACCACAATGGTAGAGTGCTTTTGAAAAGGACGTTTCCACCCGCAGACTACTTTAATTTATTGGTTTATACAGGCCCTCATGACACTTTTACTGAACACATTTCCGCATGATGTAAACGCACACAGGCGAGATAGTCGTTACCCTGGACATGTTGATATAAACCAATGACTAACAAGCACAGAAAAAAATAGATACAAAACGCAAAGTATTAAAGGGACGCTGTACAAATCAGTACATTAAAGTAATCTGAAGATGGAAGATCCCTTTTTACTGTGAAGATTAAAGTGACATTTTTCAGAGGACTCTGCGCAGAAATAAGATTTATAGCAATATTATAAGTGCAATACTGCACGCTGCCACATTACATCTTCCTGAGCAGAGAGTTTGTGCATCTATTTGACCTGTATTGTAGGAGCGCAGCTTTCACGCTGCGGTTATAGGGATCTGTGATCCGTACAAATCATCTACATTTTCAAAGCAGATTTCATGCAATCCATCAATGGGATGAACATAGACCACCAGAAGGTCAATGAGCACTAAAGGTCAGGTCCACCTTTTATTAAACACAAGTTCACACACATTTCTTATCTGCACTGATCACCACACGAAGAGGTCTGGATCTGCCATAGAACATGTTAATATTTGTATAATCTCCTGTACGTTATATCTGTATAACAAGCGAGTCCTAATGTCATCGCCTATAATTATGAGTTCTGATGTCATTACTTACATTACGGTGTTCATTAGGGAAAACTGTATTATAAAAGGAATTCACCCCTACTGTAAGTTATTAAGCATATTAGAAACAGTATCCAAAGATCGTGGTCACTTGTATAAAAACAACTTGTACATAGATTTGTATTTAAATAATAAATCTGACCTATCAATCTGCTCTGTGTCATACTGGTATGGTCTGCTTTATTTGATGTAAAGAAGTATACTCTATAGTACTATAGTGTATTTGTGTGGGGCTTTGTATAAAGTTTTTTGCGGGGGGGCGCCACTTTTTTAAAAATGCCTAGGGCGCCGTGGACCGTAGCACCGGCCCTGGGTGTTAATAGTTTATTTGTATCAATTAACAAAATGCAAAGTGAATGAACAGAAGAAAAATCTAAATCAAATCAATATTTGGTGTGACCACCCTTTGCCTTGATCAATTCTTCTAGATAGACTTGAACAAAGTCAGGGATCTTGTAGGATTATAGTCAGGTGTATGATTACCAATCATACCAAACAGGTGATAATATAATCATTTTCATATGTAGGTTGAAACAGTCATTAACTGAAACAGAAACAATTGTGTAGGAGACTTAAAACTGGGTGAGGAACAGCCAAACTCTGCTACAAAGGAGAGTTTGTGGAAGACAGTTTCATGTCACAGGTCATACAGTACAAAACTGAGCACAACAATAAGACACAAGGGGGGTGTATTCAATTGTCAGCGTTAACGCTGCAAAACGAGCGCTCGAAAAATATTACCGTTTATACGGTAATATTGCACGCGAAAACAGTTAATACGGTAGTTTACTCGCGGAATTTCAGCTCGCAGCAATTCCGCGAGTAATTACCGTATTAACGGTAAGATTTTTCGAGCGCTCGTTTTGCAGCGTTAACGCTGACAATTGAATACGCCCAAAGGTGTCCAACTTCAATGCAGAAGTCACAGCTAAGGAGCCCGGAATAGGTGAAACACACAATGGGGCATATTAATTACGATTCGCGGCCGCATGGGTCCCGGTACCTATGGGGTGCGCACAGAAATCTGCGATATTGCGCTACAATAATGACGCTTTATATGCACAGCCGCGCGGAATCACAGCCGCGAATCGGAATTGAATATGCCCCTATGTTTATTGATGGAAAGTACTAACCAGATGGTGTAGGAGAAAGCAAATACCAGGAACCTGGCTGATGCATAGAAACAGGTAATATGAAGAAATCACAGGGAACGGGTCAACCAGGAGCACAGCAGAGCAGATCAGGTATACTGCATCAGCAAGGTGTCTCCCAGGCAAAGATAAAGTAATTGCCATTTTTAAAACTAATACCTCCACTAATAAATTATATATATATATATATATATATATATATATATATATATATATATATATATATATATATATATATATATATTAATTACATATATATATATACACATACACCCATCATTAACAGACATCGGAGACAAGTTTAGTTTCCAAAACACAAAATTCAAAAACGGTGTCATATTTGTACAGTTTAGTGTTTGTATTCCATTGGTAGGTTTGCACCCATCGTTGTGCTTTCAACAGCGCGCTTAGTTGGTGCAATGTACATTGCATTGGTAGTATAGGCTGACGCTTAATTTGTACCATGCAAGAATAAATACATTTTTGGGTTAGGAAGAAGATGTACAGTCACATGCCCCCCCCCCCCCCCCCCCCCTTACCCAACTCTCCATCTGTTGTCGTTCATATAGATATGTTATCCTGTAACACAAATTACATTTTTGCACCTAGAATGCCCCAAACTGCCCCACTTCTACAGTCTACACCATCTTGATAAATGACCTTTGTTGTCCACCTCATTCTGTATCTCCTTATTCCCTTTAAGATAGCTATTTAAATCAGATTTTTTGGCAAATTTAAGACTTTTAATCTGATTGGTTGTTATAGGTTACAGCAGTGTTTTCCAGTTACCTGTGCATCAATATCCCCCACTGGGGCTTATTTAAAAACATGGCACTGTTTGCACCCACGTGCTGCAACCCACAGTAGCCAGATTGTGTCCCGTCTCTGGTGTAATTAGGAAAATGCAACTAAACACCAAGTTGCTATGAATTACACCAGATTTTCTACATGGCCCCTGCTGCAAAACTCTGTTTATGTCTCTGCATCCATCTCTAGTCTGGCAAGGAAAGGGTTAATGTAAGGACACATCTAACGAAGGTCGTGTGAATTAATTTAGAGACCTTTAGCTGTCATGTCCAATCTAATTTCATACGGTTCACGGAGCCCGAAAAGGGTAACAAGTTTGTCGCCTTTGTTCATTTCAATTACAACTTCGAATTAAATGTGCTACAGCGTGTATGCAAGGAGCATCTAGAGATTGTTCATGACATAACCATAACCCTTACTCATTTTTTCCCAGCTAAAAAAATTAGAAAAATGATACAGGTTTAATCGTAAGACTACACTTCAATAAAAAAAGAGAACAGTAAGCACTTATTCACAGTCATGTCAATGACCATAGCTTCTCCCCCTCCGCTCTGGGTAGGGAGTCTCGTTGCAGTTCAATTCCAAATATTGTTCAAATCACTTGCATATTTTTAATGTTGTACAGCAGAGTTCAGATATTATAGGTGGGCAATAATATACAGATGGAGTGGAGTTCAGTTCAAATGCTGCGCTGTTCCTGCTATAGTATATTCCAGTCAATGGACCATCCATGCATTTCAATGGGAAAAAAAATTTCAATAGAAAAAGTGATCACTAGAAAATTAATGCGATATTAAATATTTTAATAATGACTATTCAACAGTTCGAAATGTACAATGGGTCTCAAATAAGGCTAATGAAAATTTTAACTTTGTCTATTCGATAAGTAGCCCCAAAATAAGGTCTATGTTTTACACGGCATATTAAAGACAGACATTCTGCAGCCTCTTCTCCCAAGGATAGGTGGGCTTCCAGCTTATCTCCTCACACCTCTATAGCAGATGGTAAGTGACCGTATTCAGCCGGCTTGCTTAAACGTGCAACAAACCAACACGCATATCACCATGACAACCAAGACTTGTTGACTTTAGTGTGAACAGATTAAGCCAGACTCTAGAGTTTATTGCAAAGAAAACAAAATAAGCACTGGTGATAAAATAACTACCACTAAAACTGTGAGCTGCGGAAAACATTTATATATGCAATTTAATACATCCGACATATAAACCCTCATGTGAGGTTATCACATGCAGTACAAGAAAATGTAAAAAATAAAATATTAAAAACAATAAGTAAATGGAATATCCAATCCCAAATAGTAGCTTGAATATCCAATCCCAAGTAGGGAGTATTAGATGGCATGCAAATGATCCAACCTTGGAGACGTAGTAGATCTTCTTGTAATAATTATCACAAGTTGTAGAGTAAACCAGAATATCTGGGTCATTGTTTATCAAACTGCTGGTCACAGAAATAAGTTAAATTTTCTACATATTACTGCAATAATTCTGGATTGTTGATAAGAATTAGGATTTAAAATACAACAAGCTTCCCAGACATTAAATCCCATTATTGGGCCAAATTACAGCCTCCTTCCGCTCTGTCCTGGTTTGCTATTGAGTCCAAGCTTCTGAAACTTGAATCTCTCTCTAACCTCTGGGGACTCCCAAAACCAGCAAGAACACACCTGGCTAGACCCCTCCCCAACCTCTGATTCTCTACCAAGATCTGGGACAGATGTTAATCCATCCTTATTTCACAAACCCATACTTTCCCCGACCCCAGTATGGGATAATGTTAGCTTTACTCCAGGCCACCATGCTGCTCATAGTACATTCTACAAAATGACAGCTGCACCCACTCTATGGAATTCTCTCCCTCGCACAATAAGACTCTCCTCTGGTCTACAAGCTTTCAAGCGTTCTCTGAAAACCCACCTCTTACAATATTCCTCAGCCACCCTCTTAACCTCACTACATTACCCTATTGCCACCCGTTATACAACTACCCCTTGACCAACATTGTTGTGTGACAGGATCATTTAGCTTATGAGTTACTTTTACCTTTGCAGTCTGGCTGGGCAGACTGTAAATGTAGACTTAACCCCATGTGTCAAACTCCCATTGCCCCATAGATTGTAAGCTTGCGAGCAGGGCCCTCTCACCTCTTTGTCCGTTTTACCCAGTTTGTTTATTAGTTTACTATGTTTGTCCCCAATTGTAAAGCGCTACTGAATATGTTGGCGCTATATAAATAAATGATGATGATTGGTTGCTATAGGCAACATCTCCATTTTGTCAAACCCGCAGTTTAGTAAATATACCCCCCCCGGTCTTTACTGGAGATAATAAAGTAACAAACCCTAACAAAGGGTGAATGGACTGAAATATCTGTTAAAAAAAATATGTTTATAAAAAGTTATATGGGCAGAAAGAGTTCACCTAAAACATTAATAACTAGAAGCTCTGTGTGAAGTACGTTGGTGTGGGCTCAAGCTCTTGCCCACATTGAAAGTGACAGCTGTGGAGGGCATGCGTTAACGTTAATGCATTTTGCTTAAAGCTTTGTGGGTGGAAATTCCAGTACTAACAAGATCAATATTCCACTAATGAATGTTTTTTTGCCTAGAGAGTTAGGATGCTGTTTATCCACACAGTGCAGGAGCAACATTAGTCCTGAGAATTATTAACCCTCGAAGAGCCCAGGAGCACGCTTGTAATTGGTCATTACAGGAATCATATATATCCAGTAGATGGGGTCATCCTTGATTCCTCCCTCTCCTTCCTATGGGCAGCACAGTGGCTCAGTGGTTAGCACTTGTCTCACAGCACTGGGGTCATGAGTTCGATTCCCGACCATGGCCTTATCTGTGTGGAGTTTGTATGTTCTTTGCTTTCTGGGATATATTTATTAATCACTTTTTACATAAAAATCCCCAATGTCACATCTTTAAGTATAGTTCAAATGTATTAATAGGGCATCGCAGCAGATACTGCAGTCTATGGGGATTGCTATTTTGCACAATTTAACAAGTTACGAAAATCTCTGATTTGCGGAACTTGTGCCCGATGGCTGACGCCATCAATGGAGTTAGCCATTGAAGCCTATGGGGAGAGCATTGTGGTAGAGGGATCTCGGATGCCTCACCGCATCTCACCTGCTCTCTCCTCCTGTCACTACCACAAAGGTGGCCACTTCGCTATAGTCACCATAGAGGACATAGGAGACCAGTCTTCAGTCATGAAAATCTGCTGTTCCTAGGGAAGACTTTTAATAAATAGTCACAATATTTTTTTCCTTCTCTTTGTGACAAGGAATCAAACTGATCGTGTTTAAAATGCGGTCCATAAAAAAATATGCCCCATTATCTCATAAACAAAGTCTAATATATGCGCTCCCTCTGTACTGTTCTAGAAGTGAAAATCCCTTTAAATTAAGGTTTTCAAACCACAAGTGCAGGGTTCAGTGGGGTTGACCAACTCACCATTATGCCAAAGATAAATGGATTTGGCTTATTAAAGTGATAAGTGTATCAGTATAATCTGTAATAAACATGCAGCATTAAGCAGGAATTCCCTTCTCAAATCACTTCCCGAGAACTCCGCACAGCTGCCTTCAGAGAATACCCAGATTTCCACATAAAAGTACTGTACAGTGTTTTTCCAGGGATACACAGAGCAGAGAGCAATCTGTTTAACAAGACCCCCTGAGGCACAGAAACCAACATGAAAGCAGTGACATTAAAGCTGCAATTTTTTTTTTTTTTTTTTTCAAGTTTCTTTTGGATGGAGGAATTTCACTCGAACCTTTTTCAGGGTTAAGCCAAGTTATCAGAGTACCGGGCTGACACTCAAATACTTCATTCCGTGTAATAACATTGAAGGGGAGAGGAAAATATCATTAGGATTATAAATACACATTTTTCAGAAAGGGCTGGAAAAAGTATAAAAACTAAATTGTGCTTTATCCTACTATTATGTTACTACTGACAGTGAAACGGAGAAGACTTCAATTACAAACCCTTATATTGGCAGCACAGTGGCTCAGTGGTTAGCACTTCTGCCTTACAGCACTGGGGGTCATGAGTTCGATTCCCGACCATGGCCTTATCTGTGAGGAATTTGTATGTTCTCCCCGTGTTTGCGTGGGTTTCCTCCCACACTCCAAAAACATACTGGTAGGTTAATTGGCTGCTAACAATATTGACCCTAGTCTGTGTGTGCTAGAAAAATTAGACTGTAAGCTCCAATGGGGCAGGGACTCATGTGAGTGAGTTCTCTGTACAGCGCTGCAAAATTAGTGGCGCTATATAAATAAATGATGATGATTTATAATACCGTACTTCAATCTCCAAAAAGCTATGTCCCCAATTGTACAGCTGGAGCTTGGTGTGGGGGACATTTAGGAAAACTGGTGCATGGCTAACTGTGGCTATGGGTTACAGGACCTTATCCTGCACCGTTTTTTATAAATGTCTCCCACCTGTTATCTGGGAGTTATAGTCGAACAACTGAAGAACTACTTGTTTATAGTCATATTTCACAACCAACAGTAGTTGATGGTAAAGCAGCAATCCAACATAGAATTGTTTCTTTAAATAGCAAGTTAAGTACTTTTTAAAGCAAAGCATACATCAGCATTCTAAGCTATCCTCCTGCAAATCATTATTTAGTTTTCAAAAGCTCTCTGGGTGGCAAACAAACATAGCTGCCAGATACAGCCACAGTCGGTCTGCTACACAGACACAGGCTCACAGCATGTCATGTGACGACAGAGGGGGGAGGGAGGATGTCACAGTGCAGACAGAGCTCAGACGGGCAAACCAAAACCTCTCTGCTCACCACACCATGTGCTATGTGACTGTGGTTGCTATGGTAATCCAGAATCATAAATGGCCTGAATTATTAAAAAAAAACAAAAAAAAAAAAACAGGAAAGAAAGATGGAAAACGCTAAATTCCAACATTCTTCTTAAGCCTGCCGCAGTGATGTTAAAAAACACACCTGATTTTTCATGGGATTGTTGCCATATAAGCCATTTTATTGTAATTTTCCTATAAAGTGTTAAGTAAACATATGAGCCTAAATAATCACATACAATATTTATCCTGCCTGGAAGCACAGCCAAGGAAAAACATTAAACTTAAGCAATCTCACACAGAATTACGTACGTTACATATATTGCTGGGGGTCTGCACATCTCTATTTCTGATCCAGACTGGGTCCCAATATATCACCGTTTAGTGTTTGGCATGATAGTGGGGTGGATGAATTGGAACCACAATCAGGTAACAGAACAGATTACACAGACGACCACCTGCTGTGCCCTGTACCAGGAACCTGTGCATTGAACTAAAGGAAAACGGAGAGAACCACAAGACAGGAAGGATCTGACAGACTGACAGCCGGCTACTGATTGAATGGCTGCAACATTTGTTCAGGAGACAGCTGCTGTGTCTGTCAGATTCCTCCAGCAGCTCTACAGCAGAGGGGTCCTAGGACAAGTGATTACAGCGACAGCTACATGGGAGTTTCCAGGGAATCCCTTTATTACATTATCTGGTAGAACAGGGCATTTGTGTAGGACCCGTTTCACAGAACAGCAACCCAAGGTGGAGCGGGCAAGGCTGGTACAGCAAGCACTGAACCAGGGCCGTAGCAGAATCATTGTATAGGGTACAGTCCCGCTACAAATATATTTTGTTTTCCTCTTGAACTGTCAAATCAATCGCTGCATCAATAAATTATTACACATCCAGACGGGACACTTTTTTCTACTGGCCCTATGTTGCTATGGATATAGAGATGGCTTTGATCATTGCTTCCTAGGAAAGTTCAGCAGAAACATAGTATCACTGGTGTACTGTTCATATTCCATCATGTACACACACACACTGTAATCCAATATAGGGACAAGTGACATCCTCTTTCAGTATACCACATGCATTAGTGCCAAGTTTATAATGGATGGTTGAGCAAGACACCTAAATTAACTAGAGGAAGAGGCAGGAGAATTACATAGGTAGGTAGAGCCTCAAGTGCCCAACATTCAGAGGTCGCACCTGGGTGTCCCATCTGAAAACTGGACAGTATCTGGTTTATATATTTGGTGATAACTTCAAGCAAATTAAGTTACCTTTTTTGTAGACACTTCATCATCATCATCATCATCATCACCATTTATTTATATAGCTCCACTGATTTTGCAGCGCTGCACAGAGAACTCATTCACATCAGTCCCTGCCCTATTGGAGCTTACAGTCTAAATTCCCTAACATACACACAGACAGAGAGAGACTAGGGTCAATTTTGATAGCAGCCAATTAACCTACTAGTATGTTTTTGGAGTGTGGGAGGAAACCGGAGCACCCGGAGGGAACCCACAAAAACACAGGGAGAACATACAAACTCCACACAGATAAGGCCATGGTCGGGAATTGAACTCATGACCCCAGTGCTGTGAGGCAGAAGTGCTGACCACTAAGCCACCGTGCTGCCCACTTTATTTAGAAAGGAAACTGAAAAGAGAAAGTACAATAAAACAGCCCAATACCAACACACAAATGGGAAATTATCATTTTAAGCTCAGTGATGTCACTGAATCTCAGTGATTTGATAAGCTGTTTCCTCATCAATGGCTCCACTGTAGGCAGGCAGCTGGTACACTTTAAGTACTAAACATTTCCCTGTATTCCAACACACTATATTAAACATCACACCATATCAGCAGGAGATCCTCACCTGCTTCTCTCCTAACTACGTCCTAATCACAGGCTGCTCGGGTTTACCGGGAAACGGCGAATGAACCTTTGACGTGATCTCATGCTGATATTTATACAGCTTGACTGACAAGACTATATATACTTTATAAGTGCATATTACTAAACACCTGCGACATGTCAAATCCTAAACTATGAATAAAAAATGAGTAACGTAATTAGTGCTATTTCCACACACTGCGCTGCTGATTAATAAATTCACATTGAAGAGTTTTTCTCACAAATCTTTAATACATAAGATCTCATCGGTTGGGAAGACGGCAATATCTTATTCTATACGATCTATAACCCCGTAGATAAAATAAAGTCCGTCAGTAAAACAACTAGAGACCCTCACTCCTCGCAGTAACAATGTCACCGCAAAATCCCTGTATTGATCATTTAAAAAGGAAGAAAGTGTAATGATGTAATGAGTGAGCTGTGTTTACAGCAGTAAACAGCAATAAACAATTTAAAATGTATGGGGTAGATATACTTTCGTTGAGAATTGCAGTTTGTTTTACTATTACATTTTGTTATATAAAAATGGGGATTCAAAAAGTAGAAAAAGGGTAATGGGGAGCGGGCAAACTGCAGACTTAAATAGCATTAAACACTGGTTACAATAATAGTAAAAGTTGCATCTTTAAATATCTGCTCAGGAGGGTAACATTTGTCTACTTTGCTTCACACCGGAGCAGCGCTGAAGCCAAAGTCTTTTCATAGATTGCCTCTTGCAGTCTGCTAGGTAACAGCTTACAGATTGTTGGATAAAGATTGTTGGTGGATAAAGAGGAAGTGAGGTCACAGCAGGTCAAACTGATATGTACGGCTTTGTCATGTGGGGTTCTGTCCACCGCTACCCATCGTCTACACCTAATTTTGGGGGGCGAAGCAAACATGCCATCAGTCTTGATGAGACTGCAGTGGAAACTACTGCAAGACTAATCAGTGGCTTTTGCATGCTTTATAGAAATTAATTTCTGTGTGTGGGGTTACTTTGGTTATCATTATTAATCAGATATTACAGTAGAAATTGTAATAGGTGACTGACTAGGGTCACATCAACATCTTGTTATCAATCTATCAAAAGAAATGTAGAAGTGGATAGAACTTGTAGTTTGTGAGACCACTGGAGTGCTCACAGCAGCACAGAGTATTCTATGAGAGGGCAATGCCGATTTTGAAGGGTCCACTTATGTGATTATGCAGAAGTAGTGCCATGATCAAGAAGGGGGGGGGGGTAGGTGTGGAGGCAACAGGAAGCTACAGACTGAATAACTATTGAAAGTAGCAGGGTCTCCCAACAGCACAGAGTAGTGATGTCAAACATATACTGGAAATGTCCAATTAGTGAACGTGGTTTAGCTTTTGTGAACTCCCCACATGCCGGACTAGACTCTCCCCAAGAATCAAATCTTTCAAGAGCACTCTCAAAGCCCACCTCTTTACTACAGCTTATGCTGCCCCCTCCTGACACTAATTCGTACCAGTTACAGTCCCAATCTCTACTCTGAGCGGTGATATCGGATCGGTAATGAACTACCTACCATCACCCCCCTCCTCTCCACCCACCCTTGGGCAAGATTGTAGTGGTGTCATAATAATGCAATAAAGAAAGTTAAAAAGTTTCAAGTCTATCTTTATGTCCCTGTCAAAGGGTACCTGGTCTGTTAATAAATTCACAGTGGGCCAAACCCGCTATATCCATCCTCTTCAGAAACAAAACCATTGAAGTCAAGTTGGATTCTTCAACTTTTGGAGTCAGATAGGTTTTCATGTCATTCTGGGCAAACTCCTCGGAGTACAGACAGAAGAGTTTCCCTGCGGGAGGAAGTCAGATCATTGGTTCATTGCGTAGAAGACAAGGAACATGATGACAACATTACCTTCTGTTACTTTCTAATAACGTAATGTAAGCGTCGAGCTATTACAGGTAATATATAGGAAGTAACGATGGGACCGATTTAGATTTAAGAACAAATGCAGCTACTGGGAGCAAAACTGGCATCTGGAAAATCAGTGTGAGCTGTAGGGGGAGGGGGGATATAAAACAAAACCGGATTTAGATGTGCGAGGTTGTACAATGTAGAGTAGAACTGGACAGTATGTGCGTCTACACGTTACATGAATGTTTTACATCAGTCCCTGTCCTATTGGCACTTCTAGTAAATGTTCAACCACAAAATCACACAGGAACTTGACCATAATATCGCTGCGGTCGGAATACAATACCAACCACTGTGTCGGCCCTCTACACACAGTGATAAAGGATAGCAGCACTATATACAAAATCAAAAAAGAATAATAAAGGAAAAATAGGGCAAATACAGAAGTATCTATGACCAAAGTAATACCGTTAGTATACGGATAAACCAGCGAGTACATACACAACTACCGGGAGTCGTTTACCAATATTAAATACAGAATAAATACAATGTTGGCTCCAAGGTATCTGCTCTGATTATTACATAGCCAGTATGTGGTACTTCACTACCTGGAATGCTTTAGTAAAAAACCTGTAGCAGAACCATAGATAACGCTGTTCCAAAACACGCACATACACAAAACACATATTGCAGTTACTGCACTACCGTCTGCCCGAGAACATGCATGAGATGATAGAAGGAATAGTATTACAGCATATAGTGGGGTAATGTGTAGGAGGAGGACTCATCTCAGTCCAATGCAAAATGGCCCAACTCATAACGGAGTCAAACAAGACTAAAGATGAGTAACACTCAACTGCGGAGATCCATTCTTATACTGGGATTGGGTCGAAATGTCGACATATACAGAGTCTACACATTCAAAATGTGTCAACATATACAAAGTCTACACATTCAAAATGTGGACATATACAAAGTCTACACATTCAAAATGTCGACATAAGTAGATGTTAAAAATAGACCAAAAAAACAACTACTACTCCACCCCAAACTGCTTAACCAATCCTAGTGCTGCCAGACAAGACTGGTACAACCAAAATCGTGATGTGTGTATATGGGGATGGGGGAGGGGTGGTGTGGACAATACCCCAAATTTTATTACCAGCTGAGGCTGGTAGCACTATAGCAGGGAAACTCGCAGCATGGGGTCCCCCTGCTCAGCACAGGGCTGCATTTCCTAAGGAGATCGGGACCGCAAAAGCAGCAGCTTCACGTATATATTCGTGTTAGTGGAAAATGCTCCGTGTGGCGGCAATATAAATACTGCATGAGTGACATTATATTACTCAGCGTTTTAGGTGCCCCCTAACCAATGGTGCCTTAGGCAACTGCCAAGGTTTGCCTAATGTTAGCCCCAACCGCAGCTAAGGCCAATCACTCCAATGGAAAAAGCTATGCTACTGATCTCTCTAATTGCTGCAAATTCATCATCTGGTCAGCTAAGTTCCTCTATAGGGCTAGAGACTGAGACTTCAACTCCTGACACACATCTCACAGTAAGTTTGCAGAGCAATTATTACATTTCTTTTCCAGATATTGTTTTTTTCACCTGCAGGACGAGAGCCCAGAATCTGCTTCCTCAGCTCGGCACGAATCTTACTGATTGGCTGCGTGATGAGAGACTCTGCCCGGATCCTGGTGTTATATACCTAAAAGAGGAAAGATCAAAAATAAATAGAAAACACTAAAGGAAGCGATATTAAAAAAATCTTACAGGCAGTTTCATTTGTTCGTTGTAGGTGCCTTCAGCAATGGAACAAATACAAAGCAGAAATATTGATAGAAGTCCCGGGGAAACCATCCATTCTCTACAAGAGACTAGTTCACAGAGGTATTCCATCTATGTAACTCAGGCTGAAAAAAAATATTATACATAGGATACTTTTGAACAGTGTTACCAAGCAGTGCTCCGTGCTTTAATGGTGTAACTAGTTCAGTGAACAATATGGCAATGTGTAGGTGATAAAACTAATTCAATCTGGCTTGGTGTGGGCGAGCTCTCGTATACGGACATAAAACAAGCACCAACCCCTTTCTTGCCAAGTCATGCCCACACCCAGTCATCTCGATACTGTACCTCTAAGATATCCTGCTACAATACCATTGTAATGTACGCCAACGCTACCGCCGCACAGTGATCTGGCCTAGATACTCCTGTGCTAAAGTCAATCTCATTAATGCAATACAGCTGGTGGTGCACTCATTTCATATATGAAATACTAGCAACCAGCAGGATGAACATTGAAAAGCGGAATTAAAATTACTGTACCCCAGCTCGTCAAATTCCCAATTCAATCCTCTCGGCGCACCGTATGTCATATTAACCAGACATATGCCGCAGGGCAGTGTGTGTACATATTATCACTTGTAGTGATTGATGGCTACAGGCTTGCCTAGAGAGAGAGAGGATGACAATTGAGATCGATATGCACTAATGTAAACTAGAGAAACTGCAGCCTACGAGGTATTTCGATAAAGTGGATGGCGGTGGCCGGCTATCATCATTGAAGGAGCCAAGCTGAGCTACACAAACCGCTTCAGTCTCTCAGTCATTAGTTTCCCGTTGCTCAATGCTCTTCTGCGCTCATTAGTTTCACAGTTACTTGGTGCAGCCTGACGTGGTTCATTTTATGACCCACAAGGCGCTACAAGGAAATATCACAAGCAATTGTGACTGTCAGCCCGATAAACACAAAGGGGAGAGAGAGTAAACAGACAGATTATACTATTTTTCCTTTTAGATTACAGTTGGATTGTCTACGGTATAAATCATTCTACTTAAATGTGCCACAGACATTGTATGTTTCAGTCGACTGAATGTTGAAAACAGAAATTAACTTTAATATTCCTCAGTAATACTTTCTTCTCATGGTTTAGGATAGAGTTTTCTTTCATTTAAAAGTTACACCGGCTCTTTTATCCTCCTTGATTCTTTACTATTTGTCTAATACAAATAAATATTGAAATAAAGGTTTTTAAATGTTCCTGTTGCAGGAATGTTCCTAGATCATACAGAGGGGTTACCAAATCCACAGGCAGGGCCTGAGTCATTAAGGAGAGGAAAGCTTAAAAAATGAGTAACATTGCACCTGGGCAAAACCATGTTGCATTGGAGGGGGAGGCAAGTTTAAAATGTGGGGACAGATTTATAGCTGGGGTAGGGAATGTCCTAGATCTACTTTAAATTTAAGTGTAAAAATAAAGCTAACAAGTATTTGTGTGCTACATGAAAAAACAGTCAGTATTTAACTTATTGCAAAATAATAAACTAATTTGCAGCCCTTGCATTGTAACATGGCTTGTCCAGGAGCAAAATTACTCCTTTTTTTGCCTTACTCCTCTTAATGACTTAGGCCCGCAGAGTTTAGCTTGCTTACACAGCCATTGTTTCTATCATTGTCCCATAACAACAATATTCACGTGCGATTAGCTTCACATAGTTCGACAGCTTGGGATAGGGTATAGAGCATTGTTGGCTAACCTGTGACACTCCAGTTGTTGGGAAACTACAAGTCCCAGCATGCTTTGCAAATATATAGCAGCTTATTGCTGGAAGGGTATGCTGGGACTTGTAGTTTCACAACACCTGGAGTGTCACAGGTTAGCCAACACTGGTATAGAGGTAGGAGTCCACCAGATACGAAAGAACGTTATTAGGCTGTGTTCAGATCCAAGTCAGTGGCTAGGATGGTGCACATGGCCTGTTCAGATGGGTAACAAGAATATATATCTGCTGCCAGGCTAGACACAATCAAGAAAGCAACATTTAAGGTGAAATTGTGCCTATCCTCAGGATAATGCCACATGGATGTTTCCTCTTCTTAGTGAATTGATATTGTTAATTCGTTGTGTCCTTAGAGCATGACATTGGTTTGTGCAAAGACAGAAGTTCCACCTACAGAAAGTCTGTTTCTGCCTTATTTGGTCTCTTCAGTGCACGAGGGGCTGCCCAGGTAGCTTGAATTGAA
Organism: Mixophyes fleayi; assembly: GCF_038048845.1. Classification (NCBI taxonomy): domain Eukaryota; kingdom Metazoa; phylum Chordata; class Amphibia; order Anura; family Limnodynastidae; genus Mixophyes; species Mixophyes fleayi. The sequence continues at coordinate 19,974,869 of NC_134407.1, forward strand.
TTGTTTTAACAAGGCAGTCTTCTACGTTTCACAATTTCATTTTAATAGCCAAAATATATTGCTACTTTATAATAAAAAAAGATGTTTTACAGAATAACTAAACAACTTATTTAAACATTCATTCAAAACTACCGCAGAAGCACGTTCTGTTAATGTGTCAACAGAGAAAGTGGCGAAACCTGAAAGTTTCGGTGATGAAAGGTAGCTGGCACCGATGATCTCCACGGTTAGAAATTACACAGCAATTTACTAATTGAACTAATTGTACCCTTCTTTGTCAGGCCTGGCAGTGGGAGTCTGTGCTGATGTTTGGCTCTGTAAATCAGCAACGAGGAACAGCATTTTCTCCACTGAAACATGTAGGTATGGTTTGAGAATGACATCACTGTTCATCAGTTAAAGAACGAGTTTTCTGTGCCTGGATCTGGGCTCGGCCTCGTAGATCAGAATAGAATACTGCGAGGTACTTGTAGTCTGTAGATGGTCCGTGCCATGAGTCAATGCATCTTTATTTCCATATTCATGGTGCCAGCTATTTAGTACTTTCAACATAATTTAAGTGAAGGAAAACTATACTGTGTCTGAGCAACAGCGACATAAATTAATCTACTACACTTCTAAATCTAAATATCACCACTTCTAAGAGAAGAAGAGATTACAGGACATCAAATGTGCACATAGGGCACTTAGTAACAGCAATATTCAGTCCTGAGAGTACTGCCATTACCTCTCAGCGGGAGAAATGTTAATTCGTGCATGTTACAGTGAGGATTGTTATATGACCATTTTCCATAGGGATCAATTATCCATGTTACAGCTGGTTAACGCCTAACAGGTAAACACAAAAGTATCAACATAGCACGGTGGCCTAGTGGTTAGCACTTCTGCCTCACAGCACTGGGGTCATGAGTTCAATTCCCGACCATGGCCTTATCTGTGTGGAGTTTGTATGTTCTCCCCGTGTTTACGTGGGTTTTCTCTGGGTGCTCCGGTTTCCTCCCAAACTCCAAATACATACTAGTAGGTTAATTGGCTGCTATTAAATTGCCCTTAGTCTCTCTCGGTCTGTGTGTGTGTATGTTAGGGTATTTAGATTGCAAGCTCCAATGGGGCAGGGACTGATGTGAATGAGTTCACTGTACAGCGCTGCAGAATTATTGGCGCTATATATTCTGTAGCAAACCGCCCAGGATTGGTGTGTACAGTGAGTGAGATCAACTATCCCACCCCCCACTAAAACCCTTCTTTTCTTATAGGGCCAGAAAAACAAAAACTGTGCCATGGAAACCCCTCCGGACAAAGGGCAGGGGGGAGGGGATAATTCTATTGACCCTCCCATGCACGGCCACGACTGTAGCAATTTCAAATTTGCAAACTTAAATGTTATGCCGCTTGGATGGTAGCATAGCTTTAAGGAAAAAAAAAAAAAAAAAAAAAAGATCAGGCTTATCCAATTTATAGATGGTGCTACTTGTTTGGATAAAAGTGAAAAAAAAAATAGATTTTGTACAGACACTGAACTGTGTTTACCATATGGCCAATTAGGTGCCTTACTGTTAATTTCAATTTTTATTCCCCAGTTTTACAACCCGACTCTTTACTATATAATTAGTAGATGTTGTACAAGCCAAAAAATGAAGTATTCTGAAAGGTATAGAACTCCTATAAGGATTACTCTTCAGAACGTCAGTCTGAGCAACAGAGCGATGGTCATGGCAGGGAACCCATGAGGATTTAGGGAATAGAAGACAATATTTGTACAGTGCACATGAAAGCTCTGGCTGGCTACACTTTAATCAGCCGTTATTTAGGAGGGACTGGGCTGAGAGATTTGTTTTGGGAGCAGCAATAGGAAAAGGATAAAGTGCTGTATTTACCTTCCTCTTCTCCACTCCAACATCAATGACAAAGCGGACGTTGCTCATCCAGATCAAGGACTCGCCAAGGCTGGTCGTTAACACCACTTTCCTCCTGTTGTCGTTGGAACCGTATTCCAGCCCCTCGTACGGCATGTAATGGGGGAGACTCTGATGAGGGTAGAGAGCGATGGGAAGCAATTCACCCAGCTCTGGATTCATGTGCAAGGCTTCCTGGTGGATCATTTCATAGGCCTTCCCTATGTCCTGAAAGTAATGAAACACACACTAAGAAAATAGATCATACAAACAGATTCTGTTGTCCAGTGTGATTTCTTGGGGGACACTGAATCATATACTGCTACAGGATTCACAGCCACCCAATTCAGAATGTTTCTCTCTTTACTTCACTCCACTATGGGGTATATTTACTAAACTGCGGGTGTGAAAAAGTGGAGATGTTGCCCTTAGCAACCAATCAGATTCTAGCTGTCATTTTGTAGAATGTAGTAAATAAATAACTCATTGGTTGCCATGGGCAACATCTCCACTTTTTCAAACCCACAGTTTAGTAAATATACTCCCTAGGTCTTGATGACATAGTCAGCCCAAGCTACGGCCAGAGCAGGTAACAGCCTGATGTATTTCTAGACGTCATATGAATTCAGCGTCCATGTAACGTAATAACTATTAGAATGTGTTTGGTAATCATGGAATGTAACGTACTTAGCACTTTGTCTCCTCCCATTGTTTGACATCAGCAAATGTTTTACATTGGCTCCTCCCATCAGTAGAAGATGGCTGCCAAGGAGCACAAGTACAGCTTGGGCCGGCGGTAGTAAATGTCTGGGGCAAACGCAGGATTTGTAGAGGGGGGTTTCCACACCACGCCACCAGTGGGCGTGACCAGCATGCATGGGGGCGTCGCTATAATTTTAGTTAGTGCTTGGCTGCTCTCCAACTCTTCCTATCCCCATAATATACATGGACAATGCTGCGTGCACTACTGTTAGGTGCACGCAGCTCTCCCTTTTCAAGCAGAGCCGTGTCAAGCACGGTCCAGTCACCTCAATTATACAGTGCTCCAGGCTTAGAGGGGGGTTTCCAGGCACTAGGAACCCCCCCCCCTCGGTTTGCCTATGAATGTCACACAAGTAAAATGTCTTTCTAGGATTTATAGATTTGGAGTCAGCACGTGTAGATCCACAGTGTCTCCAGAACAGATTTACACGGTAATTACGTCTCATTTAGTCTCTTTCACCATTATATCTATAATTTCTTTATTATATCCATTTCCCTGGCTCAGGCTATAGACGGACATATTAAGCCAACGTGCAAATTTTGTATGTGTTTTGCTTTACTTTTTAACAAATGTGGTAGACAAATGGGGCATAGCAATCCAAAATCTTATCTCAACAGGAAATTAAAAAAAAAAAAAAATTAATCAAGATTGAAAAAACCTGTCTGCAGCATTGAACTGCGTGTGTGGCCATTGACTAACACATCCTACAGGTCCCCTTAAGTTTAATTTGTTTGGCCTGTACACCGAACTACCAGTTGGTTGGTTACTGGGCCAAACGATCTCTACAGTTGCCGATTCTGTAGCGTTTTAGTTTCAATACAGCAATCGATCATCTAAAGCACACGAAAAGTGACGATGAGGCCGAGGGAGAGAAGATACACCTATGGTAGCGGCAATCCAATTGATTTTACAATTAACGCATACAGGACCAATTTGTATCTGCAACAGGCTCACACACAGCAGACAAGTCTTATTATTAAGTCCAAATGGAAACTTTCAGTGAGGGGCGATCTGCAGCCAGTCACAGCTTTATCTAGAATCAGCCCTTAACTAGAGCAGGTGACCAAGGCAGATTACCTTGACAGACACCACATGACAGGTGAAATCACCCATTGGTGTTGAGAGGTGGCGAGATACTACAGTATATGTACTGGAATCTCTGAATAAACCAACAATATAAACAATTTCTAAGAAATTAGTGATATCCTGTGGATACCATGGGAAAGAAACTTTTGCATTATTTTAATGGCCACCAGCAAATGTGCATGTACTGACAGCTCAAATGTAGCCATATACAGAATAAAAATAATTGAGAAAAGTGAATAGGATGTGGGATCTAACCCCATCTCAATAAAGAGTCTTCATACACACCACTTATGTTTATCTCGTAAGTAAACAGCGGCAACACCTAGCTACACCATTTTTTATTTATTTCAATAGAGCATATATATACCAAAATACCTTCGTAAGAGTCAGTCAGTCATTCTGCTATGTTTTTTTAAGCCTTTTTATGTTTTCCACACTATAAAACTTTATGCACGACAAGCAGACATACCCAGAACCCTTTGCACATAGCTTTCCGGAGAACGTGGCACTGAAAGTGTTGGAAACCTTTTAGAGATGGCACAATAACCTGCTCTGGCAAACTCTGTACTGTGTCGACATCAATTAACGTCTATTTATTTAGCTCACTGTAAATGTTTTCTGGAAAGCAGGAGTCAAATCACTGAAAGCAAAGAAAGTGCCCAGAACTCACACCCACTTACTTGCTCACAAGCCAGGAATACAACAATGTCTCCTTTCTCTCCGGAGTGATGGATCTCCAACAGAAGCCTTATAGCTGCAAGGAAAGAGTCCCTCTGAACGCCTGAGGTGTAGACCACTTCTGCGGAGTATGTGCCTTCCGCCTCAACCAGGGGAACGTTTCCAAAGTAGGAGACTAATTTACTGGACAGCTCGGGACAGGCGATTATCACGACTTTCAGTTCTGGCCTAGACAACAGGATGTCTTTGAGGAAAGCGAGGAGAACGTCCGTCGACACTGAGCGTTCGTAAACATCGTCGATAATGACCACTCCGTAACAGGACAAGAGAGGACTGGACATCATCTCTCTCAGTAACATCTCATCTGTGCAATATCTGCAACAAACGCGCACAGAATCAGCACATGGCTCCCATCTCTACACACGTGAATTTGGAAATTTAGCATAAACAAAAAAACAATATAGATAAAAAATCAATTTTAATGAAAGTGCATATGCCTTTACCGTATAATGCTTATAATATACAGTTTTAAACGAAAACTTATTGGTAAAAACGGTTTTAATGGTCTCGATAAGTTTGAAAATAAATGGCGCAGTGTGAGGTCGCTGCCCCTGAAATTAGTTGGACAGCTGTCCTAGATTTTTCAGTTTGTGTTTACGCCTTAATAAAACAACTAGTTAGCGGCACTGAATGGAGGTTATTTCTTCAAAAACAGGGGTCCTGACAGGGGCATTTATTAACAAAAAGACATTATTTTGTCTTACGACACTCCTGCTCAGGATGAGGTGGCAGCCATGTTTATTTTTAGAGTATTCACTACCTACATACAATAGACAGTGATTATGTGAACTGAACCATTCTTAAGCCTATCAATTTACTACAACCAGCGACATAATGAAGTCACACAGCGGGAATGGTTCTTGGAAAAATCAGGGACAATGAACAAGGGCACTTGTTATACAGTCTCTGCAGATCCATACACTATTATTGTATCTGTATTGTTAGTGTAATGGGGAGTATAGAATTTCCCACCATCATAAATCATACAGGAGAGTGGTGTCACACTTTTTGTCAGAGCACCGGGACACACAGCAACGTGCAGATTAGAGATTTTTGAGGGAAGCTGTTTCAGTTTGCACTTGGCACTTCCTGAGTAATCAGACGGCAACATTCCAATAGAGATTGAATTGACAGCTTTCATGTTTGGGGCTCTCATGAGGTAAAAACTTTCCCGAACATGACTGCTGAATCTAAGTTTCAGTACAAGCCCAGTGTCCGTGCACAGCAATGGCTACCACACCTTTACTTGTACAACGTCCTGTCATGTAGTCATGTGAACGATACCTGCTTTTAAAACACAGCGGTTAGCTTTGCTGCCTCATAGCGCTGGGGTCATGGGTTCAATTCCAACCCGGGCCCAATCTGTGTGGAGTTTGTATGTTCTCCCTGTGTTTATGCGGATTTCCTCCGGTTTGCTCCCACATTCCAAAAACTTACTATAGGGTTCATTTTTGTCAGAATCCAATTAACCAATGTGCGAGTCCATGAGGTAAGAAATGTAGATTGTAAGCTCCACTCTGGCAGGGTCGGATGTAAATTATATACATATCTGTAAAGTGCAGTGTATTATGCAGGGCGCCAAGAAGAATTCAGGGCCCGGGTACAACAAATTCATGGGGCCCCCCCTCATAGTCAAGTAAGCCCCAAAATTTTTTTGCGACGCCTTACGGCGGCGCAAAAAAAATTTGGTGTATGGTCATACATTCAGGGGCGTGGCTAGCCAAACGACGGTGCAAATTTTTGGGGAGGTGTGGTCATGCATTTGGGGGCGTGGCAAACGTGCCATTGGGGCGTGGCTAACATCAAAACCACTAGGCTCTCAATTCGCCGGGGCGTCACATATGTTCAAGCACTCCTGACTTTCAGGACATCTACCACCACAGTGTAGTATACAAACAATGCAGTGTGTACACAAACAGTTCAGTCTTGGCCTACACCTTACATTGGGCACAACATTCACCAAAAATTGGTATTGTCCCTACTAGAATCACAACATTTCACACACTGTGCTGCTCTCTCCTACCTGTTCTTCTCACTTTCTCCACCTGTGGCTGCTGCTTTCTTTAGTTGCGGCTTGTCCGGATCCAGAAATGTTAAAGGACCTATTTTGAAAAAAAAATGGCTGCATTTAGAAAATTACAGCCAGCCCCGGCGTTAAATCAATAGCACCCACGATTAATAATTAGGCCTTCCTCCAGCCCCAACATTAAAATAATACTATTCACATTTAATAAATAAACCTATTTCCCTTCCTGCAAACAGCCCCAGCAATACCTATTTCTTGCAACCATCACTGCCATTAAATAATTCATAGTCACATTTAATAAATAGACCTCATTCTCCCTAACCTCACCCCAAGATTCAATAGCCCCCAAACCACCCCATCTTAAATTAATAGTCCCCACTATTAAATTGCCTCAGTATCACCCTACAAACAAAATAGCGCCCATTAATTAGCCGCCACCTACCTCACACACACTACATTGCAACAAGTCCCCTGTGCCATCACACACACATTACTGTGCCCCTTCTTCACAACTACACTGTGCCCCCTTATACTCACACTGCGCCCTCCATGCTGCTTTTCCCCCTTCTTTTTTACTTTGTGCCCCTCTCCCACTTTTTTTATTCCTCTGTTCCTCTCTCCCACTTTTTTCCCTCCTCTGTTCCTCTCTCCCCAATCTGTTTTCCTCCCCTTGCCTCTCCGTTTCTTTACTTACCTTTTGTCAACTTCTTTCTTTTCTTTTCTGCTCTTCTGTCTCCTCTTCTGTCTTCTTTCTTCATGCTGTGTCCTGGCTGCGGCGCTCCTCACTGACTGACAGGTGTGACTTGATGACGTCACGCCCGGCAGTCAGTGTGAATGGAGGAGAGGAGGGACACGGTGCCGCGCGATCACGTGAGTATTGGGTTTTTGTTTGTTTTTTTTCTTCCAGCTCCTCCCACCAACGAATACCCCCCCCGGGAAAAAAAATAAAAAAAGTTTAAAAAAAATATCGCAAAAGAGAAAAATAAAAAATAAATAAAATTAAATTAGCAGCGAGGGCCCGGCCCGGGCCCCCTGGCATGGCCGGGCCAGGGTAAACTGTACCCGCTCTCCCCCCTCTCGGCGGCCCTGGTATTATGTAAGCGATACATAAAGAACTATCAATAAACAGACTTGAGGCAGTACACGCCTAATAACACTTCTGCCTCTCAGCACTGGGGTCATGAGTTTAATTCCCGACCATGGCCTTATCTCTGGGGAGTTTGTATGTTCTCCCAGTGTTTGCGTGGGTTTCATCCGGGTGCTCCCGTTTCCTCCCACACTCTACAAACATACTGGTAGGTTAATTGGCTGCTATCAAAATTGACCTTAGTCTGTGTGTGTGTGTGTGTCTATATTAGGGAATTTAGACTGTAAGCTCCAGTGGGGCAGGGACTGATGTGAGTTAGTTCTCTGTACAGCGCTACGGAATTAGTGGCGCTATATAAATAAATGATGATCTGACAGTCTTTTTATGAACTCACAGTGCAAAGTGTACCGCGACGACTATGAGCAAACGTTACACTGCGGTGCTTTAGTAAATAGCCACATGTACATTTTAATTTCCATCGGGATGAAGTTGTGCAGCTACATTTTAATTCGGCCACTTCCAGTCTGAAGATTTCAGTTTACAAGCCGGCAACAAAGGACTTTGTACCTTGACAGCGTGATCTAATAAAATTCTGCTCCCGTGGCTGTTTTCTTTTGCTGAAATGTTAAAGAACTCGTTATCTAAAAACTTAGTTGTCTTTAAAAAGGTTTCACAATTTTACAACGCCTTGTCACAGAAAGCCAGAGACAAAATGAAATGCAACCTCGTGACCCTGCAGTCACTTACCTTCGTCTCTCTCTTATAACGTGACATTTACAAAAAGCCAGCCAAGACACATATCGGAGAAATACTAGACAGGGCAAGGCAATTATGTCAATACGGATAACATAACAAGCTCATCTTCTATGGGAAATGTTACACTTTATTCCTATTAGTGAAATATAGTAAATAATTCACTTAATTTATACCTAAACGGTCTTTGGTTCAGTAGAATTTTTCAAACGAAAAAGGATGAATCAGCCTTCATCTTTATAGAATACATTTAAACATTAATAGAACTTAACCTGAAATATAAATCTTTTAAAGCATTGAAGGGAAAGGTGAGCGGAACAGTTTTGCTATTCCTCAAATCTTATTATCCATAAGTTGCTCACTGCATACTACTATATTTTGGTGAAAATTTGTCCCACACAATGTTAATGCTATAAGCAATCTATTTCTAAGGGGCATATTCAATTGTCCCAAAGTTCCGCGGAGTTAAAACTATTATAGTTAATACGGTAAAATCTAGCTGGATTTCAGCTCGCGGCTCAGGGAGCTGCGAGCTGAAATCCAGCGAGTATTTTACCGTATTAACGGATTTTCCGCGTAATTTTCGGCAATCCCGCTGACAATTGAATATGCCCATAAATGTCACATTTTTACATTGTGGAATTTTATTTTCTTGCAGAACATTTAGCACGCAGTATATTCATGTGTGTAATGCATGTATGAGATCAGCAGCCAACAGGGACTGCTGGTCCTTGTAGTGCAATTTTTGAGGCTCTTGGGTACGTCCTGGTAAGCTAGCTCTCAATTTAAAAACACATGAATATAGGTGAACAATATAGGGGCTTCCGCTGTTTAGCGTTAGGAGCACTCGATAGCTGGAGCATCGTGACGGGGTGGATCATATATTATAAGACTTCTGCATTTTCTGTACAAACAGAATAGAAGCTCTTTTACTGGTTCACTGCAGTGTGCTGGGGGAGGATTGTGTGCGTTTTATTAATAAGAATGAATAAATTGCTTGTATGAATCAAGCTTTAGTTCTACCTTAATGCTCTCCTTACCAAAATGCTGAATACTACAGTGACAAGCTGGTCCCACATGGGACGGATGTCACTGGGACAGCTGTTGCTCATTTGCACCAAATCTGCAATAAATTGACCAGTACATGGGGTACCACGGACTTAGAGATGATGTTCACTGGCCCCTGTGTTTTGGTTTTGGATCTGGATTAAGTTTGTGTTTCGGTTCCCTATTTTTTTTTTTTTTCTAAAATTCCCATAATTTTACTTTTTGTTTGTTCCGACATTATTACTAACCTCAATAACATTAAATTTTTGTCAAGTGACAAGAACACTGCTACCCCTCCTGTTTCTGTATGAGCAATGGCTCTGAGCAAGGGAACTGGAGACTGGAGAGTGACAAGAACACTGCTACCCGTTTCTGTGTGAGCAATGTCACTGGAGACTGGAGAGTGACAAGAACACTGCTACCCCTGTTTCTGTGTGAGCAATGTCACTGGAGACTGGAGAGTGACAAGAACACGGCTACCCCTGTTTCTGTGTGAGCAATGTCACTGGAGAGTGACAAGAACACTGCTACCCCTGTTTCTGTGTGAGCAATGGTGCTGGATCTCCTGGGGAGGGAGGTACTTATGGAATCCAAAACCCGCGAGATCCAACAACACAACGATGACGTTTTGCCTCGATTCAGATCTGAGGACGCGCAAAAGTACAGAGCCTGCTCGTAAGCCTACTCGGATCCCCTAAGTTCAGATGGGCTCGGTTTTCTGAAAACCGAGCCCACTCTTCTATGGAATTTGGAAAGTGATGATGATTACATATACTGTATTCAAATATATAGCAGAGGGGAACAAGATGCTAATACACTACAATGACATATTACATTTTATATACTTTATGCCGATACTGATCTAGGAATTAATAAAATGTGGATGTGGAGTGCATTAGCATTTTATGGCAATATCTTGTTTTAAAAGTCAATTTTCCCATATATCATAAAGAGCCAGAATACATTTTTACAGATCTGTTATTGCTAATTGCTGCAATGTTTACATTGGCTCCTGAGTATCCTGTTTGATAGATTGGACACACTTTTCTCAGTGCGCCCATCATTGACTCTTGCCGTTCTGTCTCAGTGATTTGCTGACCGTAAAGCTTTTTCCCCGTCCAGCTTTTCTGGGCAGTATGAACTGACAGCTGTACAAGATCAGAGGGATTAAATGGAAGCAGTGCACGAACCTTAAGATTGTCTCGTTTGTACAACAGTTCTCAAAAGGCACAACATAACCGACTTCATGTCCGATGTTGACATCCATTTCATCCGCCACTCTCATGGCGAGCCAAACGGCAGTCTGTTTCTGCACCTGGGTGCACACCACCGTCCCGTGCCGATTGTGAACGGACAGGCAGAACTCCGCGCACCACTGAGGAATCTGCAAAGTGAAGGAAAAGAGATATGTACAATATAACGTCAAGACCCCCCCCCCCCCCCAGCTGCACCAGGGTTAAACAGCATCTTCCTACAACAATTGTTCCATTCTAAATGACTGGCCGGTGACAACTGAACAGGGAAATAAAGGAATATTCACTGGCAGGTCACAACAGATGGCTGGGCCAGGAATATATTACATGGTCAGAGAACAGACAGACATGAACGCAGGAATACGCTCTCACCGAGACCTGGGGGGGGCAAAGTACACAACTAAGAAGGTGACAGGTCTAAACTGAAGGGAGCTTGGGAGGGATGTCATGTCTAGACACACGTCAGGAGCTTTATACCACAAAACCAGGATATGAAGGACGGAGGGGATATAAACTGCAAGAAACACACCAGCATTTAAAAACAAGGACATATTTTATTGGACGTCTTTCAGAAAACTTCAGCTGGAGTCACAAAAGTGGAGTTTTACCTACGAAATAGCTTTAAAAGGTGACTGACTACTTTCTGAGCACCGTATTCTATTCATGATTTCTGACGTCCCTGGGATAAATAGCGGCAGCAGAAAATGCAAGTCGACGCTTAAAACTGCGACAGTTACATTGGCGGCATTAAGGGGGCAATAAGAGAACCCACCGGCTGTCTAATATACAAAAAAAAAAAAATACTAGTTAAAAAAAATACTGATACAAAAAGAAAAAAAAAAAAATAGAAAAAAAGCGTGGGGGTGCTTGGTATAATCACTATTAACCTTGGCAGCGCTATAGTTCATGAATGGGAAATTCACAGGTGAGGGACATCAGCCATCGCTCAGCCTGTAGCCATGATGATGGAACCTATAAACTCACTACAAGCTAGTGCCTCATGTCCCAGTAAAGTCCCCTTATCCTATTGAGCTGATAGACTTTGTGCAGACAGATATAGTTCCGTTTCCGGCCTTCTAAATTGTCGCTTAGCAAGTCACACTGTGCAAATATAAACAGAGACCGTGCAAATACTTTTGTTTCATCCACACTCGCTCAGCAAACACCAGAGAGGTATCAACAGAGAGCGACTCTACTGTACAGTCACTCATTGCAAATTCAAGACTGCTATGGGATATTTAAAGGAAAGCTACCAACAAGATGCAATTTATTACATGCTGTGTAAAAGTCACTATAGGTCAACTTAATTTATTTGATCAGTAACACACACAAGGGGACAAGAGGAAGAGACAGCATCCAATCAGGTGCCTGCTTTCATTTTCTATGCTGCACTAAAAAAACTTAAGTTAGAATCATTAGGAGATTTTTATAAAAAAAAAAAAAAAAAAAAAAAAAAAAAAAAGTCCTGAATACAATGTTCCATAGTTGCCTACTCTCCAGGAATGTCCCCAGGAGACTCCTAAACTTTTGGGAATTCTCACGGACTCCCGGGAGAGCAGGGCAACCTCCCGCATCCTGCCCACTTTGTTGGTGAGGGCGGGATTAAATCAGTCATACTGCCCCCACCCCTTGCTATAATAGGCCAAATTTGGTATAGTTTGGCAGAGGAGCGGGGCCTAATGAAGAGTTTCATGTGGTCACGCCCCCATGATGCTGCAGGGGTGTGGACGCCTCATCCCAGGAGGGGTGATCTTCAAAAGGTGGCAAGTAAGCAATGTTCATTCCAGTGTTCTGTTATTAGTATTTGTCGTTATATTAGTCAGTCTTGGAAGACTGAACAATATATATCCAACAATATCTTTAATAGGAAGAGCATCATTCTGCTTACTTTTACATATCGGAGACAAATATTCAGGTACTAGTCTTCATCATACTTGCCATCTCTCCCTGAATATCAGTGAGACTCCCTGAAATAGGGGTGATCTCCCTCACAACCTGAAGAGTCTGGCATTCTCCCTGATGCTGAGCCAGTACAAGACGTGGTTGGCTTCACCATATGTGGCATGATGACACCGTTCAGAAATTGTGTCCTATGTCCATGTATTGATGCCTATGGAGGTGGCCATTTTCATGGAGACCAAGATTTAATCAAAGACTGACAGGTAAGACAACATGACTTCAGTAATGGAGACAGAAATGTAAAAGACACTTCAGTCTCTAGAGATTCATTAGCTGCTTTTCTTTAACACATAGTTGAACCAGGAGGGCAACCTCCTGGTTCTCACCCCCGCAATAGATAAGTGACGGGGGCGGGGCTTAATGACGCAAAATTGCATAATCTTAGCCCCGCACCCTGCTGTAATTGGCCCAAATTGTGACAATCGTTTAGGGGGTGTGGCCAAAATTATGAAATTGGTCAAACCCCGCCCCGCACGCCCACCTCCCCCGGGATCTCCCTGAAGCCAACGAGTGGGCACACTATGGAAGCAGCCAATTTGTGTACTAAACTAAACTTCAGTCTATCAACTGCTTAGTATCTAGTGTCTGTGTATGTTACATAGGCATTTAGATTGCTTCATGTGAAACTAGATTGAAATATAGTTCTTCAAACAGGTACACTACATGTGCTTCTGACCTTGTCGTAGTCATACTGGTCTAGTACTTTAACCATCATCTCCACCTCTCTTGGGCACATTGGATTTGCTCTTTGCTCTTCTTGAGCATCTCCATCCCCCACCTTAACTTTTTCAACATTTTTTGGCCCTTCCAGCACCATCTCTGACTCAGTCTCCGTCTCCATTGCTGCAACCGCTGACACCTTCTCCTCACCCGCAACCCCCGCTGACACCTTCTCCTCACCGCAACCCCCGCTGACACCTTCTCCTCACCAGCAACCCCCACTGACACCTTCTCCTCAACCGCAACCCCCGCTGACACCTTCTCCTCACCCGCAACCCCCGCTGACACCTTCTCCTCACCAGCAACCCCCGCTGACACCTTCTCCTCACCCGCAACCCCCGCTGACACCTTCTCCTCACCCGCAACCCCCGCTGACACCTTCTCCTCACCCGCAACCCCCGCTGACACCTTCTCCTCACCCGCAACCCCCGCTGACACCTTCTCCTCACCCGCAACCCCCGCTGACACCTTCTCCTCACCCGCAACCCCCGCTGACACCTTCTCCTCACCGCAACCCCCGCTGACACCTTCTCCTCAACGCAACCCCCACTGACACCTTCTCCTCACCAGCAACCCCCACTGACACCTTCTCCTCACCCGCAACCCCCACTGACACCTTCTCCTCACCCGCAACCCCCGCTGACACCTTCTCCTCACCCGCAACCCCCACTGACACCTTCTCCTCACCCGCAACCCCCACTGACACCTTCTCCTCACCAGCAACCCCCACTGACACCTTCTCCTCACCCGCAACCCCCACTGACACCTTCTCCTCACCCGCAACCCCCGCTGACACCTTCTCCTCACCAGCAACCCCCACTGACACCTTCTCCTCACCCGCAACCCCCACTGACACCTTCTTCTCACCAGCAACCCCCGCTGACACCTTCTCCTCACCAGCAACCCCCGCTGACACCTTCTCCTCACCAGCAACCCCCACTGACACCTTCTCCTCACCGCAACCCCCGCTGACACCTTCTCCTCACCCGCAACCCCCTCTGACACCTTCTACTCACTCGCCATCTTCTCACGCTCCTCGGCGCCAGACAGGCTCCTGTCATTTTATACACTCAGACATGGGCGTTCGTTTCTGCTGTGGACCAATCAGCGATGATGCCCGCAGAGAATGGAGCATTCCATTACATACAAAGGGATTTTATTATTAGGGAATAATTATTGCATTGCACTTTACCAGTTAAATGATTTTTCTAAATTTTATGTAAACTTCTATTTTATAGGAAAGAATGAAGAGACAGTGTTGCCTTCTCGTTTTATGCGGCTTTGGGTGTTAACTATAGTGAAAGCTCTGCCCCTTTATGCTAATGTCTTTGGTATATTGTTACATGCTCCGCAAATGATGCTGCAGTGTGTACGAAATTAAAATTATTGCTCACGACAAAACGGCTGTAAAAAGTCGCTAACGGGACAGCCGCTCTTCCCTTTATCGTCTAAAATAAGGCTAGTGGGTATGCAGTCCATGGACCGAGCGATCGGACCATCGATCGGATGTAAAAATCGATCGGCATAAAAAGTTGGTGAATTGTGGAAAATTCTGTAGTGTGTACCCAGCTTAAGAAACAGAAACACTCTAAACTCACACAGTTAAACAAAAACATGTTTCAAACAACAAAGTTTTATTTCGACACGATCTCATTCCATATTCCTTTTACAGTTCGCAGTACACACAAAGAATCTTGCAGAATTGCTATGAATTACAATGAAGAGGTATTACCATATGGCTGATTATTGTCCAATACCAATATAAAAGCATAAACAGTGAAATAAAAGCCTCAAGCCAGTAACAACAATGACGCAAACATCTTCATTTTATAATACTATCGTTTTAGCGGCCTCAGAGATTTCTAAATACTTTTCGGGACATGCAAGGAAGCACGTAATGTTTATGCAAATGATCAACAATTCCTATTGGCTGGGATAGTGCAATCCATGTAAATATAAGGGCAGATCAATTTATAAGTAAAACAAAAGATATAATTTGATTAAAAACACCATTTTGAGAGACCACAACCTATATTAAAAGCTGCTGCTGGAAATATTAACGTACACATATGTACAAGTTCCTGGAACCTGTTCAAAATAGTTATATACAGTATATCACAAACAAATAAGCTGATGGCAATAGCCATCTGAACATTCTGTAAGTGCACTGAAGGTACCCACCCACTAAGATGCCAAAGCAGAACTTAATACATATTTGTGAATGATACAAACTGTCTTTTCACACATGTACATTTCCATCACTAACAAAAATAGAAGTTAAAGGCCTTTTACATGTCCATCCTATGTAACCAATGTAGACCATACACAGTAAGACAAATTGTACAGATTTACACATTGTTTTTGAGAATCAAACTTATATATCATGATTGACAGTGCGCTCGCTGGGCGAACGCACCAATGGGGCCCTATAAAGATTTGACCCTTTAGCCTGACCACCAAACAGACCCATCAATTAAGTTTGGGTACACACGTGGAAAATCAGGTTGGCCGAATACCTCCGCACATATGGCCAGGGGGGGGTCATCGCCTATCAATTTTAAAAGAGTAAAAACATTGTCAGAATACGCTATTTTTTTTACTCAACATGCTACCTAAACGCTTATCCATTCTCTCATCTCCCGTCTTGTCTATTGCAACCTCCTGCTATCTGGCATTCCTGACTCCCATGTATCCACACTTCAATCTACCCTAAATGCTGCTGCAAGACTGATCTTCCTCTCTCACCGCTCCACATCTGCTGCACCACTTTGCAAATCCCTACACTGGCTCCCTGCGTCCTTCAGAATCCAATTCAAATTACTCACATTAACCTAAAAAGCCCTCATCAACAACACCCCTTCATACATACCAAATCTCATATAAAAACAATCTCCCTCCCACCCTCTTAGATCCACCTCTGACCTGCGCCTCTCGTCTGATAACCACCTCTCACTCCCACCAAGACTTCTCCCGTGCTGCTCCTCACTTATGGAATTCCCTACCACACTCATTCAGACTTTTCCACAGCAAATCTTTAGATACTCTTTGAAAAACCATCTCCTTTTTAGAGTTGACCTTATAGTCAACACTATTCACACTAATGCACCCTCACATCTGTCCCAATCTCCACTCTGAGCCACACTCGCTCCTCTTGTTTCAGCTGTGCCCTCTTCCACTTAGAATGTAAGTTCTCTAATGAGCAGGGTCCTCCATACCCTTTGTTTTCATGTCTGCATTTATTTTGTCTGCATTGAATGTCCCTGTATTACATATGTCCTGCTTTCCCTACTGTATGGCGCTGCGAAGCCTTACAAATCTACGATAATAATAATAAAGGGCATTAGCAGCCAATTTCCATTGCAATCTGGTGAAACTGAACTGTTACATTCCAAATTGTACTGTGTGGGACCAGCATTACTCATATATATATATATATATATATACACACACACATACACGTGTTAGCGGTTAGCTTTGCTGCCTCATAGCGCTGGGGTCATGGGTTCAATTCCAACCCGGGCGCAATCTGTGTGGAGTTTGTATGTTCTCCCTGTGTTTATGCGGATTTCCTCCGGTTTGCTCCCACATTCCAAAAACTTACTATAGGGTTCATTTTTGTCAGAATCCAATTAACCAATGTGCGAGTCCATGAGGTAAGAAATGTAGATTGTAAGCTCCACTCTGGCAGGGTCGGATGTAAATTATATACATATCTGTAAAGTGCAGTGTAATATGTAAGCGATACATAAAGAACTATCAATAAACAGACTTGAGGCAGTACACGCCTAATAACACTTCTGCCTCTCAGCACTGGGGTCATGAGTTCAATTCCCGACCATGGTCTTATCTGTGTGTAGTTTGTATGTTCTCCCCATGTTTGCGTAGATTTCCTCCGGTTGCTCCGGTTTCCTCCCACACTCCACAAACATACTGGTAGGTTAATTGGCTGCTAACAAATTGACGTGTGTGTTAGGGAATGTAAGCCAAATGGGGCAGGGACTGATGTGAGTGAATTCTCTGTATAGCGCTGCGGAATTAGTGGCGCTATATAAATAAATGGTGATGATAGATATCTATATATCTCATAAATCCATCTATTCACATTATCATGAAACTACATAAAGTTTGTTAATTTGAAGCTTTTGTTTGATCAGTTGGCATTTGAGGTTTACAGAGCCTTTAACATTTATTGGGTAATCTGTATCCAAAATTTAATTCCAGACATACAGAAAGACTGTCAGTGGGTGGCACAGATGCTGTTAGTTCCATAAACTCAGGAAGGTGTAACTACTGCCATGTAATCCCATGAAAGAGGAAATGACAGTATGATTGCAGCAGCTGCTGTGCAGCGTTCCTACTGTAGTGATAGAAGATGTCACCTCATGCTGAGCAGGTAAGACATGCTGCAGAGTACAGCTCTCTCTCATACAGAGAAACCTCTCTTACACCGGCACAGAGCACTGTACTCACAGCCTGCAAATGTGTTACCAATCCTGTGCTGTAGCCATGTGTGGGAGAGGCACAGAAGAAGGAATAGTTAACCCAATATAAGATCTGTGTTTATTCTGCTAGATAGAGGACCCGTTCACACCTATCTGCTGTTAGTATGTGAAAAGCTCATTAATAAGCGCATTAAGAATAGGAGGAATAGGGGTCAATGGTTCTCACCACTGCATATTAATGCAGATTTTAGAAGGAGGAACAACGTATTTCTCATGCGTTAAATAGAAATAGATTGTACTGGTAAAAGCGCAGAGCTTCCTATTCCTGTACAGTTTGTAGCAACAACAATGGAGGTCATAATAGGTTTGACCACCTCTGCCATAGGTAGGAGTCTAATAAGATTAATGACCCCCAAAAAGCAGCTAAAAATTCAGCACTAAGGGCATACTATTCCTAAATTTGTTTAGTTTGGAAAAGACAGAGGAGCAACCTCTACTGAGTAAATGACCCCAGAATCACTATCATGCTGGAGGGATATCAAATTGCACATAGGAGAGTGCTGTGCCAATAAGCCCATAGATCTCTCCAGCCATTCAAAGGTTTAACAGAGAATAAGGGCAGTAGAAATGCACTTCTAATATAACATGGTATCATACAAGTAATTGGATCTGCAGGAATCACATCACTGCAGGTGACAACAGATCTCCTGTGGAGATCGACAGGCCAAGGTGGTAACGTGTGCTGGTGAATGGTGAATACAGGAATTACACTGGTAATACATCAAAAGTATTCAACTACAGATATGCATACAAAAGAGAATAGTTATTACACATGACTATAATGAAAAAAAAAATTATTATGTAACCCCCTGTCACTGTGTGTAGTGTGGGGTGCAAAGGGTACACAGTGCACCTCCTTCTCAAACCCTGGCTAGCTGATGGGCATGGGTGTAAATGATCAGGGGGTCCCTGCACATGCAGGTGTTTCTCTGTAGTTAGTGGGACACAGGTAATGTCACTTTGGTGCAGTGTAATAGAAGTCACAATAATTTGGGCGCCAGACCATCTCTATAACAAACTGAACCTTTATTTACACTCTTCCTCCAGCACGATAATCATAATGGTTGCAGAATATATACATCTCCTTACTCTCTCCAGCACAGTTCTTAATGAGAAATACGAATATGGTTGCAAATATCTTATCACTCCTCCTGCACAGTTCTTAATGTTATCCAGATGTTAAATAACATAATTTACATGTCTCTTGCACTCCATACTCACTGCAGATCACCCTTTCTGCAGGGGCACATGCATGGATGCTAATAGGCAGGCAGCCTCTCCTCCATGCAGCTCTGACACACTCTGTGTACCTCTCAACTGCAGCTCATCCCTCCTCTGCGGGGATAATGTCTCCTGTGCTCTGACACGTCACTCTGTGTACTCTCAGCCTCAGGATCTGACACTACAGCTACCAGGCCTCTTGTAGCAGCCCTCACTCCAGGGCCTCTTCCATGCGAAGTGTCCCCCTCTCTCTTGGGTTATCTTTAGTGCATGGAGTTCTCCCCCTCATCCAGGGCACACATTCCTTGCCCTGGCTCAGTCACCATGCTCAGACAGCCAGGCAATGCTGGGGGAGCCTGGGAGCTTCCACCCCAGGTCCCCAGCTACAACTCTCCTCTTCTGTGTCCCCTCTCTCTCTCTCTCTCTCCCTCTATATCCTTTCCCCCTTGCTGACAGCCCCTCCTTCCTCTCCCTCAGTCTCCAGGCTGGGCTGGGTTATCCCCATGGTAACCTGTTTATGTAACTTTTCATAAACTATTAGCTTACCCTCTAGGTGACCCCTCCTGAATTCACAGAAGTACAGGTTTAACTAAAACACCACTAGGGGGGTGTTACATTCTCCCCCGATTAGCTGGGCACCCCAAACTACACCTAATGGGGCTGCCTAGCTAATCTCACTCACACCTAACTCACATATGACCACACACATGTAAACTCTTCTACATCACTATTGCATGAAAAATCACAGTGTAAAGTGAATACATACATAGCAATACAATGGCAGTATCAATATAAAACACATTTCACATTGCATACCCCACAACACCCCCAATGGATGTAAACATGTGAGTCACAGGTGTCCTGTTTTCTTTCAATGTACATTTAAATATGGCTTTATGCCAAAGCAATGTAGCACCTGCCCATGCCTGCCCATGTCTCCCCCCTCCTGGGTCAAAAAGAGACAGGTGGCTCTCGTGGGCCCCTCCCAACAAATACATCTCCCCCAAGTCACATCTCAGCAATATATGCAGGGGTGGCATTTGACCAGCGGGGTTGCCTTCCCCCCTTTCTCTCCAACGTGGACGATCTGCCTTTCTTTGCTCCCCCTAATCCTCCGGAAGGGCAATATACAGACGTCACTTGCACAATCTGCCTCTCTTTGCTTCCCCAAATCCTCAGGAAAGGCAATATACAGACTGCATTATAATTACACCTCACACGTTGAACCTTTTCTTCTTTTGCTTCCCACTCAGCTGGGTTAAGTGGCACTACAAGTCTCAGCAACAAGCACACTGCTGCTCCATATACTGTCCCGGACAGAACTACTCAGCAAACAGCTTGCTTCACCTTCTCCTCATTACCCTTGGTCTCCTGGGCACCTAGAGACGGTCAGACATGGTGTCCCAAGGGTGTTACTCCGGCTGGGCACACTGCACTCAGTCCCTGTGTCCTGCAAGCACTTTCTCCATCTGTTGTGCTCGAGCCCCACGTTGGGCGCCATTATGTAACCCCCTGTCACTGTGTGTAGTGTGGGGTGCAAAGGGTACACAGTGCACCTCCTTCTCAAACCCTGGCTAGCTGATGGGCATGGGTGTAAATGATCAGGGGGTCCCTGCACATGCAGGTGTTTCTCTGTAGTTAGTGGGACACAGGTAATGTCACTTTGGTGCAGTGTAATAGAAGTCACAATAATTTGGGCGCCAGACCATCTCTATAACAAACTGAACCTTTATTTACACTCTTCCTCCAGCACGATAATCATAATGGTTGCAGAATATATACATCTCCTTACTCTCTCCAGCACAGTTCTTAATGAGAAATACGAATATGGTTGCAAATATCTTATCACTCCTCCTGCACAGTTCTTAATGTTATCCAGATGTTAAATAACATAATTTACATGTCTCTTGCACTCCATACTCACTGCAGATCACCCTTTCTGCAGGGGCACATGCATGGATGCTAATAGGCAGGCAGCTTCTCCTCCATGCAGCTCTGACACACTCTGTGTACCTCTCAACTGCAGCTCATCCCTCCTCTGCGGGGATAATGTCTCCTGTGCTCTGACACGTCACTCTGTGTACTCTCAGCCTCAGGATCTGACACTACAGCTACCAGGCCTCTTGTAGCAGCCCTCACTCCAGGGCCTCTTCCATGCGAAGTGTCCCCCTCTCTCTTGGGTTATCTTTAGTGCATGGAGTTCTCCCCTTCATCCAGGGCACACATTCCTTGCCCTGGCGCAGTCACCACGCTCAGACAGCCAGGCAATGCTGGGGGAGCCTGGGAGCTTCCACCCCAGGTCCCCAGCTACAACTCTCCTCTTCTGTGTCCCCTCTCTCTCTCTCTCTCTCCCTCTATATCCTTTCCCCCTTGCTGACAGCCCCTCCTTCCTCTCCCTCAGTCTCCAGGCTGGGCTGGGTTATCCCCATGGTAACCTGTTTATGTAACTTTTCATAAACTATTAGCTTACCCTCTAGGTGACCCCTCCTGAATTCACAGAAGTACAGGTTTAACTAAAACACCACTAGGGGGGTGTTACAATTATAATATATAAATATATAGCGATGACATCTACCAGCGCTATTGTGGTTACCTCATGTGAGTTACTACTGTGCTATTCAATTTGAATAAATTGACTATATTTTTACATTGCATTCTTTTTTGTTCAATCTTGTTCATTACCGCCACTGGATGAGGTTGTGACAGAGGAATTGCCTGATCTTATATATATGGTCTAAGAAAGCTCATGGTCTTGTGACTATCTGGTACGCAGTTTTTATTTTTCCTAGGGTTGCATGTTGCACCTGTGTGCTACATTAGTCACCTTTGGGTTTACTACCTGTTTTAGCACTCTGTCTCCTGGTGGAGGACTATCTCTGGTTTTTGGTGCAGTTTTATATATAACAATACTGCACTATGTTACTTTTTGTTCTGTTTTTTCTACATTGTCGCTATGTCTTATGGAGACTGAGAGGGACTACCTCTGAAGAGGAAACCTCCATATGATCTTTTACTTCTTGATTACATCTTTACGGTACGCAGTTATTACATCTTCCCCCACCATATTTTTGATATTACACATTGGGGCGCCCTACTTGTTTTTCTGTCGCAATTATATATATATATATATATATATATATATATACATACACACACACACAAAAAAGACATTGATCCTATGCACTCTACGCATCTGCCAATTTTGAGCGTATGGTCAGCACAATCACCCTGCGCATGTCCAGAACAGAGATGCAGCCATCAACGCAGCCCTGTCAGCCGCATTGTTCGTACGCAAAGGACACCTACTACAGCCTATGATTTCGGGGAGTGAACTGGGCAGGAATGGGCGTTTTGCAATAATCAATGTACAGTAGGGGCATGATAACGCAAGTGCATGCAGTCAAGTCCGAATTCAGCTCTGAGTGTCTAAAGGCTAGTTTAAGTCCCAATCAGAAGTGATGACAGTGTTGTATGCATGATATAACATGTCTTTGCAATCACGAGCAACTGAAAAAAATGTATTTTATGTTCAGTAGACATTAACAACATTCTAATAAATCTATTTCATGGGGGGCTGGGGAAAAGTTTTATCATTAATGCCTTTATTACTAACAGATGACAAAAAAAATATTGAATTAATTTTCCTGTGCGTTCTTTTGCGAATTTATAATCCACATTAGTATTGGACGTATCCTGCAGCATCTTGTGTAGTAGAGAAGAGCAGACCTACACCCAAAATCAGCAGCGCAAGTATACTGAGAGAAGTGTCTTGCTGAATTGGTGGGTACGGAAAGCCTAAATACGTGCGTAGAATACTGAACGCGGGTTGCGCTCAGAATATGCGCCGTGATGAACCAGGATATTTATATATATATTCTCCTGGAGGGGAGGAGAAGAATGGCTGCAAATATGATGCATACACACTTTTCAATATTACTCTGACTTTCCACAGCAGCTTTGTTGGAAAGATAAATGGCATTGAAAATTTCCTCCCCCCTTTTTAGAGACATTTAAAGGCACTTGATCGTATAACAAAAGAAGAAAAAAAAAAAGCTCCAACTGCAAAGCACATCGTGTCAGTTAGCTTGTACGGCAACACTGCCGAAACGTGCATCAATCCACCAGTTCACATAGGTTTCTACAGAACTGCTCTGTAGGTTAATTGGCTGCTATCAAAATTGGTGTGTGTGTGTGTGCGTGTGCGGAAATTTAGACTGTAAGCTCCAAATGGGCAGGGACTGATGTGAGTGCGTTCTCTGTACAGCGCTGCTTAATTACTGGCGCTGTATAAATTAATGATACTTACAGAGTGATGCAAGATAGAAAGCCATCTCCCTCCTAACTGCTCAACTTTCTAAAAAGTGTAAGAGGACATTTTGGAAATCTTTAATTTCACTTCAGGTATTTCATGAAGTGTTGCGTAAATAACAAATGGTATGTTGACTATCTTTATATGGGATTGTACATGAGGCAAGACGAGAACCTCAATTTCAGCTGGCACCAACCTCGCCTCTCCCCCCCGCGGGGCACTGGCTGTTCTGTAGTAACTGATTGCATGAAGGTGCACAGGGTGACGTGAGTGGAACACCCCTGTTAGTTAGACATACTTCCTCTTATGTTTCCCTTTGGAGACAGTTCCCTGTATGTCACCACTGTTACAGTAAGACATTGGGTTCCACAGACCTCAGTGTATAAGGAACAAAGCTAACAACTTCTTGTGTGGGACACAATCTACATGATGCTAGCGGCTCATTTCTGATACAATAGAGCTTTCTCCCTTGCTGTGCACTTTCAAATACTCCCACCACTTGGAAAGCATCATGCAACCAATAGGAAGTGGCGGTCATATGAGCACCAATTGTAGAAATAGTTAAAAGGCATAAACGCTGAAAAGAGAATTATGTTAATTCCTAACCTTGTAGACATTCCTTCCCCACGGCCAGCAATTAGCGGCACCAGCTTGAGGAAACAAGCGATTGATGGATTTCGAAAATGCATATTCAGATATCTGGCCAACACAAGGTCACTGGACACAGAACATGTATATGAAACGCTGTATTTGGCTGGACACCCAATGCAAACCCCAGAGATGTCCGTCATAACAACGCTGCTGGTTGACAGGTGATACCCAGACAGGTTGCAAATTTTGATAGTCAATTTAATAGTTTTATCTGCAGCCTTTACCTGGACCCAAAAAAATTGCTGATCCCGGTCAACATTTGCTCGAGATCATTTGTTGGCTGGGATGGCTGGTAAATCTGAACGGACAATGACGGCATCTCCACTCATATGTGGTCCATTACCTAAATGCGCACGTAGGCTATTTGGCTAACCAATAGATCTGTCAATCTGATCTGATCTTTCAGAATATGGCTACATCTGACAGATGCAGCCGCAAAGTGGTCAGATCAGATAGCTGGATTGGCCTGAGTAGGAGACGTTCTGCAGCGATGCTCACTTGCATATATGGAAAAGAAGTATGAACCCTAAATAAAACGCAAATGTATCTTTTAATGTCAACATTTACAGGGTATCTTTAACATTGTTTGGTTTATTTATTGCAAGAGTCCCCTTAAACTAACAGGTTACCTCCTCATCCCTATACAGCGGCAGGGGCAAAGGAAAGATAGAGGAGCGCATGACGGTCATATTAACCACAGAAGTACAACAAAATACTCACTTTAACAAACAAATAAACAAAAACACACACTAAACAGACCAGGGAACTCTTCCTTTTTTTTTTTACTATTCAGCTGGCCTTAAACTATGTGAAGTCTAGAACAATTTTTAATTTGACAAAATATTTTGAGGTCCAACAGAAGAGCCAATCAATACACGCAAGGCCATAGAGTTGGTGGGTGCTCTGTGGGCACCCTAGGCAGTAGTCCCCCCCCCCCCCACTGGTTCTTATCTTAGCACAGTAGTTCCCAAACTGTGCGCCTAGGCTCCCTGGGGTGCCTCGCCGATCTCACAGGGGTGCCTCGTCCAGGTAAGCAAGGCGGAGGACTAATTGGTAATTATTTTGGCTTAGGGGTGCCTTCAAAAAATTATGGAGACCCTAAGGATGCCTTGAACTGAAAAGTTTGGAATCCACTGCCTTAGCAGGTGGAAGGCGGCATCTTTTGCTCCTCTCACTGGGTGTGTGGCGTTGGGTTGTAACATCACATACCAGCGCCACACTCCCGCGCCTATCACAGATATGCAGCATTAGCGGCTGCACAGGAAAGGAGCTGCCACTTTGCGTCAGCGACCAGCGCTCAGTGTGGGGACACCACAGGGACGTTACAAACACTGAATCAGTGGCATAAGGTCACTCACTTGGCCTTTTAGGCGCCTCCTAAACTTTGGTGCACTAGTCGGCCTTCTACTTTCACCTAATGGTGGCAACAGCCTTGAAAGGCCCAAGCACTTCACTATGCCCAGTTGCACAGTAAGCTACTGGATTTAAAGAACTGACTACAAGTGCTTCTGATCAGTGTATCTAACCACCACCTCTCTTAATGATGAGTTACAAAATATGTAATATATATAAAATAAAATATGTAACCACTTTTTAACAATAAAAATAACAACAATAACATAGTGCAATAAACAAGGTTGCACAAAATAGCTTTGTACAGAGAGACACTCATTTAAACTGGACTACTTACTTGAGAACTCTTTCCGCACTTTGCCCCCCCTGACACCACCACAATCTGGTTCTGTAGTAGACTCTCCAGAAAGACATATTTGGTTTTCCAAACAGGAAGGTCTTCCCTCTGTTTCAGGAGTTGGTAAAACCGCGACGAATACGGCAAACCGTCAAACGGGTTTAGCTCCAAGTCGTCGAGCAGCCCTTCGTCAACGTCGCTGGAGTCGGACGCATCGAAGAAACAGTCCTTTCCCGGGGACACAGATAGCAAATCGTCGGCTTGTTCTGGAGTCCCAGGCAGAAAAGCCATTACCGGAGAGAGGGTAGGAGATTTCCCATGAATCCAGACACTTCAAATCTTATCCAACAAGGTTGCACCATCCGATTTCACAACTGAAGAACGGAGATTGCTCCACGCTGTCAACAAAGCCAGGTTACAAGCAGGTTAGTGTTGTGTAATAAGGACATTTCTGCTACAAATACACTTTTTAAAAATCACTTTCCAACAGTTCTCATTGCACTGTGTCCTAACTGCTGTTGTGTGGAGAATGATTAAGCAAAGAATGAGAAGGCCCGGCCCTCTCGTACACGTGTCTGGATCCTGATTGACTATGAGTACAAAGCAACAGCAGTGAGGTCATTGTGATTGTGGAGACGGTCATGTGGTGATCTAATCCCCAAAACAATAGAACTTACCATGCACTAGGGGAAGTGAAAAGGGTCTGACGGAGCCATGCCTTACTGGTCGCTACATCACATCTGCCATGTCAAAGATCATCAAAACTAGAATTAAAAAAAAAAAAAAAAAGAAAGAATTAAATAACGTGTGTTCCAGCTCTTGAGAACGGTTGACAAGAATGTTCATGTTCACTGCATACTTCAGTATAAACTAAAAGAAAGGCCTCAGATTTCACAGACATCAGTGACCTATACAGGAGTATATACACAAAGAGCGCATGAACCTAGCTATTTAATAAAAGGATAGAACAATGCTACAGAAACTGTATTCAAGTAAACCAGTTTTGTAAACTATTTCCTGTATAGCGAGCTATATGTGGCATGTGATTGTCACAATAATCGGGTGAATAACCTGTAGCGTGTACCTAGATTTAATCTATAAGCAGCAGTCTAATGAGCTATAATTATAATACATAATTGAGTTAAATATAAATGCATATAATAAAAAAAAAAAATCAGCTTTAGATAGTATCAGTAGCCTCCTAAGGAGCAGTTTTGCTTAAACTCCCTTTTAAACCTTTTCTATGTGATAAAGCCTGGCTAAGTGTTGTGTGGGAACACACGGGAAGATTACAATGAACAGAATCATCCTAAGCACAGCAGCTTGATCATACTCGTCTACTCTCCCGGAATTCCCGGGAGGCTCACGAATTTCGGGGAGTCCTCCTGGACTCCCGAAAGAGTAGGCAACCCCAGGGCCATCTTAACAACATTATGGGCCCCCGGTCAAAGCAGTGCACCGGGGCCCCTAGATATAGCTATAGATATATAGAGATAGAGATAGATAGATGTACTTGCTCAGTGACCCTTGTAGGTTTTTTTTGCAGGTTTTTTTCTTTTGCAGGATTATTTATTCTCATTAAGAGCTGTGCCTATGGGGCCCCCTTGCCCGTGGGGCCCCCGGGCAGCTGCCCCTCGTGCCCAATGGAAAAGATGGCCCTGGGCAACCCTCCCGGATCCTAAAAAATGGCAACATTCGCGGCATTGAATATCAGAGGCGGGGCTTAATTGTGTCATTAAGTCCCGCCCCCACTATTCAATGCGGTGAATTTGGGAATTTTATAGTGGGGGCGTGGCTATGGTGATGCAAACACGTCACCACGCCCCCTCCTACCCCTGTCACGTGACCTGTCCTACCGGAGGGCAGAGTCACACAGTCAGCAACTAATGAGCTAGATACACAGCAAACTAAACATTTATTTCTATGCATTGTTATAACACCGCCCTCAGAGGAAAATATACCCAAATACACAGAGGTTGTATGTTCCTGTACATGTGCAGCACAGAATAAAAGCATGTCATCGTGAAGAGAAGACACAGAGTTCCTTAAAGTATGATTTTACACATGTTACAGCAAGAGCAGACACTTGGAAATAGATCACACACCCATACATCCTCAACTGTCCCGATGTAGGCTGGACAGCCCTACAACCCTGATCATCATCATCTATTTATATAGCGCCACTAATTCCACAGTGCTGTACAGAGAACTCACTCACATCAGTCACTGCCCCATTGGGACTTACAGTCTAAATTCTCTAACACACACACACACACACACACAGGACAATTTTAATAGCAGCCAATTAACCTACCAGTATGTTTTTAGTGTGTGGGAGGAAACCGGAGCACCCGGAGGAAACCCACGCAAACACAGGAGGAGAACATACAAACTCTGCACAGATAAGACCATGGTCGGGAATTGAACTCATGACCCCAGTGCTGTGAGACAGAAGTGCTAACCACTGAGCCACCATGCTTCCCCCATCGGGACCTTTGTCACAGACAATGGTACGTGGCACAATGACGTCAGGTGAGGAGTGTATATTAATATTGATTACTACATACAAGCCAGGTTTTCATTGTAATCTATGGCCTCTCACACATAATACAATACAAACGGCACATAAAACAGCAAATGGGAAATCCCCAGCTAAGTATAAACATGAGTTTATTCTGACTTTTAAGATATCATTGTTATGCCTTTTTAGCGGAGTTTAGGTCTTACCTGTTCACAGATGCAAAGGCCAGTACACATACACACACTGCAGCCTTTTGCAATTCACAGTCTCCAACCTCTTTATCTAATCTATCTCAGAGGCAATTTGGATTCTACAGAGTGAAAGGTCAATTTAAAAGGGACGGGCAATGAACCCAGTTCTAAACAGATGTCAATGTGTTTGTTGAATTGTTCTCCAGATAACAACAATCTCAATGGCAATTAGCAGCAGCCAGCTGTCTGTCAATATAACACAGGACCAGCAGCATAAAAATCAGCAACAGGTCTATAGAGTTTCTGATCCGCACTAGTTTTATACAAAGGTCCAATCTCCCCCCTAGAGCAGAGAATGTATATTACATTACACTTATACACTTGCTTGCATTGTGAAACATTGTGGCAGCATTTACATAATTGTCCACAAGATAATGCACCCATGTCACCAGTAAGAGGGGGGAAGTAAGATATCACACTGGAAAATAAGCCCACCATGGAAGCAAAACAAAAAAACAAGATAAAACCTCCGGTTTACCTTTGGATTGCAGATAAAAAAAACAAAAAACAAAAGACAAAACTGGTGGTCATCATACATACCAGTACTAGGGGGACCCAGCTTTTAATAGCAGACGCCAGCAGAAAGGATTGTTCTAAAAATGTAAATTAAGCTGCAGGTAAACTCAGATGGGAGTCATGAATGTCAGATTAGGATTGGGTGCTAGTTAGTATTTCCCTGTCAGTACTTTGGGGGAATTCAATTCGCCCCCCACACGTCGTCGCGCCAAGTGCCATACTTGGCCACTCTACCGGACTTCCGGGAGGCTCCCGAATTTCGAGGAGTCCTCCCTCACTCCCCGAAGAGTAGGCAAACCTCCCAGATCCTGTAAAATGCGGAAATTCACGGCATTGAACAGCGGGGGGCGGGGCTTAATCGCATCAATAAGACACACACCCCCCCCCCGCTATTCAATACCTTGAATTTCTGTATTTTATTTTAGGGGCGGGGCTATAGTGAAGTAATTACATCATCACGCCCCCTCCTACCCTCTATCACCTGATCTGTTCTCCGATCTAAGTCTATTACCATTAATACGGTAATTTTAGCACAGAGTTGGCAAGCGGTGAAATAACCGTATTAATGGTATTTATAGCCACTATTGCCGTAATATCAGTAATAGTGCACAGGGCTCTTTACTTTTTACAGTAACACGGACAATTTTTTTTTGTGTCTAAAAATTTTGGAGTGACAATTATCAATTAGAAAAGGTAACATTTTCATACCCTTTCTTTGTATCATTTGCTACCTATTTTTTTCCCCACCGATACCAAACTGTAGTTCCGACTTGTTTATAAAAAACAAATGAAGGGATATAAGCCCTATATCCTGTTTTTTGCAGCATTTAGGGCAGGCCTGTCCAACCTGCAGCCCTCCAGGTGTTGTGAAACTACAAGCCCCAGCATGCTTTGCCGGTAGACAACCAGTTGATAGCTGGAAGGGCATGCTGGGACTTGTAGTTTCACAACACCTGGAGGGCCACAGGTTGGACAGGCCTGATTTAGGGCTTTTCCCTATTTACCAAAGCCCTCAGCTCGTAAAAATTATCGTCAGCGGTAACTATCCCCAGCAATAATGCTTTAATATTAAAATAAAATATATTTTTTTTTATTTTTAATTTTAATATTATTTTTATTTTTTTTAATTAGAATCTGGCATGCCAGCTCAAGCGTGCCCAGAGGGTTCCAGAACTGGTGTGGCAAGACTCCTCTTACCCATACTTGCCAACTTTGTGACTGTCTTCTGGGAGATCCTAGAGATCAGGTCATGTGACAGGGGTAGGAGGGGGCACTATAAAAGCCTTAATGACGCGGTTAAGCCCCGCCCCCCTCCCCTGATATTCAATGCTATGAATTTCTGCCTTTTTTAAGAAACCGGGAGATTTGCCTACTCCTCCGGAAGTCCAGGAGAACTCCAATAAATTCGGGAGCCTCCAGAAAATTCCAGGAGAGTAGGCAAGTGTGCTCTTACTGCTGTCAGACACTATCACTGCTGCTTCAAGTCACTAAGCGCACCTCACTTTCATTAGCAGACCGGCACGGATTATATGCTGCCTATGATTGAGGCCACGGCTTCGTACAGAGCCAGCACCGGATTTGAGACTTTTTCATATTTTAAGTCATCTCATTCATTTTACAATCACTGCTGCAAATCTTAAAAGCTTCAGCACATTTACCGATATTACATGCAGTTTTAGATGGGTAAATGGGCTGGGATTTATTAAAGCCTCTGCTATTCTATTACCATGTCACTGTTTTAAATTGAATTTTAAGGCTGGTGGATGGAAGATTGAGGGTTTTTAAATTGAGTTGTTAATACCAACAAAGTTGCCGGCAGGATTAGTTATAGTTTGGTTCATGGACTATGGCGAGAAAGTGATAATGAGTACTTCTCTGTTCAGTGTATAGGTGACAACATAAAAACCAAGTATTTCTTTGTATTCTATATGGCGCTGCGGAAATCTTGTGGCGCCCTATAAATAAAGGATAATAAAATTAACAGCGGGTTACAGCGACATCGTTTTTGGTGTATTATAATTTTTGCATGTGTGAAATCTCTTAAGAAACCCTCTACCTTCCCCTGTCTCTAACTTCTTGCTTGCCTCTTGCAGTGCTTTCCACGTTAACATAATCACCAAACAGGTCACTGCCTCCCACAGAATCAGCGCACTCATCTCCTGCTGCCCGGACTATTTCAGTGATCCGATTGGCTATGGCTGTGAACACTCCAATGATCCAATTGGCTACTTGTTGTTCCATCCTTTCTCACTTCAAAACTGAGTACATTCCAGATGATCAGGAATTGAAGAATAAGAACTGAGATCTGCATAGGAACGAAGGATAATAAAAGTTTTACTGTATCTTTAACGGAGTATACTCTGGAGTGTTAACAGTTAACTATTTGGATATGCCATCCGGTGTCATAGGGGAGGGGTTGCAGAAGCTATAAGTGGGATGTGCGGAGTTGTATTCAGCCTTGCAGATCTGGATGTTGACCACCCACCCTCCCCTGCTTCATTGATTCCTGAGTATCGCGAGGAATCGGCTGGATACCGTTCAGGATGGGTATCAACTGGATGCGGTCATGGTTGTCCACGAAGATGGATGGAGTTTTGGCCGGAAAACGCAGTTCAGTCGATGGCCAGCGGGTGTTTGGGCGCACATTTACGGTATAGGGCACGTTGAACCCCTCTCTTCGAGTGAATCGGCTATTAGTCTCGGTTCAGGTACCGCCCCTGTGGGTTGCTTTCCGTATAGCCCAGAGGATGGGCGGGTTCTGTGGAATCGGGATATCGTGCCCCGTCCAGGTAGATATGTGCACCTTGGGTGCGATTGGTCCACCACTTGAACCCAGGGGGAAGTCCTAAGGATACGCTATGATAGTTGGGTTTTGCCTGGCGAACGTCGGGCTGACTGCACTTACGGTCTACTCTCTAACAAAGCTGTAACTAGAATTTATTTTCATAAAGGAGAGATGTGGCAATCTAGAGACATTAACAGGAACATATCAGTTTTTAAAAGCATTTCACTTATTTTTTCCTATACATGCTTATCAATGTGTATTGGCTACATTATATCAATTTTTTTTAGGTTTAGGTCCATCAATACTGCTTGTTCTGCACAATAACATAGGTTCCACACAGCAGAAAAGCAATGCACCCAATGTCCACATCAGCACAGAAATACATATGCTGCATTGCCAGGTGATGAAATGTGGACAAAAGCATTTCCCAGTAGCAAGAACAATGTTGTATGTGGAAATCACTACAAAACATGCAGGGCAGGTTTATGAAAACTAATGTCCACAGTGACCAATCATATTCTAGCTGTCAATTTTCTAGTGCAGTTTAGAAACTGAAAGAACACACCTGATTGGTTGCAAACGGCATCTCTCCTTTGCACTAGTTTGCAGAAATATCCCTAACGGAACGAGCAGAAGATAAATCTGCCCTTCTCACGTTCTTAGCTGCTCAGTCAATAGCAGATCTATTCAAAGCAGGTATGCATGTACAAACATATGAGCAACATCCCATGATGAGTTGTAGAAGGACAGCTAAGAAAAAGGACTGTCTACTTTTCAAAATCTCTCTGGAGGTTACAAAATATGGCTGCCAGACAGACACTCTGCTACAGAGACACAGGCTCAAAGCTCTCAGCATGTCATGTTCAGCCAGAGGAGGGGGAGGATTGTACATTACACAGAGGTCAGGTAGGCGTTTCAAAACCTTTATGATCACTACATCCAGGGTCACCCATAAGAAATATGGGTACCATGACAAATTTAGATCCTGGGCCAACCCTGCCTTGGGAGAGGACTTTACTTCCAAAACTTGAAACAAAGGTTCAATGGTATGTACTCAATGAGCAGCATGGAGATTTGGATCAAATCTCAGGAGAGGTGGGTGTGGGGGCGGGGCTTGATAAATCACATCATTTTGACCACGCCCCTAAATGATTGTCACAATGTTGGGACTAAGATGACGTGATATTTGCGTCATTTAGCCCCCCGAGAACCGGTGGTCTCCCAGAAATGCAAGAATCACCCGGACATTTCCGGGAGAGTAGGCACCTATGCATTAAAGAAAAGCAGCTAATGAATCTCTAGAGACTGAAGTGTCTTTTACATTTCTGTCTCCATTACTGAAGTCATGCTGTCTTACCTGTCAGTCTTTGATTAAATCTTGGTCTCCATGAAAATGGCCACCTCCATAGGACATGAACATAGGACACAATTTCTGAACAGTGTCATCATGCCACAGATGGCGAAGCTAACCACGTCTTGTACTGGCTCAGCATCAGGGAGAATGCCAGACTCTTCAGTGAATGAGGGAGATCACCCCTATTTCAGGGAGTCTCCCTGACATTCAGGGAGAGTTGGCAAGTCTTACTGTGCTGGGTGGTAAGTTAACTCCCAATTACTGCAGGTCAGAAGATCAGCTATAGGCGGTACTGTAACTTTTACTGAAAAAAAATAAAACAAAAAACAATGCATAGGAACTATATTAAGCAGCAGAGCTGTATATCAGTGTTGGGATGTTGCAGTGATTGTCTCCTGAGAAATGACAAGGCTTTCCAGCACTGGCAGCTGCATGGCATGCACATCACATGACCGGCACCAAGACAACACGGCCGTGATGCATGGGCTTTGGGAGCATCGCGATTGGACGTCAGCAATTTGTTTGAATTTTTCCTGGGCATAACAGATTGGTTACAGTAATAGTCATGAGGCTAGGTCACATGTTCCCCCATGGGCAGCCCTGACTACATTATCTACCATGTGACTGCAATGGTAGTATATAACACGGAGAAGAATTATAAATCATTAACAGCAGCCTAAAAAAAAAACAACATTCTTATTATAGCCTGCCACAGTGATTTATGTTAACAAACCACACTTCATTTTTTCAAGTGATTACTGCTTTAAGAATTTAAATAAATAAACAAGCAAACAAGCATATGTACGATTGGATGGAATATAGCCATTTGCTACAACTATAGGACACATTGGAGTAAACATGGGCCAGAATCGACTCACTATCCAGTGAAGTGCCCATTCGGTATATATTGTCTTTCTGTATTTGTAACTCTTTTTGTGCTAGGACTAAAAGGCAGAACCGTCTAGTGAAAATGTAGCCGTGATGTTTTGCTGCAAATCTCATATAGCTTTCTCAATACTATACTTAATTGAATATTTTATTGTTATTGCTTTTTACTGGCCAGCCAGAGGGTTCAGCGACACAGTGCAATATAATGACAGTCCTGCTCAGTACTAAATAAACAGAAACCTGTTCCACATCAGCTAGTATTGCATCTCACTGTAGCCAAGATTCAAACTGCTTCTATAGTTCTGTTTTAATACAAGAACTATGATGCCTTGCAGCGGTAATTGTACTAGTTTCCTCCCCCGTAACAACCGCCACTTGCATCCCACATAAACATTTTCTCAAATTTCTTCCTCATATGGTTTCCTAAGACACAGCGCCTCGATTTTATTTCTCAAATCTCCACTCATTTTGTTCGCCTCCCACAGAGAGTCGAGGAGAAATGGAGCAGAGGTACTGTACTGTATTCAGGGGCAGGCTGGGGGGGCATTTGCCCCCCGGGCTAGTCCCTTAGTGGGCTACCTTGGGCTGGGTCACTGGCTCGTCTGCATTTATTTTCCTTTAAGATGTTCCTAATAGGCTGCCGAGTTGAGTCTTTCCCTCCCTAGGCTAAAATTTGCCAGACCTCCTATGACTGCATCATAGGCAAACCGGGGGGGGGGTTCCTAGTGCCTGGTAACCCCCCTCCCAGCCTGGGATACTGTATGCTTGAGGTGGCTGGACCCTGCCCTGGGACCAGCCACTTTGCAGCTTGTGTGCAGATCGTTTCTGTCTGCACTGTTCACAGCCATTTCTCCCCAACAAGTATTGAAAGCAGCAAGAACAGGTAGGAGAGAGCAGGACAGTCTGTCAACTGTTCTGTCACACTCAGTCAGGACTTTGTCCTGATTGTAGGGACAGTTGGGAGGTATGTCCCGTTTCACACGGCTCTGCTCGAAAAGGGAGAGCTGTGTGCCCCTAACAGTAGTGCAGGCAGCATTGCCCGTGTATATGATGGGGATAGGAAGAGTTGGAGAGCAGCCAAGCACTGTCTAAAATTATAGTCACGCTCTGAAGCATGCTGGCCATGCTCACTGGTGGTGTGGCATGGAAAACCCACTCTACAAAGCCTACGTTTGCCTCTGCGCATTGGCCGGCAACATATGCAGCCGGACATGGAGGCAAGGTGAGGCAGAACCTCATAGCTAATTGAATTCTGCCCTATATATCTATCCCGTGGACTCCTTCTAACCCCCATGTTGTCTATATGAAGTATGGACGCCACCACCGTTGATACACAGAAAATGTGCACCTGAGCTACCTGGTATCTCTTCCGCTACCACCCCTGCCCTCTTCTGCACACCATGTTCATAAACCACAGAGAGGGGCGGGGGAATTCAGTCAGCACCACCAGCTCCCTAATCACTCAAGATAACTGAATTCTACCTAGAAAGACACGTGGCAGACAAAAAAATTAAAAAAAAATTAAAAATCTGTCTCCCCTGAGATGACGTCCCCTAGCAGGCACCCTGTCCTTCTCCAGTTTAAAATAAAAACCAAGATAAACACCATCACAGATATGATTTGCAGAAGTTTATGCATACAGCAGTATAATAAATGTATACTAATAATACATTAGTCTGTGTAGACTTATGTAACATAAGCCCATATTAATAAATAACCTCAGTACCACATCATTCTATGTATTTAGAATTTGGGATACATTATCCCACCTCACACTAGGTCAGGAGCATCCTAAGATCACCATAGACCTCTAGGGACAAATTACAGAGTGCTCTTGGGACAGACTCCATGATATAATGGTTAATATACTATTATTTTTATTTCACATGTGCATCCATTAGACACCAAACACAATAAATATTACCTATGATTCTCCAACTACCACACTATAAGATGTCTCCCTTCTGCCCCCCAACCATTATAGTGTTACCACTGGGCTCTGCTCGCTATTAATAGTCTTTTAGGGCCTCTGGGCTTCCGTACTACACCTCTTATCCCCGGGTGTCACCATAACAACCTCATGTCACCATGTCACCCACACTAACAACACCATTCAGAGGGTGAAGCAGAGACCAGGCCTAGAGCTACATGGACACTACAGGTAACAGTGCAGCAGGTTGTACGTTTACATTCTAGAGAAAGCATCTATATAACATGATATAAGCTGTATATCTATAACGTTACCTGGAGGGAGCACAGGGGGCAGTTATATTGCCTCTCTGGGTGCAGGGACTCACTGGGAGGGAGAGACTCGCATGGTGAGAGACTTGTCAGACAGCTGGGGGGAGTGTCTGCTGCTGATTGCTGGTGGCTACACCCCTCTCCCTGACAGGCACATACACGTTACCTGCTGGGACTCTCAACGTGGAACTGTAAGCACTGCTAGCTAGTAAAGTATAGCAGCAAACACCACACCTGCCTGTGTACTAAGCCAGGCACGTGTAGCTTTATAATATAGAAATATCAGCAGAAGTGGTATATATATATATATATATATATATATATATATATATATTTATGTTTGTTCATATTTATATTTGTTCAACATTGATGGTCATTGCATTATGTACTGTAGCATCTATATATACATATATATATATATATATATATATATATATATATATATATACAGGGCCATCTTAACAACATTTTGGGCCCCCGGGCAAAGCAGTGCACCGGGGCCCCTATATATACATATATCATCATCATCATCATCATCATTTATTTATATAGCGCCACTAATTCCGCAGCGCTGTACAGAGAACTCATTCACATCAGTCCCTGCCCCATTGGAGCTTACAGTCTAAATTCCCTACTATAGACACGCACTCACACACAGACAGACAGACAGAGAGAGAGACTAGGGTCAATTTTTTTTTTTTTTTTTTTTTTTCTATATCTATATATATATATATATATATATATATATATATCACCCAAAAAGTCTTTAAGCTCAGAGCGCTTATTATGATATAATAATGAAAATAATGAAAGTAATACTTAAATGTAATAGGCAGCTCCCTGATCGTTCAACACCTGTCTGCAAGTGTCAGACCTAGTACATGGATTACAAAAAGACGGGGCACCAATATATATATATATATATATATATATATATATATATATATATATATATTATAAAAAATGATTATATATATGGGCCCTGCAGCCCAGGGGGCCCGTCGGAGGCAGCACAAAGAAAAAAAACTGAAAAAAAAAAAAGACAATCCTTACCTTGCGGTCAGCTGGTGATCTGGCTCCCTCCATGGTCTCCTCCTCCGTCGCGCTCCGCAATGGAGGGCGGGCGTGATGACGTCACGCCCAAAATGCACTGCGAGCTCTGCATGGAGGAGGAGACCATGGAGGGAGCCGGATCGCCAGCTGACCGCAAGGTAAGTATTGTCTTGTTTTGGGTTTTTTTGTGCTGCCTCCGACGGGCCCCCCTGGGCTGCAGGGCCCCCGGGCACCTGCCCTTTGTGCCCAATGGGAAAGACGGCCCTGTATATATACACAATATATAGGTGCTACAGTGCATATTGCAATGACCATCAATATTAAAAGAAATGCACATATATTGAATTTAGAAGTCAGAAAAACATTGTGGCTGGATCACTTATAAATAATCATCATCATTTATATAGCGCCAACATATTCCATAGCGCTTTACAATTGGGTACAGACACAGTAAACTAATAAACATATGGGGTAAAACAGACAAAGTGGTGAGAAGGCCTTACAATCTATGGGATAAATAACTTATTGTAATAATATATTTAATTTATTAGCACAGTGTGCCGATTTATATTGTTGCAAATGTACTGGTTCTTGATACTGTGTATTGGAAATGTACTTATATTATTATATTGTGTGGCACTTTGTTTAGGAAATGCCTTAATTTCTGAGGTATTGATTTGTAACTTCTGAGTCAGGATGTCATGATTGGATTTGTATAACTATTCTAAAGAAAGTCCCTTATGTTAATTAGACCTTTTCATCTCAGTGGCCAACATGTTTGGTCAGCCTGTATACTCACCAGGGGGAGGGGGGGCTTTAGCGCTGCCTCTCTGTCTGTGTGGCTTTTATCCTGCATCTCAGAACCTGTCCGAATAATGCACACAGAAGGTTTTTGGGATGTAGCAGTTTAATGTAAATTTTGTTAACATTGCATTGCATTTAAATCCATGTTTGGGGAAACATATTGCATCCTGATACTAAAAATATTTCAGACTTCTTGGGGCAAGCAAAGAGTTCAGGGGGCTGGCTTACCCCCTCCTAGGCTGTGTCCAAACCTGTATAAAACAGCACTGGTTTGTACTGAAATGTATCATTATTGTTCCATCTGACTTTCTGATCACTGGTACCATCAACCAGTGTGAACTGTCCTTGTCAGGACACTTGACCTAAATAAACATCACTTGCTTCATGATCCTGCTTTGACAACTTCTTCCCTGCTCTATTTCCTGTGGCCTACAGATTAGAGCCAAATCTAATCCGTTTCCGGCTGTTCTGAGGTTTGGACCCAGATTTCCAGTACACCGCTTTACCCGCTATCCAGCAGCTCTGGCCAGTGTTATAGGCCAGGGGTGATCCATCAACAGCTAGCCTGATCTATAGGAAGAGGTCAGGGGTACCAGCCCATCTGCATCAGCAAGGGGAAATACTAGCAGCGACAGTTACCCAGAAGGAACACAATTGTGGATGTCGTTAAGGAGACCAGTGGTGGCAGCAACTTAACTAACTTAAGCCCCTCCTACTGCGGTTAGAGGGCGCCTTTGGGATAAAGGAAGGGAATGGTGGCAAAGTAAGCCCAGCTGGTTCCCAGCAACAACAGACAGGGTGGCATAGGTGGTCCATCCTGTCACAAACATATTTGGAGCAATTGATTCCTTACCTCTATTGCTAACCTTCTGCTTCTTAATACCATGCATCTGAACTGACTGCATTGCAACCATTGCAGTTCTTTCCGATGCATGCCTGCTGTTTTTACTAGGAGCAACGCCAGACTTCCATATTTACCATTGGGTGAAGGGGATGCAGTGCGCAAAGTTGAGTCAGTGGGGCCTTGCACCATTCCCTTACGGTCCTCCTGCACCCAGAGTGACTCAGGAAGCCATGATACTGATGACTTTGGGAGAGTACTTTCACTGAGTTCCAGGACTCCCAAAATCCCTTTAGCCACGTCAGAGCAGCTATTGTGGCCCTGACCTCGTTCCCATCCTCTCTAGCCAGTAATTGTGCTTGAAGTCACAGCGCTGTGTTGTCTGTTCCGCCTTCCTCCACTCACTGAATCATTGATGAGCCCAGGCAGTAGTGTGATGACATCACCAGTGAAATAACCTATTTTGTGGATGTAGGCTAACGGGTATATGGTGACTTGGGCCCAGGTGCAGTTTTTATTCTAGGACATCTTGCCTACTTTTTCCACTCTGCTGCTTCTGCAGAACAGTGGGAGATGGGGATTTTCACATTGTAAATTGTTACAGTGACGTCTGCTCACAGAGGTCACTCTATAATGTAATGTGAAGACCCCTTAACTCCTGCATTGTGCACACAGCATTTCATGTGACCTCCGTGTGCACTAAACTCTGAAAAGAGGTCCAGTTTTCTTTAAAAAAGAAAAAACAACA
Organism: Mixophyes fleayi; assembly: GCF_038048845.1. Taxonomy (NCBI): domain Eukaryota; kingdom Metazoa; phylum Chordata; class Amphibia; order Anura; family Limnodynastidae; genus Mixophyes; species Mixophyes fleayi. The sequence continues at coordinate 20,014,571 of NC_134407.1, forward strand.
GATTCCTTTCCCCTTAACTAGCATAACCGCAGGGTTCTCATCTGTAGAACCCCTGTCTAAGCTGGATATCAATGGATTGAACATGGAGTGACCTCCCTTTCCACACCCCCGAGTACTTTAAAGCAAGAAGTATGAGCGTATCAAGAATGCTGATTGGATAAGCTCCTGTGCCATCCAGCCAAAGCTGCACCATTAATCATTCAAATTCTCCAGTTTCGATCCTTGAAGAACAGACAATCAGCCGGCTGAGGTTGGGGCAAGTACATTGGGAACCCCATGGTTATGCTAGTTGGGTTGCGGGTGTTGTTTTATTAAAACAAAAATATTTGAGTCAAGTTCTAAACTGTGTGCCAGGAACCAGTTGGTGGTGTCTGCTCCTAACATCCCTAATGACACTTGGTGGCAAGCCAGTGATAGCGGGGCACTCTATAGTGTATACTTGCCATGTATGTGGCAATGATCACCCAGGGGGCCCCATTGCCTTTGCAATATATTTACAACCGTACTATTAATGCCAGTAGTACCAATGTAATGCAGTTGCAGTGTGTAGCAGCCAGGACCCTCCTTTCATTAGTGTGTATTGAAGTTTGCAGAGGTTAATTAGTAGTATGTTGAACCACTAATACCTATTGGTGCTAATTTGGTTCAAAGCAGACCGCTACTTATTCATGTCCCCAAATCTGGTTCTGTCCATTCTGCGTCTATCTACACAGTCACACGCAACTCCAAGTGTGATATATCGATGTTGCTTCTTCTTCATCTAGGACTGTGTCTGGACCCTCCTTGTTAATGTCACCTAATCACTATCGGTCGGACTTAGTTGCGTGTATTCTATGTCTGACCAACTGGATGCTGTGCTCTGAGCATGTATCCTGCTTGCTGCTGAATGTCCTTGAATTCTGGTTGCCCTGACCCCTGGCTTCATTATATGTCTGTGTATAGCAACTCTGTATAAAGTTTTGTTCATATTGTCAGCAGCCTTCTTGAGAGACTACTTTGGGGGTCATCACCTGTGGTCAAATTGCAGTGAAGTCCAAGCACCCCTGCTGGAAACGGTGGTGAAAACAGAGGCGCCCATTAGACTACGCATGGTGGACCCACTTTCATACCTTTGTCCTAACACATGTAGTCCAATTGCTCTTTCCTGTTTTCTGCTGCACCCAAGCTGCGGCCATTAGGAGTCATTTTACCGATCCTCCAGCTTAGCTTCTCATCTCTTTATCCAGCTATGTTGGAAGATATATGTACTTGGAAGAGGTGATTTAATCCAACTGGTTGATCCATTCATTATCCCAGGTGAGTCACAGCATTGACGAGAAGGCTGACAACGGCTGTTGCAGACAGTTCAAACAAGTCTAGCTTTAATCGTCTCTAGAAAAGCAGGTTAGCCTGGACTGAATACACCATACTGGATATAAAAATTGTAATACATGAGCGCAAATGTGTCTGTTCTCCTTATAAATTGCCTGTTGGGAGTCATTCTCTCCTATGATTCACTTGCTTGCAACAAAATTGCTATTTCAGGCTGGATTAATCCCAAGGGTGTACTCACAGTTGTGCAGTATAGTGACGCAGCTGCTTTAAGATTATATTACATAAGCCATGAAAGAGGTAAACAGCTTGTGAAATCATTGCATTGTACCAGGGTGCTTCCAACACGATTTATCCATATGGAAATACGTTACCGATACGTGGTAGATTGAAACACACAAGCATTGTGCCATATTGTGTCTCTCCTTAGACCAGAGCTATATGACCACAATAGCCACTATGCTTCTGTTTTAGATGTCTTTATATTGATCTCAGTGGGTACATCTCCTTCTTGACTCTTTAGATAACAAATTACAGTAGTTCCTAATTTTTACATAACAGGCGTTTTATGAAAACGGTCCATAGCAACAAGCCAAATGTTAATAAACTGTACTATAAAAATAACAAAATCTGACACAGGCATGCTATGAGTAGCAGCAGCATTTTCCCTTAGATCTGATCCTGCACCTTTTTTTGTTTTTGGGAAGGGAGAGGGATGAGAAAGGTGATAATCCGAAATTATGAAAAACCGATTTGTGAAAATAAACAGACTTGTCTCATACTTGCCACCCTTTTAAGAGGTATTTCTGGGAGATCACAGGCAGTGGGGCGGGGCGCGGTGAATCTCTTCATTTTGGCCAGGGGCGAAGCCAAAATGACTCAATTCACCGCGAATCGCGACTTTTGACGGCAAGAGGCCGTTTGCGGGATATTTGCCTGCTCTCCCGGGAGTCCGGGAGATCTACTCGAATTTCGGGAGTCTCCCGGCAAGTTGGCAAGTATGACTTACCTTCAACCGGACGCTAGATATCTCCGATGAAAGCACCATGCAGTCAGCAAGTGATTCCGATTTAACAAGTGTTCGGCACTGCAGAGTGACGTCATCGCAACGTCTGTCAATAGAAATTTAAAGCGGCAATCGGAATCACTTACTGTCAGCGTGGTGCTTTCATCGGAGATCTCCAGCGTTGGGTTGAAGGCAAGTCTGTTTATTTTCACATTGTTTTTTCATAATTTCAGATTTTCTTTGTAGGTCTTCTCCATGCCAAAAAAATGGTAATAGGTAAAGCGTACCCAACCCGACGAGAGAGATGTGTGTCATTATAACGCTGTAGACTAAACCAGAGGTGTCCAAACTCAGTCCTTTAAGGGCTACCAACAGTTCATGTCTTCAGGATTTCTTTAATCATGCACAGGTGAATTCCTCTATTTGGCTGGGTCAGTCATTATCCCACCTAGTGGCAGAAATATTGAAAACATGACCTGTTGGTAGTCCCTGGGGACTGAGTTTGGACACCTCTGGACCAGGACCATCTTAACAACATTATGGGCCCCCGGGCAAAGCAGTGCACCGGGGCCCCTAGATATAGATATAGATATATAGATATAGATAGAGGTACTTTCTCAGTGACCCTGAGAGGTTTTTTTCTTTTGCAGGATTATTTATTCTCATTAAGAGCCGTGCTTATGGGGCCCCCTTGCCCGTGGCGCCCCCGGGCAGCTGCCCATCGTGCCCAATGGAAAAGATGGCCCTGCTCTGGACTAAACAAAAGGATGATAAAACTTATGCATATGTAATAGACCAAACACCCTCCAAAATAGCTAAACAGTTCTCCACAATTTCTTTGCCTTGTACAATGCTAAGGTCCTATTCTAGGAACCTTGTCCTGCATGAGCAGCGATGTAATGCATGGGCGATTTGATTAGAAGCTACGGTTAAGCTTAGGAGAGCTGTGGCATGCAGGGGGGTCCTCATTCCAGGGATCGGGAATAATAGATACTCTCTCTGCTTACTGGACTGAAATCTCTACAGCTGTAATTCTCAGGCAGTGTTTCCGAACATATGTTTCTGTGATGACGCCTGGCTGGATGTGTCACAACAATTTATGGGGAACTGGAAATCTCTGGAGAGCTGCAATGAGGATCATATGTGAACTAAATTTTAAGTGTAAATGAAACATACTCCTGCAGTATTTTAGCCGTACCGTGTCATAGAAATTGAATTATTTGGCATCTACATAGACAGATTGGTAGCAATATCACATAGTTTGGGAATGACCACTCTTTAGCATGGTTTCAAATACATAAATACTTTTTGACCACCTGCAGAGCTGTCACATTGTGAAAAAGTATTGCTATTATCCGGATAATTTAAAGCAGCAGACCCACATAATATATGTTTCTTTTTGTCTTCAAATAGCAAGTTAAGTACATTTTTAAGCATCTGATTTTCATTTTTCTTAGCTTTCCTCCTGCTCAATGTCTTCTTTTCAAAAGCTCTCTGATTGGCAAACAAAACTGGCTGCCAGACACAGTCAGTCTGCTGCACAGACACAGGCTTACAGCTCTCAGCATGTCATGTGATGGCAGAGAGGGGAGAATGAGGTTGTCAGTGCATTCAGAGCTCAAAAAGAGTGTGTGTGTGTGTGTGTGTGTGTGTGTGTGTGTGTGTGTGTGTGTGTGTGTGTGTGTGTGTGTGTGTGTGTGTGTGTGTGTGTGTGTGTGTGTGTCCCACCCCCAAACCTCTGCTCACCACATCATGTGTCACATGACGGGAAGTCCAGAATTCTAAATCATTAACAGCAACTGCAGACAAAAATAAGGAGACATACCAACATCCTTCTTACAGCCTGCAATGATGGTTTATGTGCTTTAAGATTGTCCAGGCAACATTTGGTTATGTAAAATTATCTTTGGAAGTTTTGTCACTTTCATGATCATTACAACTTTTGTTAGGAGCTGAAATGTTAGGACCTGTCCTCAATGTTACCCACACTTGCCTACTTTCCCGGAATTCCCGTGAGGCACCTGAATTTCGGGGAGTCCTCACGGACTCCCGGAAGAGTAGACAAAGCTCCTGCATTTTCCGAAATTCATTGATTGGAGGGGGCGGGGCTTAATCACATCATTAAGCTCTGCTCCTCCAGTCAATGAATTTTGGCTTTTGTAATGTGGGGGCGCGACATTGTCACCACCACGCCCCCTCCTACCACATGTCACATGACTTCTTCCCCGGGGGAGAAATTGTAAAAGTTGGCATGTATGATGTTACCTAACACTGTTGAACTTTAACCCCTACCACTATCCCAGTGGAAAGAGACATGCAGTTCAATAGTCCTTTTAAATTGTTGCTGGATTAGGACTGAAACTTGGCTACTTGTATTCTTAGATTTCATAGTTTTTCAAAAACACAGTCAAACGTTTCCTGTACCTGTCCTGGAACTTATCCTTGTTAGTTCACTCAGAGCAAATGACCCTGAACATCTGAAACTACCCTCAGGATGTAAAACTGTAACAAGTTATTCCAGGGTGTTAGACAGCTTTGTGATTATATCTGAGTAATGGTTTATTAGTTGCACACTACTCAAGTCCAATGTCTGCCAGCATCTCTGATTCAGAATTTGGGACAGAGTAGGCCGTGGCCTAACTCAAGCCAAACCATGGCAGGTGCCCAGAAATTATGCCCATTTTGGTGAGACCAGGCCCACTTAACGACAGGCCATGTCCGTTTCAGTGACAGTCCAGTGTGTGTAAAAGATGAAGTTGCAATAACAGATAAGCATGCAGCCACCTATGACTCTAATGGAATATATTTCATACTTTTTATATATAATTTATCAGTTGTTTCCTCCTTTCAGCTTTCTTGTTACATTTTTGGTTTGCTTTCTTTTTTTAATCTTTTTTTTGTCTTAGACATCAGATTCAAATTAAAGGAATTACGACTAATTTAAGAAACAAAAACTCACAAATGTGTACTGACTAATAGACTAACATGTACCTAGTAATTGTTATGTCTTCGGGGCAGATTCAAATAGCCATGAAGTTCCGTGGGAACTGTGTGTGGGGGTTTTCTGCTGCAAATTTCAGCAATTACTGTACAGAAATCTTCACTTATTTTTCAGCTAAGATTTTAACCATAAACATCCAGCGGAGACACCTACGGAACCTCACGGCTAATTGAACCAGCCCGTTGCCGAAAAAGAAGCACACTTAAAAATGTTGAGTTATTAATAAAAAAAATTAAATCTTCACATCTTCAGATGAAATATTGTTCACAAATCACACATAACACATGTATTTAAATTATGTTAAGACTTTTTGGCACTCTTTTTTTTGGTTTCCACCGTCTGGGATTTTTACACACAAGTGTCTGTGACCATTTGAAGTTATAGATTGTGTTTGGTATGTGGGTGTACATGCCTATATTTCATGTATTATGTTATAAACCTGTTATTCAGCAAGACTAAAGAATGCCACTTATTACTCATTGTTCCAACTTTTGTAGGGAGTGTACGGTCGCAGAATCAATTCTGTATGTTTTGTGCAATATATTTTCTACTTTACTTTCTTACGTGTGTTCGTGATAAAAGGAAAATAATTTGGCTCTTGTATAGAGAAACGGTACATACTCCTGGGTAGTTTAACATCTGCCTGTGGTGCCGTTGCCAGACGGTGAACGCAGCTTGAACACTTGTCAAAATATTGATCAATTGACCAATGTGGCAATCTGTTACATTACTAATGCCAGTTTTGACAAACTTGTGGCGGATCATGAATGCAACAAACATCGCTCGTGGTCCATCCGTTGTCTGCACTAAATTTGAGTTTGTACTCTTAAGGTCACCACACATTTAACATCTTTGTCTTCCGATTTACATGGCCTTTAATTTCTACATGTGAGTTTCCGCAAAAAAAACAAATATGGCTGGGAACAATTAAAATTCATATCGCTTTTAATTGTTCCCAACCGAAACTGCTATCTGTCAGTGATCATTATCGGTTAGCAGCCACTGCTTGACCAAACTTGTGACCCATAGGTCCCATTTATGACCAAGTTGGACACTGTTGTAGGTGTTCATCAGTCAATCTAAATCATAGTTCTTTCCGAGAGAGGGGCGTGGCGGGAGGAGGCGGGGCAAGGCCAAATGCATCATTTTGGCCCCGCCTCCCATGACGAAAAAGAAGTTTTGTCGCGGGGGGCTGGCCCAAAATGACACAATTCACCGCAAATCGTGTCATTTTGGGACGGCAGTAGCGGGATGCGGGAGATTTGCCTGCTCTCCCTGGAGTCCGTGAGACTGACCCGAATTTCAGGAGTCTCCCGGACATTCCGGGAGAGTTGGCAAGTATGATCTAAATATCCAGGTTTTCACATAGGCAGCATTAACAGAGGAGACAATGTAAAATAATATAAACATTACGTAAGTAGTCAATTATAAGGGTTCGTGAATTTTATTAATAGTTTAGTTTATTTTAACTCTGACCATGCTTTACTAAGGAGGACACACTACATGCAGGAAGCAAAGATGTGGTTGGGGAGTGTTTATCTTGTGGCCGCTCAAAGACTATGTGACTGGTTGTGCATTGGCAGACAGCAATGTGACGCTTACAAGCTGTGAATAGTTTTTAGATAGGTATTGGAGGAGCTGGGCCAGCATTTCTACTGCCTAATCGGGCAGAGAGAGGAGGTGGACTCTCGCCCTTCCTGCCTGGTCTGCCTCCCTGTACATACATTAAAAGGAGAGGTGCTGGGTTTGGCCACTTACTGTTAGTATTTATATTTACCTATTGATAACAACAGAGACACCTCTATAAGGCTGGGTACACACTAAAGAAAATTTCTCCCAATACAATATAGTGAATGATTTTACCCATACTTGCCAACTCTCCCGGAATGTCCGGGAGACTCCCCAAATTCGGGTCAGTCTCACGGACTCCCGGGAGAAATGGCAAATCTCCCACATCCCGCTACTGGCACCCTAAAATGACGCGATTCGCAGTGAATCGCGTCATTTTGGCCCTGCCCCCGCAATAAACCGTCTTTCCCGTTGCGTGGGTGGGGCAAAAATGACGTGTTTGACCACGCCCCGCCTCCTCCCGCCCTCCAGTCATGTCCCTCTCCCGGAAAGAGCAAGGAGAAAGTAGTTAAGTATGATTTTACTAACGACTGAAAAAAAAAAAGTCCCGATCAGCAGCCGACTCATGTGTACACACTATACATGTTTTAACGATTTACCTTCAGATCTGTGCTCTTCATCTGTCATAACCATCAGCTGAAAAGATGGTGACTCTGCACACTCCATAGAGATCTATGGACACTGCCGGTCCTGAGTACATACACACTGCAGGATTGGAACAACATCGTTCCATCGTTGTACGAGATTTTTAGTTTGGTTTACAAATCAAATGAAACGATGTGATCAGCTTTGGAACGATAATGGTTCATCGTTGGAGCGTATGCACTAATGTTATATCGGGCCAAACATTAATTTATCGTGTGATTGGCACGATAATCGGCTGAAAAACCTGTAGTGTGTACCCATCCTAACTGAATCTGCATTATGCGTCCTCTTGATCAACTCTGATACATACCATGCTTAGGTAACCTGTGCTGTTCCAGTTGTGGACCAACAAACCTGGATAACCGATCTGTCCCACAACAACTGTCGCCTATTATACACCATTGCATGATCTAATACAAAGAAGAGGGCATGAGAGATGTCCAGAATCTACATGTACATATATAGTTAAACGTAAACGTCCCCATTCTGCTTTTTAAAAATGTCCCATTTGCAGGTGCTTTGCTCAAGCACTTGTAGTAAAAACCACACGTCACAGCATACAGGGTCCTTATTGACCAAGAGCATTGGGTGTACTGGCATGGAACAAAGGGGTCCAGCATTGGGGAGAAAGATCACCTCCCAGATGAGGTATTAGCATAGTAGCAGGCTCAATGTTGTAACCAATGGAGATGATGGACGGTATTGTGTATAAGAGATTTATTACAGCATTTGATCACAGAGCTCCTTCTTGTGACCTTTATTCTGATAAAGGACACTATTACATACTAGTATGGGCTCATGACAAGTTTTAAACAAATGCCCTGAATATTTAATGGACTGCTAAACCCCAAAATATGAACCATGAATATAAAACATATTGTTCAGCGTTATACACTGCACCTCAGTTAAAAGTAGAGATGCTCAGGCTCAGTTCCTCAGAAACCGAACACATCCGAACTTAGGACATCCGAGTACCGAGCCAAGTCGGCTTGGTACTATCGCGTGCCCTCGGAATCGAAAACGAGGCAAAATGTCATTGTGACGTCGTCTGTCTCGGATCTCACGAGATTTGAATTCCTTTTTAAGATCCAACATAGAGAGGGGTGGGAGGGAGGGCGGACCACCATTTTTCTTTTCTGCCACTGCTGTGTGCCAATGTGTCCTAGATGTGCTAGGAACTGCTGTGTGTTTGTGTCATTGCTCTGTCGCCAACCATCCAGCCAGGTCGCAGCAGTATTTGTTCGAAAGTGTATGAAAATAATATTGTGATCTGTGAGGTGGTCAAAATTGAGTGCAAATGACTTGAAATTAGTGTTATTGAGGTTAATAATAATGTAGGAACAATAAAGGAGCAAAATTATGTGATTTTAGCATATTTTAGGATTTTTTGTAAAAAATCAAAAACCAAAACATACGAGGGCGGTTTTGCCAAAACCAAAACTCGAAGCTAATACAGATCCAAAACCAGTTCACAAGGGTCAATCAGCATCTCTAGTTAAAAGTCAATAAGCTGAGACAAAACTGTGACTTCACCAGCCAGGATTCTGTGTAGGCAATAGGCCGTGTATATATCTGCAAAGCAAGTCTGCCGGGCTGTCAGTCACTGTGTGCTTGTTTAGTTAGAGAAGCATCTCCCTTGCAGCACTGGAGATCTGCTGCAGGAGTGAAATAGAGCATTTTGATAATGTTCAGTGAAATATTAACACTCCAGTTATTTCCTGTATATTATTCCGCTCTCTTGCCGGTTGATATATATTAATTGGCTTTACTTGCTCTTTAATTAGTAGTTGAACTGCAGCTCTGTTTACAAACTCCCTTTAAAATATTATGGCACATAAACCAGTTGACAAGATTAGGGAGGTAGAACTGTGTTATTTCATAAAAGCATACCATAATTCTAATTCAATTTACAGCAACAATAATGGTTTGTAATCTTATCACAATAACCTTAATGGAGCTTTTTTTTCTCTCCCCTTTGTTTGCATTGAACGGCCGTGCGCTCGTGAGAGTGCAGTAAAATGTCATTCCGCGGCCCAGCCTTAACTGTGCATCTCATCTGATAATTCATAGGCGCCTCATGCTGTTCTCTTCAATTGCCAATCATAATTACAGCTGCGACTTCAACCACATTTCTTTTCTGCTCTCAATTAAAATTCAATTCAATTACTGACATCTAGCGTGTTCTTTATTTTAATCATATTTTAGACCATTTAATGATGATCACCACCTGCTACCAACATTTGAGCATGACGTGATTGAATTCTGTACACTTCTACCTTCAGGCTATTGTACACGTATTGTAGGCGCTTAGATGTACACATGTAGTTGGGTGTGCACTACATATGTGATTCATCTTAGAACACAACATGCATGTAGTTGAATTTGTAGATCAAACACGGAACTTGCACGTAAGTGTGCCTCTATTCAAATCCAAGTGGATCCACCCTAAACTCCATCCAAGAAGACGTAGCCCGAATCCATAAGGGAGCGGTAAGACGGAGATTCCTTAAATCGTAGCCAGCGGAACCATATTGCCGCATATTCAGTGAGCTTTTTTGGGCAGAGAGGGTAATGCCATCCATAAGCCTGTAAAGATCTATCCATCCTAACCACTCCCGCACGTCAGGGGGCACAGAAGGTCACCAATGGACCAGAACGACTGCTATGGCAGCATTGCATAAATGTAAAGATTTTTTATACTGAGAGATGGGAACGTCCACAAAACTAAATAGCCAGAAGTCCGGCCCCTCCAGGACCTGGACACCAATGGTTTCCTCTGTAACTTTTCACCTTACGGAAAACTGAGGCAAATACCGGGCTCAACCATCGGATGTGGAAGGGGGATCCCGGCCCAGAACCACATCCCCAACATGACCCAGAGAGGCATCTGTACCAGCGAGAAAGAACCTTGAACCACGTCTCCACCACAGAGCGGCTAGAAGAGCTCATACATGTAGTGACAATCATCACTATCAGTCGGCACCTACCCCTGCCCTGTAGCTGGTGCAAATAACACGGCTTAAAAAACACGTACTTAAGAGAAACCCAGAACTGGAATCGGCCGCATCTGCGTTGGAACGTCCTTCACGCGCCCTTACTGTACATTGCCTACGCTCGCCTACCCCTTCGCACCCTTATTCCTCCCTTCAAGTCGCAGGCGGTAGTCAGTGTGATCTCGGACAGCAGTTGCGTTCATTGGTGTAAGGTTAGTTTCTGAGCATGCGCAGAGCTGTTTCATGCAAGATACGGCACACAGAGACTTATGGCTGAAGATGGATCTGGCCCTGTGCTTCTATCCTAATATGAGACAGATGCATCAATCTTTGTTTTTTTTCCTCCCATGCTATCCCATCCCAAGAAGAAAGCTGCCATAAGGATGATTGAGTAAAGATTTCCTATACTTATATGCAATCTAATATTGCATTTAGATTGTAAAGTCCTACTAAACCATAGCAACCAATCAGAGACTAGCTTTTATTGATTAACTTTCACTAAACTGTTTGCTGTGGTTTATTGCAAATCTTTATTCTTTTTTTATTGAACCCCGAGGTGCAGTGCTTTCAATAACCCAGTGTTAGAGGCTTGGGACTTTGGACCCTTCCCAAAAGTGAAAACGCCCCTCCCCAACCCCTGGAGCCATAATGCCCCTTAGGAGCACACGGGTATACCGATCCCCCTCCCTTTGCCAAAACGGCCCCCTCCGCTGCTTATCTTGGCGATCCTATTTCTCCCTGACTGTAGGTCGAAGCTTCCTCACATGGGGAATTGGTTCTTTGCCTCCAATTATCTAGTGTGTTCAGTCTTTGTGGTGTCTGCATATGTGTATAATAATGTGCTTTATAATAATATTACACCTGATAGTGTGTAGTAGTACATATGGAGATATGCTGGCCTGTCCACCTGCATGTTCTTTGTTTATATTTATCATTGATCACATGACCTGACTGCTGCTTCCTCCTCTCACGATGTCTGGTAACATTTACACAGGTATCACAATGACTCGGATATTCCTAACAACTCTTCATCGCAGCAGATTAGCACCAAATGTCACTCTGTGATCATTCTGTCCATCCCCACGTTCTTGGAGGACACACTCGTTGGTCATAAGTATTGTCAGGAAATAGAGAGTCTCTATTCAGAGTGTCTGGATGTACATACAGAGAACATCTCCATGCACAATGGCTTCTGTTCATGATTATACCCTTATTATAAATTGCTATAGTTGCCCCTGGAATAAGGATGCACCTCGCCACTAAATCATACTTGCCAACTCTCCCTGAATGTCAGGGAGACTCCCTGAAATAGGGGTGATCTCCCTCAGTCCCTGAAGAGTCTGGCATTCTCCCTGATGCTGAGCCAGTACAAGACGTGGTTGGCTTCGCCATCTGTGGCATAATGACACAGTTCAGAAATTGTGTCCTATGTCCATGTATTGATGCCTATGGAGGTGGCCATTTTCATGGAGACCAAGATTTAATCAAAGGCTGACAGGTAAGACAACATGACTTCAGTAATGGAGACAGAAATGTAAAAGACACGTCAGTCTCTAGAGATTCATTAGCTGCTTTTCTTTAATGCATAGTTGCCTAATCTCCCGGAATGTCCGGGAGACTCCCGCATTTCTGGGAGACCTCCCGGGAGAGCAGGGCAACCTCCCTGTTCTCACCCCGCAATAGAGAAGTGGTGTGGGTGGGGCTTAATGACGCAAATATCACCTCATCTTAGCCACGTCACCTGCTGTAATTGGCCAAAATTGTGACAATAGTTTAGGGGCGGGGCCAAAATGATGCAATTCGTCAAGCCCCGCACGCCCACCTCCCCCGGGATCTCTCTGAAGCCAATGAGGAAAAGTTGGCAAGTATGCACTAAATGCCTATTATGGAAATGCACACCAATGGGAAAAGAAACTGCCCGGCCGTAATTTAAAAATTGCACCTTTCTCCTGCACAGGGGATGCTGCCTTTTTGTGGTCTGAACCAATATACATGAGGATGCACCCTATCAGTTCACCAGATTCCAGAGCCTTATTAGGATTTGGTTATGAAGCACCTCAGTGATGTCTCTGTTTCCATGTGGATTGATAGGCTGCAATCTCAGATATATTAGTTCGGCAGTCACTTTCTATAGGCTACAGACAGGTTCAGGTCAGAAAATTTGTAATTACAATAAAAAAAAAATTGCAATTTCAATACAGATTCCTCTTTGGCTAGTACCAACATATTCTAGGCCCAAATTCTGTTATACATTATACAAAGCGGAGACCATGCCTTTGAGATTTGCACAATGCAGACCCCCAACCTGGTGGCTACTATACAAAGCTGACTCACAATCTGAGACCAGCACATAAAATAGACCAGCAGTCTGTGGCTAGTGTATAGCAGACCTCTAATCCCCCCACCCATTCCTGATATACCCCTGATATAACCATGCCCTCACCGTGCTGCTGGCTTGTTTATACTGTCAGGACCTGCAGTGAGTTAGATGTCTCCTGGCGTTCCTGTTTGTTAATAGTGTTGGTCGGATAACTGCTTGTTTGTATAGTTTCAGCATCCTGGCCCTAGTAATAAATCAGAGTGCCAGTAGCTGTCTGCTAGATGTTAATGTCAGCGTTTAGAGCCTCTTCGCCTTAGCAATGAGCAAGTAGCAATGAGGGTGCTCAGTGCTAAAATCTTGAAAGCACCGGACTCCCCCCTGTATCCTCATTATGGTTGTCTGTACCTGGGTAATGATGCTCTTTAATATCCTTTTATTATACAACTGTATCTAAATGCTGAATTATTGCACCCCCTGGATATTTCATGGACTAATAAAACACTGTGATATGAGTAGCAGATTGCTGCTAACAGACTTCTGTATTCCAACAAAATATAAAATATCTGCAGAGGAAGCTGCCGGTGACCTGAGTTTAGTTCAGTGCAAGTGCTTCAATATATTGTTTGCTCTGCTGCCAGCATTCATGTTATTTCTAAATTGCCTTTCTCTGGACAACTGTTCCCATGTACCTATTACCACCAGAAGCTTTATTTTGAAACTTCTGTTATATGTTGTAGTCTTTTTCCCTTTTTCAAAGTCTTTGGCAAATGGTTGGGGGGAGGGGGACGTTTACTTTTTAAATTAGGCGTTAGTTGGTATATTTAGCTACTTTGTCAGTCCGCGGATAAGAAAATGGCTCGTAGGGGCGCGTGGCGCGGCCCTCTAGCCGTCAAAAGGGCCACACATTACCCTTAATCTCAGTAATAAGGTTAAATATTACATTTAATCAAAGAAAGAGACACCTATCTGTAATAACATATCAGCAGGCCCTTTAAACAAGTGTTACAAGCTATAACGAACAATTCTGACAATAAAGCAGGTTCCACAGGTGAAGTCTTGGATAGGGCCGCCTGTTGACCATCACTACTGGAAAGTAATGCATTCATGTCTTAGTTACAGTCATGCGTGTGCATTGGTGAAGTCTGAGTTGGGGAAGATAGATAAGTGCTGGCCACACACACTAGCCCATCCGTCTGTCTGTTCTTATTATTTTGGCCAGCGGACAGCACACACTGGCAGATATTAGTTATATTATAACAGGGTATTAGGGCATGCCACAAATTATTTCATTTTGATGAAGTTTTTTGTGGCCATGCTCTTGGTAAGTTTGGGACTACTTTGCAAATGTTATTATTATGATTATTATGATTATTATTATTATTATTATTATTATTATGAAGAAGAAGAAGAACAACAACAACAACAAGAATGCTATCAGAGGTTAAGATCACCTTTCTGGATTTATTTGTTTTTTTGTGTCAAGGGAAAATCTAAGGAGTCCAGTTTTAAAATATAAACCCTATCCTATATATAACAGTTGTGTTAGATACTCTCTAGCAGATTGTGTCTGACTTGTTCCTGTTTTTTGAGCATATTTTCTACTACTGATCTGGCCAACATCCACGGTGGGATTTGAATAGTGTGAAAAACTAGTTGTGCGAGTCATGTCAAACTCAATTACATTCAGTTTTTGACAATCTGATGGGGGGCCAATCTCTGACTGCATAATGCATATAGCCAGCCTCCTCAATATCAACGATTTAAGCTCCTTCCCAAAATAAATATATTTTCAGCTAAGTAACATTGCGCACAAGACCTTTGTGAACTAAAGAAAGTTGAAAGATGGAAAACTTTATTGACTGATCACACTCTACCCAGGTCTAGTTTCTCATATCACAGAAATCAGTATTTTTTTTGTAAATCTCTTTTTTATTGAAAGATTGAACAGCTTTTACAAACATATCTATTTTGCATAGAACAATGCATTAAGGATATTCAAAAATATTACATAAAGACACATGTACATGAACACGATTCGACAGTAGTTCAGCATAAAAATAAAGTACCATTTAGTATTCAATAATACATCATGTAGGGATGGGGGCAAGACAAAGAGGGATAGAGAGAGGGAGAGAAAGGTAGAGCGGGAGGGGGGGGAGAGAGTAAGGGGGGTTCATTTATTCCACTGAGAATATAGTGGTGAATCCTTGAATTCGAACCACTCAAACCATATGTAATGATATTCCCTGTATTTGTCCTTTGAGGAATAGAGTATGTCGTCCATTATTCTATAGGATTCTATTCGGGCAAACCACTCTCTAATGGTAGGGATATTCGGGGATCTCCAATGTACTGGAATCACGGCCTTTGCCGCGTTGCTAAGGTTTTTAATTGTTGATTTTTTGTATTTAGAGATTGTCATTTTATTATAATTCAATAACCAGTATTTGGGGAAATTGGGTGGCTCAACGCCCGTTATTTCTTTAGTAATTAGAAGGACTGCATCCCAAAAAGTTCTAAGAGCTATGCATTCCCACCATACATGTAACGGAGTGCCCGGCGCCGACATACATCGCCAGCACACGTTCGACATCCCAGGAACCATCCTAGCCAGCAAGCTAGGACATCTATACCATCTAGTCATCACCTTATACTGTGCAGAAATCAGTATTTAATCTGCCCATCTCTTCTTTATAGCATGTATTGGTCACTCCTCTCCATCCCATCTGTTGATTTATCTTCTCCTTCGGAACTCTGCCCTATCTCTTACCTTTTTATTAAATATCCTTCAACACCTACTATATACCAGCCATCTTTCTCCTAACTCTCCTGGACCCCTGTCAGTCAGGTTTTCATGGATTGTATTCCATGGGAACTGATCTAGCTGACAATTCTATTGACCTTCTGGCAACATGTTTCATGACAGATTCCTTGTAGACCAAGCAGCCTTAGGGGTATATTTACTAAACTGCAGGGTTGAAAAAGTGTAGATGTTGGCTATAGCAACCAATCAGATTCTAGCTGTCATTTTTTAGTATGCACTAAATAAATGACAGCTAGAATCTGATTGGTTGCTATAGGCAACATCTCCACTTTTTCAAAACCCGCAATTTAGTAAATATACCCTATAGACTAAAAAATACTGAAGGTGATTTATGAAATTACACCTTATTTTACTGCATAGTTCTGCAGTTTAACACGGCAGAACCGAGATTTGTGGTATTTTGAAATTTGATCTGTTTAAAGACCATCACTCACATACCACAAGTCTCTTGCCTTGGGGTCATATTCAATTCTGTCCTGCTCTTCAATCCCTTGTAAAAGTGATTTTCCCTTCATCTCAGATATATCTCTTGCATTTGCCGCAGCTAATTACACCACTAAAATACAACTGCGTTCATTCTTTCCTGACTTGATTATTGTATCATGTTGCTAAGCAGCTTTCATTAGGCCAATTGTAACTACAACAATACACTTTGTACCTGGCTGCCAGACACAGCAATCCCTTCAGCACAGCAGTGAGACCCCAGTGTACGAGGGGTACGAGGGGAGTTCTGAAAAGTCTGCCACTAGGTTTTAGGGTTATAGGACAGTGGACAGACCATGTTGTAGGGTGTATATCAGTTTTGACTATTTGTTGCAAGGTCTGTTTAACTTTAAATTGATTGTATACTGTATATTGAGTGTACATACAAATAGAATTCAAAGCTGAAATTCATTTAACTGTATTTAAAAAGTAGGGGGTCATTTCTGTGACAAAATGTATTTGAGTACCTTTTAGGGCTGAAGATCTGTTCAAAGGACATTAGGTTCCCGGTTAAAGTCTCCTAAAACCACACATACCCATACTTATGTTTGTATACCAGGTGGAGTATTATTATTATTATTATCTTTGACTTATAAGGCGCCACTAAGGGTCCGCAGCTCCGTACATTACTTATACAGAAAACAGAGAACCAAGGCACAACATGATACAAAAATGTATACAAACACAGGGTAAAGCAAATCATATTACCGTATTTGCCGGCGTATAAGACGACTTTTTTGACCTGAAAAACATGCCTCCAAGTGGGGGGGTCGTCTTATACGCCGGGTGCCAAACTCAGGGGTCTCAGGGGTGCCGCGGGCCAGCCATAAAAAAAAAACAGAAACACTTACCAATCCGCGCGGCGCCGGGACCCAGCATCCTCCTCTCTCACGCAGCCTGTCATATATCAGTGACAGGCTGCGTGAGAGATGAGGATGCTGGGTCCCGGCGCCGCGCGGATTGGTAAGTGTTTCTGGTTTTTTTTTTATGACTGGGGCGCGGCAGAGGGGGCAAAGTGAGAGAGGGAGAGAGGGACAGATGAGAGTGACAGGAGGGGGACAGAGGAGAGTGACAGCAGAAGAAGGTAAGTGTTATTAGTATGTGTTATGTTATGTTTGTTTTATGTTATGTCATGTCAATGTAGAGTGTGTGATCAGCATATATGAGTGTGTGTGTGATCAGCATATATGAGTGTTTGTGTGTGGGGGCCAGTGACTTCATGCAGTGTGTGTGTGGGGGCCAGTGACTTAATGCAGTGTGTGTGGGGGCCAGTGACTTCATGCAGTGTGTGTGTGGGGGCCAGTGACTAAATGCAGTGTGTGTGTGGGGGCCAGTGACTTAATGCAGTGTGTGTGGGGGCCAGTGACTTCATGCAGTGTGTGTGTGGGGGCCAGTGACTTAATGCAGTGTGTGTGGGGGCCAGTGATTTAATACAGCGTGTGTGGGGGCCAGTGATTTAATACAGTGTGTGTGGGGGCCAGTGATTTAATACAGTGTGTGTGTGGAAGGTGTGCGGAAGAGGGGGTAGTCTTATACGGCGAGTATAAAACAAACTATAATTTTGAGTGGAAATGTTGGGGGTCGTCTTATACGCCCAGTCGTCTTATACGCCGGCAAATACGGTATATCTGGGACAGATAGTGAAAAGGGTGTTAGGAATCAGCGAGAAGAAGGCCAAAGCTTAAGACGACAGGGAAAACAGGGCTAGGGAAGCAGGCCAAGAGGTACAGAGGGTGATGGAATAGTAGAAGGAGCACACAAGGAAAGGGGGCCCTGCTCATAAGAGCTTACATCCTAAAGGGAAGGGGGAGACACAAATAGGGTGGTACTAACTGGGGAAGAGAGCCGGGACAAGGGAGTTAGGAGGGCTGATAGACTTGAATAAAGAAATGAGTCTTAAGGGCACACTTGAAGCCTTTGAGAGTAGATGCTAACCTGATGGAACGTGGAAGAACATTCCACAGCTGGGGAGCAGCCCGGGCAAAGTCCTGAAGACGAGAGTACTCTGTAAAAAGCAAAACAATACTAACTATATAACTATAGTATAACTATACTAACTGTAACTACTATCTAAATGATTTGCTTTAATGCTGCAAAATGTGTTCCCTGTTTCCCCCTATATATTCCTTGAGGTTTTGGAATGATTTATGATCGAATCTTCATTTGTGTGGAAAGTTTGTTTTTGAGCATATTAATTTAACCAATCCCATCATGAGATCTGCTTCCCTGCTGATATTTAATAGGGCGGTCGGGCACTGATGTTGGGTGATAAGGCCTGGGTCACAGTCAGCATTCCAATTCATCCCAAAGGTGTTTTATGAGCTTGAGATCAGGGCTCTGTTTAGACCAGTCAAGTTCTTCCATATCAAACTCGGGAAACTATTTTTGGATGTACCAAACTTCGTGCATGAGGGCATTGTCATGCAGAACAAGAAAAGATCCTTCCACAAACTGTTACTACAAAGTTGGAAGCATACAGTTCTCTAGAATTTCATTGTATGCTGTAGTATTAAGATTCTTCTTCCCTGGAATGAAGGGGCCCAGACCAAACCATTGAAAAAAAGCCCCAGACCATTATTCCTCCTTCCTTTTCCAAATTTTACACTTAGCAGTTAGCATTCCAGTAGGAAACGTTCTTATGGCATCCACCAAACCCAGACTCCTTTCCATCAAACTGCCGGATGGTGAAGTCTAGAGAACCACTCCGGTCGACATTTAGTATCTCATGGTGATCTGAGTCTAGTCTGCGGCTGCTCAACCATGGAAACCCAATCCACGAAGCTCCCGACATGCAGTTCTGAGTTGTGCAAACGTTTCCAGAGACGCTTTAGAACTTGGTAGTGACTGTTGCAACTGAGCACAGATTTTAACTTGCTCTGCATGCCAAATTGTCGGGCGTATATTTTTTCTTGGGGGAGGGGCGATTTGGTGCCCTGCCCCCTTTTTTCTCTGTCAGCTGCACAATATATACATGTCCCTGTCTGCAGAAACCAGGCAAAGGATGCTGTCCCAAGCAATATATAACAAATAAATGCGCTCAAATTGCCTAGAACATATCTATTTTGTAAATAGTGTCTATTGGCGGAATAAGATAATTGACATGAAATGATGTAGAAATGCAATAAACACAGTACATTTAATTGGCATTATTAAACATTACAGGTAATGACCTGAAAAAAAAGGGGGGGGGTGGATATTACCAACAATACTTGGATATTGATAATAAGATAAAATAAATACATATATAATTTGGAATAAAATAAATAAAATATCCGGAAGGTGCAAAGATACAGTTCAAATGCATACACTATTTAAAGTCCTGGTAAAAAAATGGGGCTCAAGATGACCCAATAAAACAATCGACAATAGTCCCAAACCGGGGATGCGGATAGTGTCCAGATACCTGATATGTGCTACGGTCTTCCGGGATATATCACGTTGGTAGACGAGGTAAATGTCCAAATACCTGATATATGCTACGGTCTTCCGGGATGTATCACGGTGGTAGACGGGGTAAAAGAAATCTGCTCCTGCAGATGAAACGCGTTGGGACACGCCCAATTTTGTGACGTCATCAGGATATCCGGTTCATGCGTTCCACTGTGGAACGCACGCCAGGATCTCCATCATCATACTGCAGCACCGCTAGGAACACAGTCATCATCGGTTCCTGTGAGCTCCACCGCTAAGTCTTCCCGACTTTTACCCCATCTACCACCGTGATACATCTGCTGGCAGTCCGTACCTGCAGGTTGGAAGGGCGGCTGCCAGCAGGGGCACACTAAATTCGTATTCCTGTTAGCTGAGAGGCAGACAGAGATCCTGGCCAGCTGCTGCGATTGTGTTTTAAACAATCGTCTCAGTTTTCCCCCCTGGATCTGTCACTGGTACTTCAGCACTCTGCAGTCCCATTCTGTGAACCTGTGTGACCTATAGATCCACCTCTGAGCCTTGTTACACATGAGTATGAATGATCTCACTGCTAATGTTCGACTATGGAGATGGCATAGCTATATACTCATAGGCAAACCGAGAGGGGGGGGGGGGGTTCCTAGTGCCTGGAAACCCCCCTCCCAGCCTGGGGTACTGATTTCTTGAAGTGGCTGGTACAGCCACTTTGCATATTGTGTGCAGATCGTTTCTGTCTGCACTGTTCACAGCCATCTCTCCCCAACAAGTATTGAAAGCAGCAAGAACAGGTAGGAGAGCGCAGGACAGTCTGTCAACTGTTCTGACACACTCAGTCAGGACTTTGTCCTGATTGTAGGGACAATTGGGAGGTATGTCCCGCTTCACACGGCTCTGCTCGAAAAGGGAGAGCTGTGTGCCCCTAACAGTAGTGCACGCATCATTGCCCGTGTATATGATGGGAATAGGAAGAGTTGAAGAGCAGCCAAGCACTGACTAAAATTATAGCTACGCACCGAAGCATGCTGACCACGCCCACTGGCGGTGTGGCATGGAAACCCCTCTCTACAAATCCTGCGTTTGCCCCTGATGCTTGATTTTATGCCCCTGTTGGCAGTGGGTGTGGCTGAAGTGGCCAAAAACACTAATTAGAACAGGTGTCCACATACTATTGGTCATATAGTGTATAACAACTTGACCAGGACATGTAACTGCACACTTCAGGATCTTTGTGGGAACATTCTGTAGCTTTTCTGCCATACTACAGTGCAGGCGCGGACTGGCAGGTTTCAGCCCGGGGGGGCGCACAGGCGGCCGCATCACATGACACGCGATGCGGCCGCATCCGGTGTCATGTGATGCGGCCGCCTGTGCGCTGATGCTATAGTGCAAGATCAAACTTGCTGTCAGTAACTAACATCATATTTTTACTTGTCAGCTTTGTTCATTCTCAAGTTGACCCTAGGTGTGATGTGCAATAGCGAAGAATATATCTTAATATCAGTGTCTTTATTCTTTTATTATTTTTCACATTTCCTCCAAGCCTGACCATTTCCACAAGCAACAATAAAGTAGTCTTAGATAATAAGCTTCAGTATTATTCTAATACCTTCTTGCATCAGTGATAAAGCGTATTAATTGGTGACATAACCTTTTTTAGAACTAGTGTACATTGTAAGCAATTCAGGATTAGATTTTTTTTAAATATATTAATTATTATAAAATATATAATTTAATATATATTTTTAATATAAACAAGTCTCAATGTAATTTCCTCAAGATTCAGTTAAATGTACAGCCAAATCACCTTCCTTTCAGAACTGCTATTTTTTTTTACATTTTATTTTCTAGATTGTGAATATCTATTTTATATTTCCTTTTTTTGTTATTATAAAGTTGTCATATGCTTACCTCTGATTTCTCTAGCTTTTGATTTTAAAGCAAGGCCTCAGGGTAGACTTTGAACTTGTAGAAGAAGTAAGAATCCACTGCAACATTGATAAAATGTCCTTGGTCAACACCCATGTAGATGAAGGCAGCAAATCTGCAGAGGAGGAATCCTAGAACGTAGTCACTGCAAACCTGCAATGCTGTTTCCTCCAGAATGTTTCTTTCATTTAAATTGCAAAGCAGATTATCTTCCAAAAGAAGGTGTGCAGGGAAAAAGGAGAGCTTAGTGCTGGAGGCAGGATACAGGGAAATGATGCAAAAATATATATTGTTCTTTGTGTTGATAGAGTTAAAATAATATATGAAGTGTCATTGTGGGGGCCTAATTAAATATTAAAATAATGAATATGACTGTCAATAAATGACTTCTCTGCAGATGAATTGCTTAGGAATTTGGCCAGTAAGATTAGTGGGGGATTAACTAGGTTAAATGCATCAAAGTCTCATGCATAGTCTCAGGAAGTACAATTATTATGACTTATTATAAGGTAAGGTTTCAGGTATAAGGTAACAGATTTCGTAGCATCGGACAGTCGTACATATACAGATAGGACATAACTAATATAGTAAGCAGATCACAAATATATGAATGAGGCAGTTACGCATAAGTCCCATAGATTGTAAGCTTGCGAGCAGGGCCTTCTCACCTCTTTGTCTGTTTTACCCAGTTTGTTTATTAGTTTATTACGTTTGTCCCCAATTGTAAAGCGCTACGGAATATGTTGGCGCTATATAAATAAATGATGATGATGATGATAAGTAGCACAGATGAGTGTGAGTAAATCTATGTAGACTAAAACCAAAAGACATGACATGACACACAAGAGAGACGGACAGTAGACGGACATGGGACAGTTGGTTGAGAGGACCCTGCCCGTGAGAGTTTATTATCTAGAGCAGTGTTGGCTAACCTGTGACACTCCAGGTGTTGTGAAACTACAAGTCCCGGAATACCCTTCCAGCAATAAGCTGCTATATATTGGCAAAGCATGCTGGGACTTGTAGTTGTACAACACCTGGAGTGTCACAGGTTAGCCAACACTGATCTAGAGGGAGGAGTGGTGGAGACAGTAAGACCAACTAGGATAAAATGTATCATGAAGAGGTGAGTTTTGAGGGAGTGTTTGAAGGATTGTAGATTAAGGGAGAGTCAGGTGAGGCAGGGTAGGGAGCTCTAAAGGGGAAGGGGGTAGCACTGAAGAAGTCTTGTAGGCAAGAGTGAGTGGAGGTAATGAGGGCTGAAGATGGGCATAGGTCAGAGGCAGAGCAGAGGTGTATGGGGAAGATTTTTGGTGAGGGCTTTTTATGTGAGAGTCAGGAGCTTGAACTGAATTCTGTAACGTATAGAAAGCAATGGAGGGATATACAGAGAGGAGCAGCAGAAAAGGAGTGACTGGAGAGGAAGACAAGCCTGGCTGCATCATTCTGGATGGATTGAAAATGGGACTCGGGAACACAAGTGAGAAGGAGCTTCCAGTAGTCGAGACAATAAATGAGAGATTGGAACAGGATTTTTAACTGCTTCCTGAGAGAGGAAGGACGGAATTTAGTAATGTTACCCAGGAGTATTCGGCAGGACTTGGCAGCGGACTGGATATGAGGAACAAAGCTGAGGGCAGAGTCAAAGGTGACTCCAAGGCAGTGGGCTTGGGTGACAGGAGAGAGAGTGATGTTATCAACCTTGTGGGAAATACTGGGAGGGACAGGAACATTTTGCAGGAGGAAAGATGATGAGCTCTGATTTGGAGATGTTAAGTTTGAGGAAACGCTCTGACATCCAGGTAGTGACAGCAGAGATACAGATACTTTGGATTGGAATTGAGGGAGAAAGGTCAGGGTAGGAAAGGTAGCTTTGTGTTTTTTCAGTGTAGAAGTGGTATTGAGGCCAAACTATTGAATAAGTTCGCTGAGAGAGGTGGTGTAGAGAGATAAGAGCTTAGGACCAAGAACAGAGCTTTGAGGAACTTCAGTAGAGAAAGGAGGAGTTGGAGAAAAAGAGTCTAAAGCAGAAACACTAAAGGATCGGCCAGAGAGGTTGTAGCCAAACCAGTAGAGGGCAGTTTCGAGAAGACCTAGGAAGTGAAGTGTGTTGAGAATGTTGGACAGCGTCAAAAGCAGCAGAGAGATGGAAGAGTATGAGTAGGGAGAAGCGATCTTTGGACTTTGTCATTTTAGTGAGGGCAGTTTCAGTTGAGTGAACAGAGGAATATGAACATGAATATGCATGTCACAAAATCTGCTTCCATCTGGTTATCCAATTACCTTCCCGCATCCTTGTAGGATAACCTTCTAAATTATGGTTTCTGTGAAACATTGATATTGGAAGGGGTAATGGGCTCCAGGCAGCTTCAGAGCAACATGTGTCATCGTCCAAGGGCCTATGTATTTATATAGAGTTTATAAAACTTCAAAACAATCTTCTTCATATTTCATATTTTAAGAGATCTCTGCACCAATTTAAACTTAGGGACATAAGGTGTGTCAGTTCTGGATAACAGCAGTACAGGGAAACTATTGTAATCATGTACCTTCCTGGAATGTCATATTTGCAACTGTGTGGGAAATTAGGATCTGTTTATTAAATGGGATTTATGTCTATGTGATGTGCCAGAGAAAAGATATAGCAGGTATAAGAATTTTGCACTATATCTGAACAGACGACTATTCACAGGTGTAAATTTCCTGCTCATAGTAGCATATTAACTGCCCCTCTGCGTAACCTCCCAGGAAAACCTGATTAAAATATATTATCAGTGTTGTGGAGAAGCTGTACTAGTTCCATCCTTCCCCAGCATATAAATAATACAATCTACTTAAGTGTTCTATTTCTGTATTTTAATCCCCTTTATTTCTAACTGTTATTGCTTTTATTTTGCGTGCAATTTATTCTATGTTTTTATTATATCCAATGCCCTGTACCTTTTTTATATTGGATATAAAATGTATTAAGTTTTCCCTTGTTACACTGGCAAATTCATAAGACTTTTAAGAAGAGAAGTATTACTTGGCTATGTTAACAGCCAGGAGGGCCCCAGATTTGTAAGATCGACGCTTGTTCATTCTAGCTTGAAGAAAAAAGAAAAAAAGAGCAGAGGCGCGGCAAACAGCTTCTACAATGTAGAAGCTCCGATACGCAATGAACTCAGTTCACTGCGCTAGGTCTATAGTATTAAGGGATTTTCCCACACGGCTCTACGCTTTTTTTTTTTTCTTCAAGCAAGAATGAACAAATGAACAAGCGTGGATCTTACAAATCAGGGGCCCTCCTGGCTGAAGATAAGAAGACTTCAAGCAACAAGGGGGCCCCCCTGGCCAAGAAGATAAGAAGACTTCAAGCAACAAGGGGGGCTTTTTGCCCAAGAAGAAAAGAAGACATTACAAGCAGGGACTTTTGGATACAAATACTTTTGGGACATTACAAGCAGAGACCTGTATAGCTGGAGTGGCAAACAGTCGGCACTTTGATCGATTTTTGAAATAGCGATTTTGACAGAAGCACAACTCTGGCGATTTTACATGAAATCTCAGCTTCATACATCTGCGACTTTCAACTCTCCCGAGAAAATTGCTGGATTTGCAAAATCGGACCTGGATACATTTACCCCCTAGAATAGAATGGGGTTTATGTTTACATGAGTTTGTATACTATGTACTAATCAATTATCTATACCGTCATTTTTCCCTCATTATTTTTCAAACCCATAACTGTCTGGCATTTAGCATGCAGAAGGGAGAAGCGATCTTTGGAGCTGTATTAAGTTTTTTTTTTTTAATTCTTGAATTTCTTTTGAGGTAGTTTTGCCCCTCTGAGGCAGTGCCACTTGTACTGCTTGGCCACACAGCAGCCACTTGTACTGCTGGGCCACACAGCAGTCACTTGTACTGCTGGGCCACACAGCAGCCACTTGTACTGCTTGGCCACACAGCAGTCACTTGTACTGCTGGGCCACACAGCAGCCACTTGTACTGCTGGGCCACACAGCAGCCACTTGTACTGCTTGGCCACACAGCAGTCACTTGTACTGCTGGGCCACACAGCAGTCACTTGTACTGCTGGGCCACACAGCAGCCACTTGTACTGCTGGGCCACACAGCAGTCACTTGTACTGCTGGGCCACACAGCAGTCACTTGTACTGCTGGGCCACACAGCAGCCACTTGTACTGCTGGGCCACACAGCAGCCACTTGTACTGCTGGGCCACACAGCAGCCACTTGTACTGCTTGGCCACACAGCCGTCACTTGTACTGCTGGGCCACACAGCAGCCACTTGTACTGCTTGGCCACACAGCAGCCACTTGTACTGCTGGGCCACACAGCAGCCACTTGTACTGCTGGGCCACACAGCAGCCACTTGTACTGCTGGGCCACACAGCAGCCACTTGTACTGCTGGGCCACACAGCAGCCACTTGTACTGCTTGGCCACACAGCAGCCACTTGTACTGCTGGGCCACACAGCAGCCACTTGTACTGCTGGGCCACACAGCAGCCACTTGTACTGCTGGGCCACACAGCAGCCACTTGTACTGCTGGGCCACACAGCAGCCACTTGTACTGCTGGGCCACACAGCAGCCACTTGTACTGCTGGGCCACACAGCAGCCACTTGTACTGCTGGGCCACACAGCAGCCACTTGTACTGCTGTGACAATGGGGGGAACCAGTGTGGTACTTAGAGCGTCTTGTTATCTCCATTTTAATTTCTGTGTTTGTCAAGTAATTATTTCCTGTGTTTGCTTTGAGTATCAATATGTTGGGAAACTTACGTACAAGCTACATTAAAACATTACACAACACTTCCTGCACATAGTATTAAAACAAGTTACCCAGCTGACCCTTAAAATGACTCCCGGTAACCGGAACTTTAGTGACTTCAGTGGTGGGTGGGCCTTAGTAGATCGCGTCATTATGGCCCCGCCCCTGGTGCAATAGGCCAAAAATTGTGTCATTTTACAGAGGCGGGGCCTAATGACTCAATTTGTGGCCACGCCCCCTTGCCATATTACTGAGATTTCCCCTCCAGGAGAGGGATTTAAAAAGTAGGTAAGTATGAATTTAGCTACACCCTCTTTTGACATCACAAAGTAATCTCCAATGAAAGTATCACTAAATGGGATATGGGGAGGATGGTACAAAAGCTGGGGTTAAATATAGTGTTTTAAAAAAAATTTCTTTAGATCAGAGGTGTCAAACTCAGTCCTCGAGAGCTACCAATAGATCACGTTTTCAGAGTTTCTGTCTGTAGAAACAAGTGGGATAATTACTGACCCAGGAAAATAGACTAACTCACCTGTGCGTGATTAAAGAAATCCTGAAAACCTGACCTGTTGAGGACTGAGTTTGGACGCCTCTGCTTTAGATTATTTCTTCCTGATTCAGATTTTTACCGTCTATCTCGCACTGTTTTTAGAAACGTTCCGCCGTATATGTACCCCTACATCCCCCTCCTCTCCTCCCCTCTCCTCTCCAGAAAACTGTAGATCTGTAGACGTTCAGAGATTATGAGTAATCCTTGGGGTAAATGTATCAAGCTCAGAGTTTTCTGGCAGGTTTGAAAAGTGAAGATGTTGCCTATAGCAACCAATCAGATTCTAGCTGTCATTTTGAAGAATGTACTACATAAATGATAGCTAGAATCTGATTGGTTTTTTAAACCCGCCGGAAAACTCTCAGCTTGATACATTTACCCATTAGTGCGTTTCCAGAGGTAAGAAACTGATTAGCACCAGTCAATAATGCTAATAACATTGTCGTAGTGTTAAACTCTTCCGGGAAATAATTTTCCAGCAACTGATAATATAGTATAATCGCTCCATTTTTATTAGGAGAAACAGAGCAAGACAGGTGAGGAGAGAGCAGCTTATTTACATTGCATTCTTATGACTCATTCCTCATTAGTGCTATCTATGCCGCTGCAAGTATACTACATAAAGGCCATGTTTTGTACCGTCTCCGAGAACTGAGATATAATATATTTATATTTGGAGTCCCATCAATCTGGTATTTTCTGGGTCAGAGTATAGGAGAAATTAAACTATTTCGAGAGCTGCGATGATTGTTATAATACCGTCTGGCTTACAGGCTTCTATTTCACTACTGTCATAAAGGCTTCTCTATTAGTTTTTTATGCATTACCAGTTTTATCCTATTTTACATTCTGTTCTTTCTAATAACACCGGCAAGTTTTTTGCTGCCCTTGGCAAGCATCAATTCATTGTGTATGAAAATGTATTTGTTACAGTATATCCCCAAACGTTCTAGATTATTGTCGCTGCTTCATTAATAAAGGCATTCAGGGTGAGTAATTGTGGTCAAATAATGCACAAATCTTTTATTTTCCTTCTGTGGATTCCAGATAGTGTTGTAGTTGTTGTTGTTATTATTATTATTGTGTTTGGAAGATTTGTCCTAGAAGGCGACTTGTTTTTACAGAATTTTCCTGTTTATTCAGTAGAATGAGCGAGTCAAAAGTGTCTGTTTTTTAAATGAATTGATGGGCCTTATTATCTGACAGGCTGTCTAGGCTTCAGCCTAGGGCGTGAGGCTTTGGGGGGAGCCAAATTCTGTCAGAGAGCGTAATTAACTGAAATTGATTTTAAAGTATAAGAGAATAACTGTTCTCCAAGATAAAAAATAAAAATGTAGTAAGGTTTCTTGCCCTTGTCCCATAGTAATGCTGAAGACAATGAGCATACATCCCAACTGTCCCGATTTAGGCAGGACATTCCCGATTTGGGCGCTCTATCCTACCATCCCGATCGAGACAGATTTGTCCCGACTAGTGGGAAAGTTGGGAGGTATTCTGTTCACTGCTGCTCTGCATGGTAGAGCAGTGGTCAATGGGTGCCGGGAATGGTGTTTGGAGGGGAGTACAAATCACAATTCAAAAGTGCTAGGCATGACCCAGGGGTGTGACTACAACCTACTGCCTATTGGGCCATGTGATGCCCCCATTGGGCCAGTAGTCCTGGTCACAACTGTATTGGGTCACAACCTTACACATTCAAACCCACTGATGCAAGCATGACATTAGTTTGGAATATTACAATTAACTTGGGGAGATGATCTTGCTGCTTAGTGCAAAATATGAGCTGAGTTTCACTGAGTTATCCAGTAATCAGGGTCTGGCTGGCATATTTAGCCTGGGGGGGAGGGAATGAGACTATCAGGAACATTTAAAAAAAAAAAAAATTCAGATAGCCCAGTGACCCAACCCAAGGTCACCCACTATGGCTCCAGCCCAGGGGGCATGTGCCCCCTTGCTCCAAGCCCAGCCAGCCTCTGCAAGTAATCCAATTCTCATTCACAGTTCACACCCATTATATACGATAACACTCTACACAGCGTCCGTTTACAACTATAAACTCTACATCCAGGGGACCATTACTATAAAACTGGTTAATCCGCAATGAAACACACAACCCGCACTTTTTCAAATGTATCGGGACACTTACGACTCCAGTGTGTTAATCTGCAGAGAAGGGGGAATATTTAGTTAATATGGGTCATTCATTTCTCCCTAGTCTGTGTTCTTTCATGTAAGGACCATTACCCTTTTGGGGCATAAGAAACATATCTCAGTAACTAAGTACTGTGGTAGGAACGACATCATCAACTAAATCTAAGTAGGAGCAGAAATAACGTCCAATGGTCATTTCCAACCACGTCTGTCCCCCTGCTGGGTGTAGATGACAGTTACACGTTAATGAACATTCCACACAGAGAAATATGTTTAATTCCAGCACAACTACTGTATTCCAATTTCCGCATCATAATTGGTGCTGTTCCCACGCTGCCAGGGCGACTCCTTTTGTAATGTGTGAAGATTTATACAGATATGAATATTTCAATACCCCAGAGTATCTTATTACAGTAAAATGTAACCTTAGCATAGCAATTGTTACTTAATTCTCGCAAGATGACAATCTCTTCTATAACTATATTTTTTATTTTGCCAGTCATGGCAGTGTTTTTCTATTATGCACATATAAAAAGACGTATCGATGTTCTCTTAATCGACCAATGTAATTACAATGACTAGGGAAAGGATTAATATTCTATTATTTGTTTAAAGTTCCTTTTCTTAACCTATTTCTTACCTGCTTATATATAGCAATATAGCCAGTCAGCCGAAACCAGTACCTTATGATATAGTCAAGTCAGGGTGACATGTGGGTTGCAGTAAGTGATGGCTGCACTTTGATCCGCGCTGTGCCCTACATACTTCATGATCATCACATATATATATATATATATATATATATATATATATATATATATATATATATAACAGTTAAACATCTGTGAAGTAAGATGATTTCTTGGATACCTGTATTTTTTATTCATTCAGTATGTGTGGTCTTTGTATTTTGTTCTTCATGTATCATGTTATGTGTTATGGATCACTGCTTTCTGTATATGTCATGTACGGCGCTGCGGACCCTTTGTGGCGCCTTATAAATAAAAGATAATAATAATAATACCTGCCCTACACTGTGTAGTACTTTGTGTGTGTGTGTGTGTGAGCAGTAGTGGAAGAGGATGTAAGGGATGTAGGTGTTCTGGTGCGTGTGTTTTTGCGCAGTTTGTATGGATCGCGATGTAAGGTCAGGTGGTAAGAGCAGGAGGGGGCGTGGTGTCGACATCAGCTAACCGCAGCCCCACCACTTGTTATGTAATGCCAAGATTCACGGCATCACGAAGCGAGGTCTGATGGGGCAGCACAGTTGCCTAGTGGTTAGCACTTCTGCCTTACAGCACTGGGGTCATGAGTTCAATTCGCGACCATGGCCTTATCTGTGAGGAGTTTGTATGTTTTCCCTGTGTTTGCATGGGTTTCCTCCGGGTGCTCCGGTTTACTCCCACACTCCAAAAACATACTGGTAGGTAATTGGCTGCTAACAAATTGACCATAGTCTCTCTCTCTCTCTGTCTATTTGTCTCTGTCTGTGTGTCTCTGTCTGTCTGTGTGTCTGTCTGTGTGTGTGTCTATGTGTGTGTTAGGGAATTTAGACTGTAAGCTCCAATGGGGCAGGGACTGATGTGAGTTCCCTGTACAGTGCTGCGTAATTAATGGCGCTATATAAATAAATGGTAATAATAATAATTAAGTCAATTACGCCGTTAATTACGCCTCCCATTGGAATCCGGGAGGGTGACAACTCTTCATGGAGTCAGGAGGATCATTTCATGAAATTCAGTGAGAGTAGACAAGTATGATGTAAGTTTAACATAGTATTTCTTTTTGAAAAGGGTGTAGGGACATTGTTTTGAGTTTAGCACACAGTAGT
Organism: Mixophyes fleayi; assembly: GCF_038048845.1. Lineage (NCBI taxonomy): Eukaryota > Metazoa > Chordata > Amphibia > Anura > Limnodynastidae > Mixophyes > Mixophyes fleayi. The sequence goes on from NC_134407.1 coordinate 20,045,430, forward strand.
AAGGGAGTATAATATGTTTAATAAGTTTAGAGATATGGAACCTGAGTCATTAAGGAAAGTAAGGCAGAAAAAAGGAGTAAATATTCTCCGGGACAGACCATGTTACAATGCAAGGGCTGCAAATTAGTTTATTATTTTGCACATAAGTTAAATACTGGTCGCTTTTACATCCAGCACACAAATACTTGATGGCTTTATTTTGTACAATGAAATTTAAAGTTGATCTAGGACAGTAGTGGGCAAACTCAGTCCTCAAGGGCTACCAACAGTTCATGTTTTTAGGATTTCTGTCTGTAGAAACAGCTGGGATAATTACTGACCCAGCCAAATAGATTAACTCAGCTGTGCATGATTAAAGAAATCCTAAAAACATGAACTGTTGGTAGCCCTTGAGGACTGAGTTTGCCCACCACTGATCTAGGACATGCCCTAACCCAACTATAAATCTGTCCCCAGATTTAAAATGTAGCTCCCCCTCCAATGCAACATGGTTTTGCCCAGGTGCAATGCTACTCATTTTTGATACTTTCCGCTTCTTAATGACTCGGGCCCATGGTTTGGAGTTGTGTAGAGTATAAATTATGTTGTGTATGCATTTGATGCACAGTGTAGACTGGGCGGTGAGGATTTACTCATGTTGGGGGAGGGGGGGGGAGTGATCTTAGGCAGGGGCCTCTGTTCATGGTGCAGTTATAGCCAAACTTTTGATAAAGGGGACTACCCACTCGGGCAGAATGCGTCATGATGACAAATATGCATGCCGGTCATAGAGTACATGGCATTGAACTGGAAAGTAAATGAAGATTCTACTCCATTAACGTCCAAGGGGTTATATTGTTGTACTCCTTCTTGAGCGGATTAACTAGAACATCTTTAAGCAGACACACCAGCAGGATAGGAATTACACTAATAACTGCAATATAAGTGGGACCTGACAATAGGACTTAAATGTTTTTCACTGTCCTTTCTCAAGGAGCCGTTGGCCGGTATTAAAAGTTGTTAGGGGACCCATAATTAGGGGCAGATCATCTGTGGTTTTCATATACTAAAGTGTGAGAAAGTGAACAATTCATAGCAATAGTAGATCTAATGACGCTTTTTAGAACATGATGTCACGGTGCTGAGAACGACCAGCCAAGCAGCTTAGACCTGAGAGGACGGCTTGTAAGAGACAAAGCCGAAGTTGATCGGTTAGAGAATGTAGAATCATGAAGAATGAAGCAGAAGTCAATAAACATGCAAGCAAACCAAGACTCCTAAAGTGAGTTATGGAAAGTGTGCTACTGTGGACAGATACACTGGTAGTATAGAGTGTGTTGCCATGGACAGGTACACTGGTAGTATAGAGTGTGTTGCCATGGACAGGTACACTGGTAGTATAGAATGTGTTGCCATGGACAGGTACACTGGTAGTATAGAGTGTGTTGCCATGGACATGTACACTGGTAGTATAGAGTGTGTTGCCATGGACATGTACACTGGTAGTATAGAGTGCGTTGCCATGGACAGGTACACTGGTAGTATAGAGTGTGTTGCCATGGACAGGTACACTGGTAGTATAGAGTGTGTTGCCATGGACAGGTACACTGGTAGTATAGAGTGTGTTGCCATGGACATGTACACTGGTAGTATAGAGTGCATTGCCATGGACAGGTACACTGGTAGTATAGAGTGCGTTGCCATGGACAGGTACACTGGTAGTATAGAGTGCGTCGCCATGGACATGTACACTGGTAGTATAGAGTGCGTTGCCATGGACAGGTACACTGGTAGTATAGAGTGCGTTGCCATGGACAGGTACACTGGTAGTATAGAGTGTGTTGCCATGGACAGGTACACTGGTAGTATAGATTGTGTCGCCATGGACATGTACAGTGGTAGTATAGAGTGTGTTGCCATGGACAGACACACTGGTAGTATAGAGTGTGTTGCCATGGATAGACACACTGGTAGTATAGAGTGTGTCGCCATGGACAGGTACACTGGTAGTATAGAGTGTGTCGCCATGGACAGGTACACTGGTAGTATAGAGTGCGTCGCCATGGACAGGTACACTGGTAGTATAGAGTGCGTCGCCATGGACAGGCACACTGGTAGTATAGAGTGCGTTGCCATGGACAGGTACACTGGTAGTATAGAGTGTGTCGCCATGGACAGGTACACTGGTAGTATAGAGTGCGTTGCCATGGACAGGTACACTGGTAGTATAGAGTGCGTTGCCATGGACAGGTACACTGGTAGTATAGAGTGCGTTGCCATGGACAGGTACACTGGTAGTATAGAGTACGTTGCCATGGACAGGTACACTGGTAGTATAGAGTGCGTTGCCATGGGTGTACAATGGTTGCTGTGGACAGCAACAGTTCAGGTATCACCTGAGCAGATAAATGGTCAGTATCACATTTATAACTTACAGTCTGTGTAGTTTAACATCAACAACTGTAACATCAGTTTAGTGCGCTGTTAGTTTTAGCCGTTTTCCGTGTCTCACTGCTGCATACAGATTATTCAAGCAGTTTTTCTTTTTCCTAATACAAGCTCACGTTGACTTTGTTTTTAAATATTTCTTAATAACACTATTTAGTAACATTCAAACCATAAATTAATATTGATTATAGCTTGCGGAAGCCATCATAGAAATTCGTATGCATTTTATAATATTCACAAAGAAACCTTCAGTATAGAGAATTATTAATTCCCCTGCTGAACACACTGTACTCCTATTTCAAATATTAAACGTGACTTCTGCTGGCTAAACAAAAGGGTAGAACCAGGCGAAACGAGGAGTTGTAATACACTCTAACTCCCAGCGTTACAAAGGAAATCTAGGAGAGGAACGGGACATAAGACAAACATACAGGATGAGTGTTTATAATGGGGTGGTCTGGTGATCCTAATAGTTACATACATTGTTGCTAACAGAGCAGCAATGTCAGTGACTTTGGATGAGCTACAACACTATTCTGTGGTATACAATCGCTGAGCCCCATAGGAAAGAGTGTGTGGGTTGTGGATACAGAGTGGGGGGTCTCTGTAGTGGATGGATTTGGTATTGCTGGGCCCCCTTCATCATCACACCTATGTAGCCAATCCACCTCATGCTATGGCCATAGTTCTGCCCATGTTCTGAGCATTCTGATGAGCTAATTGGCTAAAGATAGTTCCAATCCCGCCCACTTAGAACCTGAGGACATTCCAGACCAGCAGGAGATTAACCTTGAATACAATAAGACGCTCAGATTTAGTGAAACCTACCATAAAATCAACAAACATCATTTCCGCTACAGGCTGTTCTAGCATGAAAACATATATCTTTTTTACACGGTTTGGCTGTCGATCTGTTTAGCCTAAAATTAGCAATAAATAGCATTTGCTTTTAGGGAATGTAGACTTAGCCTGTAACTAGGGGTGACTGGGCCACATGGTAAAACTTTAAAGGGTTCTGCAATGCTGACAGCTAGGATAATACAAATTAGTTCTCAATACTATCCTTGGTGTCGGAATTTATTCATGGTGCCTTTATTCCACCCCCACATAATGTTAATTACTTTTCTATTTCCACTTACTGAGCTTGTACAATGCTCCTAGCCTGTTTGGACACTATATGACTCTGTACTGATCTTATGTGCTTTACGTGATTGCACCTTATAGTGGACTGGACCTAGCCCACCCATCACTCAGTGCAGGAATAATATTATAAGTGAGTTAGAGGAGTAACCGAGGGCTTTTGTATTGAGAACCCCTTTAATATATGTAGAACTCTGGTAAGTATATGTGATATTAGATTGTCTGTGTGTATGGTGTGACGTCCTTACTGCATATGATGAGGATGTTTTATGATAAAGCTGAGCTTGTATTGCAGTCGGACATTTTGCAGATTAGAAGATAAAGGAAACGTTCTGCTGCATGTATAAAATTATTTTTTCTAGACCGTGCCCTTGGTCAACAGAATAGTAGAAGTTAACCTTGGGCATGAAATCTGCATTAACTCATCCATGCAGTTGGGGGAAGAGTGGAGAGAAACTGGGGCAGAGAGGTCTGCTTTGCACAGGTACAGAACCTGCTCCTATTCTGACCGGATATTACATCCACATGGGCTGCTTTGCCTATAGTTATGCCGTTATTTGCTACCAGTGTGAATTAAAAAAAATTTACATTTTTTTTGTCTGTTACAAACAACTACATACTCTGTTCATGAGGCAGTCCGCCAGGCACACTGATCAGTCATCATCATCATCTATTTCCCCAGCGCTGTTCAGAAAACTCACTCACATCAGTCCCTGCCCCATTGGAGCTTACAGTCTAAATTCCCTAACATACACACACACACACACACACACACACACACAGACTAGGGTAAATTTGATAGCAGCCTTTTAACCTATTAGTATGTTTTTGGAGTGTGGGATAAAACCGGAGCACTCGGAGGAAACCCACGCAAACACGGGGAGAACATACAAACTCCACACAGATAAGGCCATGGACGGGAATTGAACTCATAATCCCATAAAACAACACACTGTTTATATATCACATGAAAAAAAACGGACGCAGTAATAGAAATCAACATATTTAGTAAAAGTTGCAGGTTTTGGCTGCCTTATTTGAGCATGGATAACCTCCCTCCCCCCAAAGTACCAAACAAACAAAAATAAATACATTTCCTCCTGGCATCTGCTATGAAATCACATTGAGGTCCCAGGGAGAGGACCCAAACTAAAATCATACTTGTCTACTCTACCGGAATGTCCGAGACACTCTGGAATTTCTTGGCGTTCTTCCAGACTCCCAGGAGAGCGGGCACCTTACCGAATCCTGGCTGGAGGTGGGTCTATATAGCTCCACCTCCTGGCCAATCGGTGGCATTGCATAGCAGGGGGCAGGACCATGGACCACATCTTCTCTCACACTTGACTCCAGGAAGGGAGTAAATAGAAGTTGAAAAGTATAACTAAAATGCTACATGAGGAGGGGATGGTTAACTGCTTGGACACCTGCCAAACTGCACAGATCTAAGGAATTATATATACTTCTGTTGTTTCCATGGCAATATTTAGATCAGGGGTGTCCAACCTTTTAGCTTCCCTGGGCCACATTGGAAGATGACGAGTTGGTTTGGGCCGCACATAAGATACACTAACAATAACGATAGCTGATCATCCAAAAAACCATAGAAAACATAGTGATATATATATATCACTTTTTTTTCAAATCCCCCTATACTTACCTTTCAATCACCCTGTTCAAAAAATCCTCTCTAGTTATTATACTATAATCACTTTTTGTATTGTTTCGATGCATTATCAATAAAGTGCATTTAAGCCAGGCATTGTATATCAGGGTGCCCTGACCAGGCCTGCGGTACCTGACATATACATCACTGTGACCCCAAATTGTGACCTGTTTTGATAATTACACCACTATGTTAGTTAAGGGATAACAACTTATAATGGGCCAAAGCGAATAATATATAATGCCCCATTAGTATTACAAGTAAAAGTATGTAGCAGGGAGATAAGGTCAATGATGCTCCAGGACCAGGTGACTTTTATTCAGTGGTCAGCGTCCCTTGAAATAATAAAAAAAAACAAACCCTTAACTTACCTTTTAATCGGCTTGTTCTCCTGTCCTCTTCTCTTCTTTTCTCCAATTCTGTGCTGCTGATTGTTCTTCTCGCGCGGGTGACTCCTCTGTGCTGCGCTCCGCAATGGATGTTGGGCGTGATGACATCATGCCTGACATTCACTGCGAGCACCGCACGGAGAAGGAGACAAGGGAGGGAGCCGGAGTACCAGCTGACGTGACCGCAAGGTAAGTATTTTCTTTTCTTTTTTTTGCAGGATTTTTTTTTTCCATTAACAGCGCTGCCCCCTTGCCACAACCAAAACTCCTTCTGGGCCACATTTACAGGCGTGCTGGGCCGCATGCGTTGGACAATCCTGATTTAGATCAATAATGCATAGGCTTTAATAAATTGCAATGTCTGTTTGTTGATTTATTTGTTCTTTATTTATTATAATAATTATTATAAGATCCTTCCCTATTAAGACTGCTTGCATTATTATCAATGTATAGGTTTGTTATCATTAAGTAGAACATAGCAGCAGAATATCCCTGGTAAATTGTCCTGACGCTACACTGTTTCGCTCTCTCTCTGCATTTTGTATTCCTCTTATGCAGTTGGGTTGATTCACTGCTCTAGTACAACTTCATGATCTCTAATGTAATTAGCTGTCAAAGGCTTATAAATGCTAATTTATGCTCTTGAGCTAAACCTATATAAATCAATATACACTTTTTAATTATTTCAGACAAATGCAAGACCCGACATTATGTAAGGATATCCAAACTAATTACTGAACATTTACAATTCCCATTTCTCTTGTCTATATCTGACAATTCTATGTACGTTCTATTATTTCCATTTTAATTCAACGGTGCTCCAAAAAAAAAAATTGAAAATGTTTCTTTCCAGAAGAAGATATTCAGCGGCCGGATCCGCCAGTGGTGGGGAAGGTAAATCACCACAGTATTGAGTTGTACTGGGACATGAAGAATACCCACCAGCGCAAAGTGCCTTCTAACAAGTTCATCTTTACCATCGAGGAAGAGGATGATAAAACACATGCGTATGGTACTATTTATTCGTAAGTATTTCTTTTAAATCAGAAGTTCCTTGTTTTTTTTTTTAAAGGAAGTAATCTGTGTTATTGAAGACATTTAATCATCATGATATGTTCTGTGTTCTCCCCAGCACCTATTTCCCGGGTGCTCCAGCCGGCTGTTTATACTTGCCATCCGGCTCTCGGAACCCAACAGAGTCCTATTATAATAGAATAAACCATTGTTTCTCCTATTAGAGCAGGCACAATGTGAGCACTACAGCCAGCAGTGTGTGTTAGATCACTGGCAATCAGTCCTGACCGGTGTGGCTAATAACCTCCAACATTTTTCATTATTATTGCAAAGTATTACACTGCCCTCACCCGACTACTTCTTAATGCCACCCGGCCGGCAATATTTTCTGGGGAGAACACTGTTATTCCAATTGCAAATCATGACATATTGCGTTATCTTTTTTTTCTTTAAAAATTAGTTTTAGTCCAAACAAACAAAATATCAGCGAGTAGTACAGTACTTAACTCAGTGGTGGACAACAGGCAGACTGTGGCCCCCTGCGAGCCTTCGCCTGTGGCCCCCTGCGAGCCTTCGCCTGTGGCCCCCTGCGAGCCTTCGCCTGTGGCCCCCTGCGAGCCTTCGCCTGTGGCCCCCTGCGAGCCTTCGCCTGTGGCCCCCTGCGAGCCTTCGCCTGTGGCCCCCTTGAGCCTTCACTTGTGGCCCCCTTGAGCCTTCACCTGTGGCCCCCTGCGAGCTTTCAACACCTGTGGCCCCAGCCGGCTGATCCTAATTGGGATTATTCTCTGTTTTGTAAAGCAGAGAATAAGACTGAACAGGAGCAGCTGACTTCCTCGTCACATGACCTCTACATACTGCAGGAAGGTCACGCAGCGCAACCAATCAGAGAAGAAGGAGTAGGTGCATTGAATTCTCTCCCTCCTTCCTCTGTGGGCTCCAGTTATAGTAATAAGTAAAAATTGGGGGAGGTGTGAGATGCATTTGGGGGAGGTGTGATGCGCATGTGGTGGCATCTTGGGGGCATGTGGGGAGGTCTGAGTGGCATTAATTTGTATTTACTGGCAACATTTGAGAGGCAGGACAGTGGTTTAAAGTGTACCCACCCATTGACACTACATTGGCAGCCATTCTGTTGGCTGAACCGTTATTCATGAGAATGCAGACAATGGTGACAAGCTATTTTATGAGTTCATGCCTCATTTCACTGTGATGTCACTGGTTTCTAGTGTATTTTCAGGCGGTAAACTCATAAACATTAGTTAAGGAAATAAAATGGCTGCCTCCATTGTTTGTAGGTGATTGCACACTTTAAAAAGAACGATGACCACAGCCAAAGTGATATCAATATTATACTGATAATAGATAGATAGTAAAGACTATAAATACTGGTGTGGAAGCCATGCTTAGTGATGCCTTTCTCCCCCTCATTACCTTGTTGTGTAGCTCTGCTCCTAACAGTGAATATGGGAGGAGATGCTCAATAATCCTTCCTCATTACATTATGTAGCGGTGCTCCTTACAGTGACTATAGGAGATGCTCAGTGATGCCTTACTCCCCCTCATTACATTATGTAGCTGTGCTCCTCACAGTGACTATACGAGGAGATGCTCAGTGATGCCTTACTCCCCCTCATTACATTATGTAGCTGTGCTCCTCACAGTGACTATACGAGGAGATGCTCAGTGATGCCTTACTCCCCCTCATTACATTACGTAGCTGTGCTCCTCACAGTGACTATGGGAGGAGATGCTCAGTGATGCCTTTCCCACTAATGTAGTTGCTCTCCTCACATTTAGGAACCAGCATGCAGCATATTTGTCCATCTTGCACACAGCATGGTGCTTGCCCACTTCTGGGATTTAGCGTTGCCTATGTAAAAACAATGTAAATGACTTTTAGCAGAACTACTGGTGGGTTAGACAAGTGCAAAGAGTAATAATGTCACTTCAGACTGCTACAACATTTTTCCGTTTCTGATCAGTATGATGCTTCATTTGGCAGTTTGCTCTCCTTGGGCTGACATCCTAAAGCAGCGGTGGGAAACTGCGGATTCCAGTGACCACCATAATGTACAGATAGAGTATAATATCACGTGGGATGATCCCCCCTTATGACCCCCAGATAGAGGGTAATATCACATGGGATGATCCCCCATATGAACCCCAGATAGAGGGTAATATCACATTGGATGATCCCCCACATGACAACCAGAAAATACCATCACATGAGAGGTTCCCCCACATGGCCACCTGTGAAGATACCGTGTTTTATGGCCCAATTCTACCCACTTCACTCTGGCTGACCACCCACGGGTACCTTCCTAGGCCAGGGAAGCCTACCCAGTACCTTCTAAGGTTCTTATTAGTCACTCAGGCAAATGCAATTAGAAAAGTACAACAGTACATTTATTGTAACAAAAACAATCACTAGATTATTATGTACACACAGTAAATAAATGCCAGTCAGGTTTACCACATCATCTGTCCCTTACCCCACTAATTTAAGGAGTTATAATCTGGCTGTCCTGAATTACAGAATCCAAAGCCAATCTATCTCTCAGCTGCATATGTAGTCTCTAGTAGAGAACGACAACTCAACAACCAGACCTTGCACCTTCCAGGAATCAAATCCACAGCATGACTATCACCTCCCCCCCTTTAGTGGCTCCTTATATCTAGGGTCAAATTTCCATAGTGTTTTCCCTTCCCTGGGCAAACCCCTGGGCCTCTCCTTGTTAAACATTGGTGAGTGCTGGGGTTGGAGAGGGGAGTGGAGATGAGCTGTACTTACACAGAATCTCCCCTGCTAGATTTTACGTCTGGACTAGTCTTGTGGGAACAATGGATACTAATTAGCCTCCCCCTTAGCAGTATCTTGCAACCTGATTCCCATCTGGCTTCACTTTAAGGACAATGAATAACAACCTCACTGCCATCAACAATATACAATAAACAATATACATATTTACAATGAGCTACAAATGTCTCCTTATCCACATGTAGTTAGACAATGCAGTTGTAATATGTTGAGCTGGGGAACAAAAGGAAGGGCTATAAAAAGTACATGCTATAATCCACATTTTGTGAGAATTGAGGGACAGGCTGGTTAGGGTGATATCAATACCTCGTTTTATCACACTGTCTAATATCACATGGGAGGATCCCCCACATGACCACCGGATAGAGAATAATATCACATGGGATGATCCCCACATAACCACCAGATAGAGGATAATATCACATGGGAGGATCCCCCACATGGCCTCCAGATAGAGAATACTATCACTTGGGATGATCCCCACATAACCACCAGATAGAGGATAATATCACATGGGAGGATCCCCCACATGACCACCGGATAGAGAATAATATCACATGGGATGATCCCCACATAACCACCAGATAGAGGATAATATCACATGGGAGGATCCCCCACATGGCCTCCAGATAGAGAATAATATCACTTGGGATAATGCCCCACATAACCACCAGATAGAGGATAATATCACATGGGAGGATCCCCCACATGACCTCCAGATAGAGGATAATATCACATGGGAGGATCCCCAACATAACCACCAGATAGAGGATAATATCACATGGGAGGATCCCTCACATAACCACCAGGTAGAGGATAATATCACATAGGAGGATCCCCCACATGGCCTCCAGATAGAGAATAATATCACTTGAGATGAACCCTGACCACCAAATAGAGAATAATATCACATGGGATGATCCACACATGACAACCAGATAGAAAATAATATCACATGGGAGGATCCCCCCACATGACCATCAGATAGAGAACAATTTCACATGGGAGGATCCCCCACATAACCATCAGATAGAGAATACTATCACATGGCCTGATCCCCCACATGACCATCAGATAGGGAATAATATCGCACGGGATGACCCCCCCCCACATGACCCCCAGATAGAGACTACTATCACATGGTAGGATCTTCCACATGACCATCAGATAGAGAATACTACCACATGGCCTGATCCCCCACATGACCATCAGATAGGGAATAATATCGCACGGGATGACCCCCCCCCCCCACATGATCCCCAGATAGAGAATACTATCACATGGTAGGATCTTCCACATGTTCCCCAGATAGAGAATACTACCACATGACCACCAGATACACGATAATATCATATAGGATGATCTCCCACATAACCATCAGATAGAGGATAATATCACATAGTTTCACTCTGTAGGGGGAATTCAATTGGCCACGTTACTTGTGAAAGTAACGTGGCCCATGCACTAATACCGTTACTAGGGTAACAGTGCACATTTTTACAGTTAGTACGCTAATTTCAACGCTGAATTTTGATGCAGCTCTGAGAGCCGCAATCAGAAATCCGCATTAAAATTATCCTACTATTGTTAATAGTGCCCGCCCCGTGTTACTTTCATGAAAAATGCGACCGTTTGAATTTCCCCCTGTAACTGAGAATCACGGTATTCGTGCAGGATGTCTTTCATGTACCAGTTTTAGTTTCTTGCAGATTCTAAAGCTCTCTGCAATATAACAAGGTGAAATAATCAGAATGACTGACTGGATAGTTTGCAGAATGCAGCAGTTTATCCGCTTGTTCCTGCTGCAACAACCTACATCAGCTTGACTCACTCTCCAGTGTCTCTGGGCCTTGCGGCCTGAGGAGTACGTTAGGCACCAGGATGACTGGCTCTAGATCTGCAGGGGAACTATGACAGGGGGAAGGAGGGATTATTGAATAAAATAATCAGGAGACTGGAGTTCTGTAATTGTGACTGCACTGAGAAATAAAAAACATCTGTGCAAAAATCTACCATTTCCACTGCTCTGTGTATATTCCAGCTTACCATGAGCATTATGTTACCTCCTTAGCCGTGGCCACTGCTGCAGTGTGAATTAGCATGATATATTCTCTTTCTGCTGTGCTGAGCCTGTGTCGCAGTTATAAGGGACTGTCAGGGGAGACGGTTATACATTAAAGTATGTTGCCCAGCCTTGGTGCAGCGACCTTTGAGCAGTAACCTGTTCTCCTTACCCCACCTCTGCATATGAAATAATTGATCTGTCCTTACAATCACTGGTGCACAGCGGTGCATATCTATCCGTATAGATGCTGACGTGTGGATTACAGTGTGGATTGTTTAGCACTTACACAGAAGGCTCACAGTAAAGGAGCAAGCTCAGGGTCATAACCAAGTTATATTAAATAATACATAGGACCATCACCTGCTCTTTGCTTCTTCTTACAATTCCAGCAATTATATTATGGAAAGGATTGAACGTTGTAGCCCAGACCATCCGCTGCTGCAGTAACGCATTTCATCGCAAATTTTTTTCATTATGAATATTTTGTGTACACTGCAGTAAATGGCCAGCAGCTTCAGAGTCATAAAACGCTCTTGATCAACAGGACGGAGACCTAAACACATGCAGGGAATTTGGTATAGAGCCAACAACCCTATTTACGGTTGGCGTGCTGCCTCAGACTGGCAGTGGTCACTAGGGTCCGACAGTCTTCTGCCATCCATTAGGTCAGATGTCCCATGTAATGTGTTACATCAATAGCATGTTATTATTAGTATAACTATATTATGTTGGATTTGTAAGGTGCCACAGTGCCAGACAGTGGGGATAACTTACGTACATAAAACAGGGACATATAACATACTTGCCAACTTTTCCTCATTGGCTTCAGGGAGATCCCGGGGGAGGTGGGTGTGCGGGGGCGGGGCTTGACAAATCCCATCCTTTTTGGCCCCACCCCCTAAACGTTGTCACAATTTTGGACAATTACAGCAGGGGCCGGAACTAAGACAACGCGATATTTGCGTCATTAAGCCCCGCCCCCGCCACTTATCTATTGTGGTGGCGAGAACCGGGAGGTTGCTCTGCTCTTCTGAGAGCCCAGGAGGTCTCCCAGAAATGCGGGAGTCTCCTGGACATTCCGGGAGAGTAGGCAACCATGTGTTAAAGAAAAGCAGCTAATGAATCTCTAGAGACTGTCTCCATTACTGAAGTCATGTTGTCTTACCTGTCAGTCTTTGATTAAATCTTGGTCTCCATTAAAATGGCCACCTCCATAGGCATCAATGGATGAACATAGGACACAATTTCTGAACTGTGTCATCATGCCAAAGATGCAGGGCCGGATTAACCCGAGGTCTAACTGGGCTATAGCCCAGGGGCCTCGGGCATCCAGGGGGCCCTTCAAAGTCCACAGCAGCATTATTGATCGGTCCGGGGGCGGGGGTGCCCCCAGCCCGATCAATGCTGCTGAGCACAGTCAGTCCAGTCCTCCGTCCCCGGCGCTCAGTACTCTGCTTACTGAGGAGATCTCGCGAGATCTCCTCAGTAAGGAGCTTACAGTGCGCCGGGGACGGACGACTACAGTGACAAGTAAGCGCTTTGGGGGGGGGCCTCACGGGGGACGGGGGCGGCGGGTGGCTCACAATGGGGGCCTCACGGGGGAATGGAGGCCCCCTTGGCCCAGGGGCCTCCATTCCCTTAATCCGGCCCTGCACAGATGGCAAAGCCAACCACGTCTTGTACTGGCTCAGCATCAGGGAGAATGCCAGACTCTTCAGGGTGTGAGGGAGATCACCCCTATTTCAGGGAGTCTCCCAGACATTCAGGGAGAGTTGGCAAGTATGACATATAAGATAGACAAAATAAATGCAGAAATGGAAGCTAAGCATAGAGATGGCTACGTTATGGTCAGGTTATATCAGTATATTGCAGACCAGGACAGCCGGTGGCTCTCCAGGTGTTGTGGAACTAAAAGTCACAGCGTACCCTGCCAAATATCAGCAGGCTATCAGCTACCAAAGCATGCTGGGGCTTGTAGTTTTACAACACCTGGAGAGCCAAGGCCTGTTATATTGCTTTATCACACATAGCATATTCTATATACAAAAATAAAATCAGAGTCACACGCCATAGACGCCAAATGCTTGGTAAGGACATCACAGCCAGGTATGGTGATCAATAGACCAAAGGCTCTTACAGCGGAAGCAAGAGAGTATAATTACTGTTAGGGGTGGCCAGGCTTTATTACAAGTTTACATTAGTGACATAATTCAGGAGCTGTGTGATCACAGAGTAGCTGACAAACCTTACACTATGCAAATTAAAGTGAGATGTACATATGTATTATTGCTGCTAATGTTTGCATTCTATGCCTGTTAGATGCTCTGTATAATATCCAGATAATTGGTGAACCACTTCCTTGGTAATAGGGCCACGGGATCTATACAAGACCATAACTGTAGCCACAAAAGCCCGTGGGTTCAGCGATATAGACATTTGGGAGATTGCTGGAAATGTAATTAGGGCTGTTACACTTCGTCAGTGGGTATGATGATAGAGGTGGAGCAGAGATGAAGACCCTGTCAGAACTTTGCCATGGAAACCAGTAATTACTCTCATCATTACACCCTGACATCTGTGAATAATATTTCATTTCATCTCTGCATAGCAAACAATAGGCATCTCTCGTCTATAGCAGAAAATGCTTTTTTGCTAATTAAAAAGGTTTCCTTTGCCCATACGAATAACCTGACCTCAGAATAACCATGTGAAGATCGTCTGCACTTCCTAACACGTTATCTGTCCTCTGTAATAGCCCTGTACTGCTGACTGCACACAAGGACTACTGTACATCTTTATACAATATAGATACTATCCTATTGCCAGAAGTGTGTGTAACCTGATATAACCGCAATAAAGAACTGCACATTGTCTCCATATATCCCACAAATGCCCCTATCTGTGTGAACTTCAAATGACCCCCTGAATACACCGTCTGCTATGCTGTTCTTCTTGCTTGAATTCACCGCTTTGACTATGCTGATTCAGATTAAATCCCCATATTAATACAGTCTGTTATTTTGTTTTCATTATTAGTATTTGAATATAGATTATTTTTCTGCTTGGTTCACCACCGCAGTGTCACCATAACTAATGAGATCAGATTATTGGCACAGAAAATTCAGCCTGTGTCACCATAAAAGTGCGAGTGCGAATCGGCCACTAGGTGGCAGAATGACATTGTCAATGCTCTGCTGGTATTGAGCCTCTGGAGACAGCTAGATTTACACATTACAGGTTTTAATACTTAAAGGGAAGGGAGGAAAAAAAATTGCATGGAGTATTGTGGGAAAATAATTTTTGATTAAAGATGATGAAGCTGCAAACAAGGCAGCTGATATGGTTTTTTTTTTTTTTGCAGTTGGTGATATGAGGCTCTTGGCAGCTTCGCAAGCACTGTAAATATTTCATTAGACCACTTATTTTTTTTTTACGTAGGCTGCAAACTGTGAGACATTCAGGTGCATTGTAATTAAAGAAAATAGTGATATATTTTCTTTTCTTCTGACTCTGCTTCTGTGCAATGACGATTGAGGCAGGGCTAATTCACAATTAGAAGAGATTAAATATTTTGCAGTAGACTGATTGACCTGTGCCTCCCTTGTAGAGGATACTCCCAGCAACACCTTGTTAAAGGCTTAGAGCCCGGCACCAACTACAGGTTCAGATTGAAAGTTACGGGACGTAACGGCAAATACGCATACAGTCCTGTGGTCTCCGTGGCAACTACACGTAAGTTTTAATAATGTTACATTTGTTTAATGTGGAAATAAAGTATCTTTATTTATGCATATTCTACATCTCTTTTGGGAGAGGAATATTCAGGTATGGGGGAACAGCCTTTGGCAGCCAGGGCCTAGGGCGACAGGTAGGCATATCCTTGGTTCTTTATTTGATTTCTAACATCCAAATATTAAATATTAATAAACACTTAACTAAGGCCTGAATTGGAAGATTTCCATTTATTGTATGCAGCTGGGAATGCTACCAAGGAGTACTAAGGCAGTGGAGGTATGGGGGCAAACCAAACATCCTGGCCTGTTAATAAAAGATTGTGCCTTTGTTATATGTGATATTTTACTGGTAAGTAAAGATATATATTTGTACAACATTTTATGCCTAATGCAAAATATTTTCAGTTTTGAGGGAATGATGAAGGCGACAACATGTAACTCCTTGAAAATGTGTCCGTATGTTAAAAATAAAAAATATTGTTTTGGAAGCTCTAATTACATGTGTGTGACGGGTGCCAACTACTGCTCGTAAGCGGTCACGTTTTGTCCTCCGTCTGTCCTAGTCGGTTGTAGACAGTTTTTACACTTCCTCAGGGATAGAGAATTTGTCTCTGTGAGCATTATGTAACAATGTCTTTTATTTATCACGTTGCTTTCATTTGACAGTGTCACTTATAGTAGTGCTATGTATTTTTACATGATCATGTCTGTGGCCAACTTGGTCACTTTCACAGCAAAATGAGATGGACAAACTGTTCTAGGACAGCCTCACAAATGGGCAAGAGGAAGTCATTGGATAATAACATTTGTCAAGCTCCTCAATCATATCTGATCTCATGGACTCAGACTTAGTTTAAATAATCATTGGGAGGGGGGACAACCAGGGGAGGGCTGGCAAATTTTAGCCCGGGGGGCAAGAGTCAGCTCAGCAGCCTATTTTAATGGAAAAAAATGCAGGTGGCCCAGTGACCCAGCCAAAGGTAGTGCACTATGGGACTGGCCCGGGGGGGCAGATGCCCCCCTGCCACTCAGCCCAGCCTGTCCCTGGGGACAACTCTACAACATTATTATTTTATTATTATTACCATTTATTTATATAGCGCCACTAATTCCGCAGCGCTGTACAGAGAACTCATTCACATCACCTGCCCTAATGGAGCTTACAGTCTAAATTCTCTATCATACACACACACAGACAGACTAGGATCAATTTGTTAGCAGCCAGTTAACCTACCAGTATGTTTTTGGAGTGTGGGAGGAAACCAGAACACCTGAAGGAAACCCACGCAAACACGGGGAAAACATACAAACTCCTCACAGATAAGGCCGTGGTCGGGAATTGAACTCATGACCCCAGTGCTGTAAGGCAGAAGTGCTAACCACTGAAGCACCGTGCTGCCCTATAAAATCTGTCCAATTTCATTGAAATCCACATACTAGTTTGCATAATTGAGTTCTTGATCGTCACAGGTGACTGTTTGAGAGGATCGGGCGTATTCCACTTCTGAAGTTACTTACCCGGCGTATTGGTCCATTCGGGTCACCTATATACTTGCCTGCATGATAGGAGAGATCTCCTTGGCAAGTGTGGTAGGTAAATTATTAATGAGTGTTTCTGGCAGGAGAAGCTCGCTGGGTCCTGAGAGTCTGCCTTACTGTTACACTGCCGAAAAAAGTATTGGAGCGTAGATTTCCACAGGGACCTCATTGGCTCTGAATAGTCAAATGAGATTATACAGGTCACATGACGTCTCCCTCTACTGGAGCAAAGCACAGGAAAGAGAGGAACAGCCGGTGTGGCTTCAGCAGGGACTGAATTAGATTAGTGTGCATTCAGTTCATAATAAATTGAATTGTGATTTTAATTTATCATTTGATGCCTTTTACTTATAGTGCATTGGTGGAAGTGTTTCTAGAACCAGCAGCACACATGCGCTGGGAGAATAGGTATAAATGCATGACAACGAATGCTGGCTTTAATAATGCCAATACAATCTATTGTACTGGTAACATGCATGTGTTTTTTGGATTTGTTTTATTAAGCCGCACCCCTGTACAATCTGTGTGCCCCTGCACATGATAGACAGCTGCTCTTGCAGCAGAGCACCCAAGTGATGGACTGGGACGTGGGCACACTCTTCAGTAATATATAGGTGTCTGCTCCTATATAATCAGTATGTTTTACCCAGGAGAAGGTCCTGCTAGGATCCATTCCAGGGTGCGCTGTTACTTGTGGTTCTTCTTGTGGTTTGACCCTATCTGAATAATCATATTCCATAACATCTGCGCTACCCTGTCTCTGATATTTGGCTTTTCTCCGTTGGCCTGTCCTGATATTCACCTTGCCTTCTCTTTCTCTGAATGTGGATCCTGTGTTATCCCTGTGGTCTCCTATGACCTGTATTATTTGCCAATAATCACCTCTGACTGCATGCTAGCCCGGTCTTTGTAGTGGTTTCTTTTTTAGAGATGATTTTGTAAGTCAATCTGCCCCTAAGCACTCCTAATGACTCCCCCATTCCATCACCACCCCTCAATTTTATTTTTATTTTGGTGATGGATCTACTATATTCACTTAATTTATTTATGCCAATAATTTGTGTTCTACCCTGTATTTCCTCCTTAGCTTTGTATGTAAAGTTTTATGCCAATGCTAACAAAATACTCCAAAAAGTATTGTGAAGGTATTGGTGTTAAATGCTCTCCATGGCTGGGTACACACTGCAAAAACTTTCCAGTCAGTCTGCCTATACATGTCTACGCACTACACACGTTTACCTTCATCATCATCATCATCATCATCATTTATTTATATAGCACCACTAATTCCGCAGCGCTGTACAGAGAACTCATTCACATCAGTCCCTGCCCCATTGGAGCTTGCAGTCTAAATTCCCTAATATAGAGGCACACACTCACACACAAAGACAGACAGAGAGGGAGAGACTAGGGTCAATTTTGATAGCACCCAATTAACCTACCAGTAAATATTTTTGGAGTGTGGGAGGAAACCGGAGCACCCGGAGGAAACCCACGCAAAAACAGGGAGAACATACAAACTCCACACAGATCAGGCCATGGTCGGGAATTGAACTCATGACAACCAGAAACTTTTGATCTTATAGGTGAATTCGGTGCAGGTTTACTTGAACTAAAATGTTAAATACTTAAATCAATCGACTAACTAAATTAGGCCCATAAAGACCTTGTCCTCTCCCTGTTTATTAGTGGCCATAGCACTGACCTTGCGGAGGCGGCTGGCAGTCTCTTCACTTGGCAAGTACTCTCCCTTGGAAAGTAATGGGCCGCGAATAGACAAGGTGCTGTGAGCCTGAGGTGTGAGTCGCTCCTCCGTGACCAGCTTATCTCCAGAATTTAGGTCCCAGTCTTCTTAGAGAATGAGAGCAATATTCAAGAGGGATCCACAGAAAGTGAACAATGTAGATGACATCATAACAGGGTCGAGGCATACAAAGTTACTGTACTTTACCAATGACTGGCGCTCTACTCCTATACATGAGCTGTTACTAGGGCAGTGATCTACATAATATACAGGACACCGCTCGTCATGCATTGCTTAGGGACATGTATCCATCAGTGTCTGATATAATATACAGGGCTCCTCTACTTAGCCACCACCAATATCAGACCAGCGACTAGCATAATACATAGGACACGTCTCATTGTCTGAGTCTCAAATGCGGTGAAATTGCTATTGCTTCCTATCAGTGTTAAAACAAAGCTGTGTGTTACCAGTCACGGTTTCTGCTTCAAGCACAGGATCCACCAGCAAAGAGGTGTTCTGTAAAGAGATGTTTACCTTCGGATCTGTGCTCTTCATCTGGTCCTGTATGATAGCACAGTATTATTAATTAATTCATTCATTCCTGTTACACTGATTAACCGCCTTATTATAGCTATCTACATGTCGTTACAAATTTCGTTAGCTTCAGTTACTTTGGAACAAAATATTCCGTCTCGGAACGAACGGACGAGTTATTCCATCAACAGCACTCTCTACATTTATTCACCGGGACATGTTCATTGCCGGCATTGGCTGAAAAGATCATGACTCTGTAAACTCTATGGAGATCATGATCGTGAGTGCATACACATTGCAGGTCCGGAAAGCGGTTGGAATGAAATCGTTAGCTTTACCGACCAACCAAATGAACCGACGATTGCTGCTTTGGAATGACTGTCGATCATTGTGTAAAGCTGGGTACACACTACAGAAATTTCGACCAACTTTTTATACCGAGCGATTTTACATGCGATCGATGGTCCGATCGCTCGGTCCATGGACTGCATACACACTAGCCTTGTTTAGGACAAAAAAGGGAAGAGCGGACGTCCCTTTAGCGACTTTTTACAGCCACGTTGTCGTGAGCAATGACTGTAATTTCGTACTCACTGTTGTGGATCGGTCGGAAGTTTATACACACTACACAGCGGAAACGATATTGGAACGAAAATATTAAACGGTACGACCAACCAAATGAGGCGATAATCGTCCATTTGGGCAGACTTTCGACCATCGTGTCACTGCACACACTGACCCGACTTTTGAACGAGCGGTCGTATGTCGGCTGATTCAGCCGATTATTGGACGAAAACAGTGTAGTGTGTACCCAGCTTTAGTGTAAACACTACTGCAATATCGGGCAGAACATTCGGTAGTGTGTACCCAGCCTAAGCTGTGAACAATGAGCTATTGTCATGGGGATCAGTTATCCCTACGTAACGTGCATTTTGCAAGTGTTATTAATCAATGCTGACTGCAGGTAGCACACCAGAGGCTAATTCCGCTATGTAAGTATTTTACTTGGTTAGGTTTCTATAACCTTCACGTTTTGTTGTTGTTTGTATAGAGGTTTCCACATTATTAAAAAAAAAAATGTATTTAGTTGGTAGTTCTCCTTTAAGTAAATTATAAATAATACACATTTTTACTTGAGATTGTCCAAGGGTTTCCTTTTATGAATCTCTATATAGCTGCGTGCAGGCAGAATCCAGTATTACTGTGGTGAAAGTATGTTCAAAAAGAATTTAATCTCACCGCTCCAACATTTTAAGCAATCTGCCGCAGTTCTTGAAAAGGTATTCTACTTCAGCTGCCGGATTCTGGAATTCCATCATGTGAGCTATCTAAATCCTCTTTCCTTCCATTTTATATGCTCCCCCCCCTTTCTAAGCTACAAATCTATTTAAGAGCAAGATATATTAATGTCTTTTTTAGACAGATGATGTTTCTGAACTAGAGAAAGTATGTTTTACAGAACAATGTCTATTGTGCCGGCAAATCCCATAGAAGATGTCTAATATTCTGCAGCTGCACAGTTCACTGTTTGTGTAGAAACGGAGCAGGTCGGTATTTATGACTTGCCCAGTTTTATTTATTGTACCTCTGAAGTCTATAGCGTGATAACGTCCTGTATTATGTCTCTGGCTTTTATTTACTCAACAGAAATGGCAAAATGAGAATACAAATATGTATGTTTTAAAATAACAGGGCAAATGCAGGACTTCCTTAAGACAGATACACGGTCACCATTCCACAAAAAATACTGTGACATTATATATCATACATGTAATATGCTCACAATACATTAACTGTATTTTCTTAGTATAGTTTACAAGCCACAGTGTCTATAAGAATGTCCAACGCCATTACTTGTTGTTGTGCATGTAGTTATATAGCACCAACATATTATGCAGTTTCTGCACAATTGGCTAATGTTATTTTTGCACATCCACCCTGCATTAGTGAAGTCTTCATTTTTCTTCAACAGGCGCACACACAAACACAGACACACAAACACACACACACACACGATGCATTAATTGGGCGATCGGGATTGGGGTATAAAAGGACCAGGCTAAAGTATGCCCAATGCAGTAAGGACGTGTTCACTCAAATGCAGCTGAGATAGCGCGGCACGGAGACATGTATACTCCTGTTCAGAGCTGCAGAGGGCCGGTGCAAATACACAATGATGATGATCACTTTCTAGCCGCTACTGATTGTGCACTCCGTTTGTAACACATCAGCGACACGCTGTTTAACGGCATAGTCAGCGCTGACGGAGCGAGTGACTGTGAGCTCGGGACTGGGTAAGCTCACACTTTATATATTACGGAGGATAGTTGTCTTTATTGTAACATTCAAATTGATGTGTTGAGAGAAGATATATTCCTCTTATAACACACGGAAGATCAATTTAATTAAATTGGATAAGGACAGTCCATACCCGTATTGAGGACCATAAGTATGTGATTATAAAAACTTTACTAAATCTGTGTGTATCCAGCATATTTCTAATCTGAGTTTACTACAATTTGGGTATGATTGAAAGTTTTTGGGAGCCCATATGAACAATTTTTTCAAACTTTGACCATATATAAATGATACAGATTGGGAATATTGATTCTACATAGGTGCACCTAATGTATGAGTTTCCTTGGATCTGAAGTAAGAACTTATTTCTGCATGTATCTATGAGTTGTATGTATTTTAAACATTTTATATTGTTTATTAAAAATCTAGGCTATCCACATTGCATTCACTGATCTATGGAGGACTAAGTAAATCTACTGCACTTTTTTCTTGTATATCCGTGGTCGAAGTGGAAATGTAGAAGTAGCGGTATAGCATACCACCGTATACACCCCCACTTCTACCACTGTATATATATGTATAATGTAAGTGACTGGAATGTGATAGTGTTACAATGAGGGCAGTAGTAGAAGTGGCAGTATGACATACCACCGTATACACCCCCACTTCTACCACTGTATATATATGTATAATGTAAGTGACTGGAATGTGATAGTGTTACAATGAGGGCAGTAGTAGAAGTGGTAGTATGACATACCCCCGTATACACCCCCACTTCTACCACTGTATATATTATAGGATTTTGTGGGCATATTTTTTTTTTGTTTTTGTTTGTTTCATTCATCTACCAAGAATGAGTTTTATATCTGTTATATAAAACCTAGTAATAGTAAATGTGTTTTTATTATCAAAACAAATGTTAATAAACTTTTCTAGTGCTGATGACCTCGTTGTATGTATGCGTATGTGGGTGTATGTATGCGCATGTGGGTGTATGTATGCCTGACGTATATGTTGCAGATATGAGTAAATAGGCCCATTTTGCAACCAACTCTGCATCCAGTCCAATTTTTCTGGACTGTTGAAATCCCATGGGAAGATAACACCCTTCTTAGAATGGCACCCAGGGCCCCAGCTCTGGGAGGCAGTAATGAACCATTGTGTGTGCCACACATGTAGTGGTTCTGCATAAGGTTTGTGTATATGCACTACCACAAAAAACACCACGTTAACACTGAAGTGTTCAACAATAAATAAAATTAAGAAAAAAAAATACTTAATATATTTTCCCATAACTGGGAAGATTCATTGGTTCATGGGAATGGAGCTTGTTCCTGCATGCATAATGTCAGCATTCTCAAGCTATAGTGAGCACAGTGCTTATAGATTCGCAACTCTGAATTTTTCCCAGCCAAAAAAATGTGTCACTTAGATATCTTCAGATATGCAAGTGTGACACTAGTTGCATTAAAAAAAAATTAAACAAAAAGCTTAAATTGGTAAGCTAAAAAGAAACTTTGCTCAGGTAGAATGTTTAGTCCAGTAGATCCTCTTTGTTATAATGCAAAGTAATCTTAAGGCCTGCTTTCACATTCTCGCCTTTTGAGCGTTTTTTGATTCAGCTTCATCATTAATGTTATTACTCATGAAGCCCACACATATGTCAATTTGTTTCCATTTTCCTTAAATCAAAGCACAGAGTTTTAACTTTGTATCCATGAAATTACATGGTATAACATTTCCAATTATTTTACGACACATATGAGTAAAACAATATTTCATAAACACGAGAAACAAATATATGAGAAAACAAACACAACCAAAGATCAACACACTATAAAATACTGAGCACTCTTATAGTGCTCTTAACCTCCATATTACATCTATATGCAATTTTTCGAGTTTTCTTATGTGTTCAGCATGATCAATTATCTCTTGTGAGTTATCAGGATTATAAACACACCATTGCTTTCCAATTAGGGCGCGCACTGCCCTTTTACTGGTCAGCAGGAAGAATAATGGCATTCTGTTCTGCGGGGTCACTGTTCTATCTGCAGACATTGCCATGGTGATCTTTTGTAATGAAGTTTCTCTCATATTCCTAGTCCTACATTTGGTAAGATAATTAACAAGCCTAATCGCAGGAAGTATATATCATAAACAGAAGCTTCCAGACCAGTCTGTTGGTAACCATATTTCTCTAGAATATTATCCTCGATAAGTGCTTATTCCTTGCGCTAAATCAGAGACCTTCTATATGTGGGATCCTATTATAATATAACAGTTAGATTGGTCCTAACAACTAACAATGGGATACAAAGCCCCAGGATGCAATGACCAGCAATTTCATTGTAGTGGAAAATCTGCCACAGTGCCAGACAGTGGGGATAACTTACGTACATAAAACAGGGACATATAACATAATTGCCAACTTTTCCTCATTGGCTTCAGGGAGATCCCGGGGGAGGTGGGTGTGCGGGGGCGGGGCTTAACAAATCCCATCCTTTTTGGCCCCACCCCCTAAACGTTGTCACAATTTTGGACAATTACAGCAGGGGCCGGAACTAAGATGACGCAATAGATGCAATTTTAGACATCAGAGGCCACAGCAGGATTGGTTAAGATAGTTTGGGAAGTTTATTGTGTTTCCCAGTGACACTATACTTTCCTCTTTACCAATGTGTCTTAAGAGATAGATTACTTGGATTACTGTGATTTCGAGACCTGAACAGTCAACAGTCTTAGGCCTCCATATTTTCTTACATACAAGAAAGAACCCTGCTCCACCTGGATAATGGGAGGGTCTAATGAACCCTTGGGAATGTCTACTTGTTGTTTTTCTTTTATGTATTCTTTCTAGAGATGCTCAGGCTCGGTTCCCCGAGAACCAAACACACCCGAACTTAGCAGATCTGAGTACCAAGCCGAGCCAGCTCGGTACTTTCGTGTGCCCTCGGAATTGAAAACGAGGCAAAACGTCATTGTTACATCGTCGGATCTCGCGAGCTTTGGATTCTATAAGTACCACCCTCCACGGCGATCCAGCGCCATTTCACAGAGGGACATAGAAGGGGTAGCACAGATCTTGGTAGTCTCTAGTGCAGTTGGGCAGCGTCATAGGTAGAAAAGAAAGTGGAGGGGTAGCCGTGTTCTTCAAAGCCTCCAGTGACATTTAGGAGAGCTCCATTGCTCCATTGCTAATTGTCATTGCTGAAATAGAAATAATAGGTCTGGGAGGCTTGGTCTTCTAAATCTGCAGTCACATTGTACTGTGTTATATAGGTAACAAACAAAGAGGGGAGCTCAATTGCTCCATTACTAATTGTCATTGCTGAAATAGAAATAATAGGTCTGGGAGGCTTGGTCTTCTAAATCTGCAGTCACATTGTACTGTGTTCTATAGGTAACATACAAAGAGGAGAGCTCCATTGCTCCATTACTAATTGTCATTGCTGAAATAGAAATAATAGGTCTGGGAGGCTTGGTATTCTAGATCTGCAGTCTTTGTTTGAAAGTGTATGAAAATAATATTGTGACCTGTGAGCAACAATATGGGATTTTAACAAAACAAAATAGGGATTTTAGAAAATAAATCGGGATCCAAAACCAAAACACGAAGTTAATCCAGATCCAAAACAAAACCCGAACACGGGGGTCAGTGAACATCTCTAATTCTTTCATTGCTTAAAATTCTGGATTTGAATAAACATAAACTTTCCACATAGAAGGCACACATCCAGGAAGGAGATTAATGACAGTCCTAGGCGTTATGACCAGGTAGGACCTTCGCTACAAATCATGATATTAAATGGTACATTTTCAAAATGAGTTGTGGCCAAGGCTTAAAGGATGAAGACAGCTCTCATAACAATCCTGATTCAATTTAACAATATCTGTTTTTCCCATAATCTGTGAAGTTTGCTGCTTTTAACCAAGAAAATCCTAGTATATAACTGCTGTTCTGGAAAGTTAATAAAATGAAAAGATACAATTTTAAAAGGAAGACAGACAATTTTAATGAAACTCCAGAAGAAACGTAAGAAATAATCCCTTCCAAGTGACCATTTACTGCTAATATCCTGAAAGGAATAGGCAAGGGAGTTATATGTACCCTCGGATTCCCAGAACGAAACAACTAGCAAATTACTAACAGCCCTGTAATCGGTGAGATCTACAGAGAGCTATTAAAGTCCTCAGCAGAAAGCCAGATCTGCATTTTCTAAAGATTTTGAGAAGAAGGTATCAGATTATGCAAATGCAGAAGTTTGCTGTGTATGCAGAAATTGGCTCTGCAAGAAACTGAGGTCATTAGGCAGCCCCAGAACTCTTAGTATGGAGTTAAGTGGATTGGTCTTGTGGAATCTGTTTGCGATAGCTGTTAATTCTGGGACCATCATTTAATACAAGGTTGTAGAAGGAGCCATTAAGGTAAAGGGTTGTAACTTAGAACTTGAGTTGGGGTGTATATACTGTACAGCTGGGTTACATGTCCTTTTTAATTTAAGATAGTCCGTAATGGCGGCTCTAAATGCACTGTCATAGCCATTGTTTGGATTTGGGCCTACAAGTGAACAGGACAACTTGACTAGGGATGTGCACCAGCCACTTTTGGTGTCTCGTGTTTTGGATTCGGATTTGCTTGAGGTTTTGGGATCGGATTTGTTTCGCAAAACACCTGACAAAAGGTTTTGGTTCGGATTTAAGGTTTTGGATTTATTTTGAAAAATAAAGCACAGCACAGCACGAGATATAGCAGGACAGAGGACCACCTAACACAACCTCCCTCTACCCTGATCAATGCCCGAGTGAAGATGGCGGCGTCTAGCGGGGAATTTATAGAATCCGAGTATCGCGAGATCCGACAGCGGGATTATGACTCAGAGCCTCGGTTTCAGTTTTGCAATTGGCGGGAATACCCGGATCTGTCTCGGATCCGGCTCGGATCGGCAACGTTCGGGTGGGCTCGGATTTCAGATATCCGAGCCCGCTCATCTCTAAACTTGACTGGTCGAATTATGGTCCTGGCAAGATGCATAGTTGGTTTTTACAGTGACCCAAATATATGAATTTATAAGAATGTATATAATTTTGGTGGTAAGATTATTTGAGGTATGTTAGCTATCTGATTATTTTTACTTATTTTATGTAATTTGGCAATATGAGGCTTAAGAGAACCTGTCGTAATATGGAAGACAATGTATCAAATTCTCTCTTAGTCAATAATTATAAAAATCTTAATTTTTTTTTTATTCCCCAATGTCTTGTCCTATAGGAGAACCAATGAGCGGAGAACATTTTCATCGAGCTGTGAATATGAATGATGAAGCCACTGTCCTCAGCATACTGCAGACCGGGTCAGTGATTCTGTGTGTAATAAATAGAATAGATGAGACTGTCATTGGTCACATAATGTTATATTTTCTTGATCTACTTGGATACTGTTCAGAAATGATGCAGTAGCAGGGACATCGCTGCTAAGGAGAGCGTTACCAGGGCTGAGGATTAGATTTGGCGAAGACCTCCCAGCAGGCAATTTTCCTAGACAGCATAATTCCCAACATTGCGGCTGTTCAAATCAGGACAGAGAGGGTAATGGGGCGCGGCCATGTAACAACAGGGGCGTGGTTATATCATTTGGGGGTGTGGCCACACCACTTGCTACACCATGCAATTGTTGCGCTCATCCAAAAACCGTTCACCGCTGGATGTAGGTAAATGGATTTATACATTCCTTCCACCATTCTGGTCCAATCGGGACAAAGCTGTCCCAATCTGCACAGAGTCCTCAAATCGGGACTGTCCCTCCTAAATCGGGATAGTTGGGAGGTATGCAGACAGTGCTTACCTGATGCATGGTGGATGTGAACATGACCTTAATCAAGGCAATAAACCACATTTTCTCCCCTGCCACTTGGTGCTTCCTTAGTGGGAAGGGCTTGATGACGTGATTCCCTACCCATTTGGTAATGGCGATCCCACCATCAAGCCCAGCCCATGTCTTTTTTTTTCCCCCATATCTGCATCACCCAGAAG
Organism: Mixophyes fleayi; assembly: GCF_038048845.1. Lineage (NCBI taxonomy): Eukaryota > Metazoa > Chordata > Amphibia > Anura > Limnodynastidae > Mixophyes > Mixophyes fleayi. The sequence goes on from NC_134407.1 coordinate 20,072,834, forward strand.
CGAGGTAGGGAAAGCAGGCTCTGTGTAAAGTAGTTGGATTTCTACCCGGTGTGCCCTGCTTTCACAATACCTGATCTTGCCTCTATAGAGCTTTCTCTCTGTAAATGCTTTGTGAGAAGCTTCTGGGATTTTGCACTAAACTCTCAAGCCACTTGGTGGCGCTATAACAATTTAATGGATGACCACTTAAGCATAATTCACACATCTCCCACAAATAACATGAATTGTGCTTTCTTAAGGCAGACAGATGATTAATGTGGCTATTTTTAAAAGAAATAAACAAGCCAATCTTCTTGCTTAGTTAATATACACAAGGGCAGCCTTTAGTTCAGCGTTTGGCACTCGCTGCTCACCATGACTCACCAATCAGATGATTATTCCTGTTTTCATCTATGATTCGTGGAGAAATGTAAGTACAGTTTAAAATATATGTCTGCAGAGCATGCAATAAATTCTGCTCCTTCTGTAACACTGTCTGCTCCTATGCTATGGCTCATGCCACACGGGCTACTTGGAATCTATCACTCAGTCCTATACTCTGAAGACAATCAGAGATAGATCTGTGCATTTAAACCGCCTTAAATAAATATCAAAACACGAAATTAACTGTTAAAAAAGAAGCCTCTACCTGACAGGTACAACACGAAAGACTAAGAGGTCAGAATAAACTGACAAATATACCAATGTACTTTGCTGCAAATATAGGAATGAATGTTACTTGTTGAGAAGAGCCTGACAGATCCTGGTATTTTTCATGTAATGTCTTAAAAAGCTAAGAATGAACAGCAATCTTTTGCCAGCTTTGTTTCATTGTACTTCAAGCATTTAATTACTGACTCTCCGCTGTGAGATGTTGGTAAACAGAGCATATATCTCTCTTAGCATATCCTTACTTGGATAACGAGTAAAGATAAGATCTGCAGTTATTAAAATCATAAATGACTGGATATCCTATTTTGTGCAAGGTGGGCTGTACCTAACGGTTCTAAATCTTACATTGCAGTATGAAGGAATACAGTAGGATTATTTACAAGCTAATTGAGATTGTGCTGCAATTTATAGCAGCAATTTATTCTCAGTGATCTAGTACGTTAAACAGTGAAAGCACAAGGATGCCACGTGCCACTACATATTTGCAGTTGAATTAAATAGATGGCTTTTTACATTATTACCAATAATGTAATAACCCCCCCGTCCACTCTGTACCCTGACGTCTTATATTATTACCAATGATGTACTAAAACCCCTTACCGGTCCCAGTTTCCATGACTACTTTCATAATTACCAGTGTTGCCCCAACCGAGTCCCAGTCTCCCTGCCACCTTTCACTACCAGTTATTAGCAACGAGGGAAGTTGCAATATATTTGCATGAATCGAGTCCTGCGGCAGAATCGGTGATTGTGCAAAGTTCCAGCGGTAGAATGTTTGAGTTCTGCTTTTTGCTCTCCCATTTACTGAATAGTTATTTTGCACTTTATATGTAAATTCACATATTGTATCATTTATAATCTGTGGGCGGGATTAAATTCCCTGCGTTGTTCTAAAGAACAGCGTAGGGTGCGCACAATTGCCGTTAGTGCAGTATTTTCAATGCTGATTTTAGCTTGCGGCTCAATGAGCCGCAAACAGAAATCTGCATTAAAATTACCGTACAATGGTCAATCCTTTTATGAGTATGGTGTGATTGGGGTAGGACTGGCGACATGAAAGGCCAAATTCCATTCGAGAAATGTGCAACTTTTCGTAGCCAATTTAAAAATTCAAATTATGCACGTATGCCCAGTCCACTCCTGATTTCTGTGAAAATACTAATTATGCAACTATCTTTCCACCCAGTTCTAAGTTCCCGGCTTTTTAACATTATTCAACCATGTCTCTATCCAGTCTTAATTTGTCCATGTTACCAATTATGCAAAGATGTCTGGCAAACCTCACAGTACCAGTGATGTCATTGCTCTGTGACTTTGACTGACTTTGGAAAACTTTAGGAAAATACAGAAACATTTGTACTATTGATGCAAGGTTTTATGAAGCAATTTCTTACACATCAGTCTACAAGTTAAAAGAAAGTAGAAAGTACCTGCCTGACTTTTAGAAAGAAACTCATCTACATTTAATCCTTAGAATTCTCACTTTCTGAGCGCTTATAAGCGCTGCTTCTGAGATAAGGCATGAGAGTGTCATTCTGAAAATTACAAAAGGTTAGAAGTAAAAGTTCTTAAAAAGTTTTGAGGCGTTCATTCTCCATATTTAAATAAAAGCAAATCAGAAGAGGTGATTTGTGTTAGAATCGCGGAAGAACATGTTCCCAGGTCCAGGAGATAAGAGGCTGTAAATTTTTAATATAAACCACTTGAATGAATCGTCTGCTTTGGTTCATTTTAATAATAAAATCTATATAACCATGGCGTTTTGGACTTAAACGCCGGTGACCATGGTTCTGAAATGAGTTGTTTTCTTTTGTGAAACTACAAGTCCTAGAATGCCACGATCTCCCTGCTGGGACTTCTAGTTCACAAAAGCTGAAGAAACGGTATTTTAATTATTACCTTTGGTCCAGATTGTACCATGTTCATTAAATCTTCGCTAGGTAAAGGCGGTTTTACTGTCTGTGATATCCACACTATTCACTATATAGTTTATCAGGACTAATTATAACACAGCTAAAGACGATTCTACTATTGTTCAAACATTTTAAAGATCCAAAAGATTATGGGCCTGATTCATTAAGAAACGTAAATGCTGATACGTGCCATATTTTGCGTTAAAATTTTCTGTGCATGCCCAGATACAAACTATACGCAAGTGTATGCAATTCATTTTTGAGACCAAAGGACTCTTACGACAGACGACAAATTCATGGGCGGAACGGAGAGGGCCCTGGGCGCATGCCCGTAGGCAGTGTACAGTAATGGCGTGCCAAGTTCTAGCGCATGCAGCAGCGTCCAATTCAAGCTTTGGGCGTCTCTCGGGTACGTTTTATTCAGTCCTATCACTTGCACCAGCCACAGGTCTGATGTAAGTGCCGAGTGGATGTGTATACATGCTAGAAAATGTAAAAACATACATAAAAATGCATTTTATGTATAGTAGACATTAGTAAAATCCTGATAAATGTATTTCATGGAAGAAAAATAAAAAGTTTTTTTTTTGTTTTCATTAATGATTATATTATTAACAGGTGATAATAATTGAGTACTTTTTTTCTGTGCGTTCTGCTGGGACTTTATATTCCACATATGTATTAGACGTATCCTGCAGTGTTTGTGTCTGTCAGAGCAGAGCGGACCTAGACCCGTGTTTAACAAGAGATGTTTAGTTCAGATCCGCTTATAGTTGAATACGGACATATGACCGATTGTACATGCCTTTAAAAAACAAAACAAAAACAGAATACGTTCGTTTTGCTTACGTTAATGAATCAGGCCCTATATGTATAATTTACCTGGGAACTGTACTACTTTTTTATCACCCAAACCCCCTGACCTGGGGCAGATGGCATTGCTAGGGGTGAACATGTATATGGAGAACACACATATCCGCTTCTGCAAGATTGTCTTCATTTTCCAGGATTGTTAGGTACCCCCCGCTAGAGAGTGTATCTAACAAATGATCCAAGATATAGAAGAGCATTCTTGGCTAAATACGGCTCACACTCAACCTATATTTTTGTAGAAACCACTTTTGCAGTTGCAAATAGAAGCCACCAGGTGCAGAATGAAGCCTCTGACATTCTGTGAGAATGGGAGAAAGGAGGTTGGCTCAGGGCTGTATATGGTGGGTATGAGTGTGAAAGTGACATGACAGGCATGAGGCTTAGATATGGGCAAAGGGCTTTATGTAGTGGGCTTGGAGCTGTTCGGCTGGACACAGGGGTATAATAGTGATCCGCAGACTGTGATGAACATAGGGCTGCAATTGTGGCCATGAGATTGTTGGGCATGAGACTATTGTGCTAGACACAGGGCTATATTGTTGGGCATGGAACTGTGATGAGCAAAGTTGTTAATCCAGGTAGAAGGCAGCATGTGGCAGGCATGGCGCTGTGGACACAGGACTGCATATAGTACACTGGGTTTTGGTGGGCAATGAGACCGTTATGGTGGACACAGGGCTATATGTGGTGGGCATGAGTATGTTATATTGTGCGCAGTGCTGAGCACAGGGCTGTAACAGTGGGCATAGTACTACTGTAGTCCCAGTGGTATAAAAATATGCCGTGGCACCCAGAGACAACACCCGTCATAAAAACGTATGTTGGACAGCAGTGATGCATTTAAAATGAGGCTCTGTGTTATCAGGCAGCAGTAAGCTGCACACCTCCATGTTTGTGTAGCCGTGCCCTTAGACAGATCGACCCTCTAGCTGTATGTACAGCCCGAGCTCCCCTTATTACACTGCAGTACAGGACAAACTGGAGCTCTGTGTACATCCCAGGACTATAAGGGGCAGCTCGGGCCCATGGTATGGAGCCCTAGAATGGGAAGACGGCAAAGGCCCCAGCACCAAACCTAAAGTCTCCTCCTTGTGACCTTGAAAAAGTGACTGTCACTCTGTTCTAAGCACCAGTCACTATGCTGGGCATAGTACAGCGGGTCTGAAGGACGCTGTGTAAAATTGTATGAGCTATGAAAGAAATGGTAGATAATTGTAAAACTTCTGACTGGTTTTATGAGCTCCTTATGCAAGTCTAACCGTAGATCTCCTGCAATATTATTTTGTGCATTTACAAGACTTTTTATGCGTTAATGGAATAATAAAGTTATATTAAAAAAAAAAAAGTGCCCTGGTTTCTCCCTTGTTGCTGAACGAGACTGGCGTTATATGTCCCACTATCTTGTCATTTCCTGCACGTATAGTAGGTGAGAGCGTTCTGCATTCTGTAACTTGGCCGAGTGATATATTGTGCGCTGGGCAGCTTTCCCCACCTCTCCTCCATCCACTTAAACTCTACAGAGAAATCCCGTCTGCTGTTCTGTTTTATGGTAAAACCGTTTCTCATTTATGACGTTGTATTTCTTCGCTTTGTTGGAAGGTCATCAGAAAATGTTCTTTTCAAAGCTGCAATTGTTCCCGGCTCTGAGAAATGATACCAGCGTGTCTTCAGCGTTGGCATACAGATATCCATGGACTCCACCTAATACACGTCAATTATAGATTGTTTCTCTTCAAACGTGGAACTACACAAAGTAGATACAACACTTGATTTACGGCTTCATTGAAGAAGCATCGCTACACATCTGAAATTAAAGGAAGTAAAGCAGAGTCTTTTTACATTATTGTATCACATCCCAGTCATTAAATCTGTCATCGGTAAGTCAGTCTGCGTCTTCTTTTGTGGGTTCTAAACCCACCTTAGAGCTCCCCCTTCATTCATTTCAGCTTCTCTTTTTTCCTCCTAAAGTGCTCAATTCAACCTCACCTGGGTCTTACATTATTCACGAGGTGACGTCAGAGCTGCGTTCATCACAATGGTCACTATCATCATCATCATCATCTATTTATATAGCGCCACTGATTCCGCAGCACTGTACAGAGAGCTCAATCACATCAGTTCCTGCCCATTGGAGCTTACAGTATAAATTCCCTAACAACTACCCGGTAAATTAAAGTGGAGGAAAATGCTCCCTGCAAATGCACCCACCTAAAGGCTTCGTACCTTTAAATAATCTAGTTGTGTTACACACAATCTCTTTTTTACTAGTGGATGCATTCATCCATCTATCCTGCAAGACACACTGCAGATCCATCTGATCCCATTAGAGGAATGGTGTACGTCTGCAGGTACCTAAATCCAGTGCACATCCCTGTAAAGCAAACAAAATACTGGTGCGTTTGCATAAAAGTAAACCGTGACCTGTATATATCTGCTTTTGCGCTTTCATAAGTGACCATCAGTGACTTGGAATAGACAACAGGCTTTCAGAGAAATATGGCAGCATGCAGCTGAAAACTTCTGAGTAAATTTCCGACTAAACAGATCAGCTCTGACATTCATGGGAAGGCAAGAATGTGGCATTTACCTTTTCTGCATCATATAATAGTCTTATTTACTTCAGCTGCCTAATAACCTGTTATCCATTATTCAAGGGGAAGAGGGGGGGGAGACTTGTATCATTCCAGCTTGTGTCAGGACAACTAGACCCCTCACCGTCTGCTATGAATGCTGGGAGATGCGGTTTAGTAACAGACTTCAGGTTTCTCTATAGATTAAATTAGTATGGTTCTTCCCCATACAACCTATTGTAAATATTGTACTATAATATCTGTGTGGTTATAATCTGGTGCTTTACCATTGCAGATACAAGAAAATCAATGTTCCTGATAAGCTGGGATTCAGTCCTCTCATGGTTGCTGCACAAAGAGGATTTCTCCGGTATAACTTTGTGTCTTATTCTCTCCTGTCTCATTATGAATTCTTCTGCTAATGTCTGGGTGAAGGTTTATGGACGCCGTATATTCTTGTCCTACAGCTCAGTAGTGATCAGAACCAGGTGAAATCCCGTCATGCAGTATATAGATGTGTGGGAGGAGGGCGAGGGGACTGTTATGTAATCATACAGTTGGCTCATATTACTGTCAGTAGGGAGATCGCTGTATCAGCTCCCTATCACCTAACAGTGCAGCTTGGTACACACTATAGAAAATGACTTCAGATGCGATTTCTGTGCGAGTTTACCAATATCTGAAAGTCCCGATGATCAGGCAGACTTATATGTACACAGCTACACCATTTACCTTCAGATCTGTGATCTTCATCTCTCATAACCGTCTGCTGAAAAGATGGTGACTCTGCACACTCTACAGATATCTGCTTACACTGCTGGGCGTGAGTGCGTACACACTGCCACATGTGCCCGACATCGTTCCATCGTTGATCGTGATTATTAAGAAGTTCATAAATCAAATCAATAGATGTAATGTGCTTTGGAGCGATAAAATGCGATCTTGGAAGCATTTATGCTAATGCGATATCTGACCAAGTGCTCGTTTATCGTGTCATCTGCACGAAAATTGCAGTAAATTACCATAGCGTGTACCCAGCTTAACTCGGGAAGATCCCACAGGAGGGCAAGATTCATAGCACTTGTCTGAGGCTAGAGGTCTCGCAGCTTGGGCAGTCTCAAGGCTCACAGTGATCTTCTGGATAATGCAGGTGAAGAACAAGTTGTAATTGATAATGCAGCTGGTCTATTTATGCTCTTAGGGCCTTATTCATTAATGATCTTAAATGAAGAGGATCCTTATTTCAGTCTCCTGGACAAAACCATGTTACATTGCAAGGGGTGCAAATGAGTGTTCTGTTTTGCACATAAGTTAAATACTGACTGTTTTTTCATATAACACACAAATATCAACTTTAAATTTCAGTGTGCAAATAAGCTATCAAGTATTTGTGTGCTACATGACAAAACAGTCAGTATTTAACTTGTGTGCAAAGCAGAATACTAATTTGCACCCCTTGCATTGTAACATGGTTTTGTCCAGGAGACTGAAATAAGGATCCTCTTTATTTAAGATCCTTAATGAATCAGGCCCCTAATGTCTACCAGTAAGTCATGGAACAAATGTTGTTATTGAACTCATTTTATTAGTACTTGTACTGCTGCTAAAGGTGACTTTATGGACTCTGCCGAATGTTTTATGGCAATAGTTTGATTTTTCAGTTTTCTGCACTTTGCAGATTAATGAATAATATCTTCTAATAAAGTTTACTAACAACTTCCAACAATACTACAGACCACAGTCTGTACAATACTTCCAAACTACAGTAATGGTGAACATGTTTATCAGAATTGATTGTCTCATAGTGGTTTAAGACTTGATTGCTTGCCATTTATTTCAAATAAAGCAAAACCTGTATTCATGTTTTATTAAAGGCACTCTAACCCTGTTTTTACACCCCCTTCAGTTTGTCTAAATTAAAGAGAGATGATAAGAGATGAAAGGATCATAATATTTAGATTGCAGGAAGCATCCTAGCTTCTATGAAGGTGTTACTAAGGCTGCTGCTGAGTTTAGAATGTCTACATTGTTTTTGTTGCTGCTCCATAATCCCTTATTGCCTTCCTAACATTATTGTCAGTCTTATTTGTGCAATATCATCATCACGGAACACAGAACCCTTGTGGGTATGGCCTACAGGCATAAACCAGATCTGGCATCTTTTGTCAGACCGCATGGGGAAGGCACAAACCCCCTTAGTTTGCCCTCAGTCTGTACAGTGGAATAGCATGAACTTTGTCTGCACTGGCTACAATAAAGCATATAACTATATTTTAGGTTAGAGTGCCCTTGAAGAAAAAGTAGGTTGAAATATATAAAATATTACAAAGAAAATATATATATAAAACTAGGCTGCTATAAAATATATTAAATATTTATGAATGTCTCTAAGGTTTGAATTGCATTTTATTCTACAACATGTTCATCTTATAGGAAGAAATTGACAAGTTCTGCTAAACAATATTCGTTGGCTTCTTAGCATATTCTTGGTATTAATGGCTAATAGTGAAACTCTCCCATCATAGCATAATATATATGTGTATGTATATATATATATATATATATATATATATATATATTTATATATATTTATATATATTATCCATCTGATCTTTTTCTAGAATTCCTCAGGTCAATCTTGACAGCAGTCCCTTGTCCTGAACCTACTTCTTTATTACCTTTCCCCCTTTTTGTACCTTTTTTATCTTTTGACTTTTGTCCTGTTTGTTGTGTGAATAACTCTTCCTTTTTATATCTTTATAATCAATTAAAGCAATGTATAATGTTATATTATTTAAGCAAAACAAATGATTTAAGAAAAGTTGGTGAATCATTCTTTTACATTAACCCACAATGCCATATTTTGAATTGAATATGTAAAACTAACATAAACTATGATGTCTGACGCTTGTATTACTTGTATGTTGATTAAATGTGTTTTTTTAGGCTTGTGGAGTTACTAGTAGATCATGGAGCAGATATAAACCAGGAAAACGGAAGTGGAAAGAACAGGTATGAGTTGTTGATGGCTCTAAGACAGTGTTTCCCAAACCCAGTCCTCAGGGACCCCTAACAGTGCAGGTTTTCCAGGTGACAAGGGAAATAATTAGGACCACCTGTGGATCTGTTACAATGTGTCAGTCAGTAATGAGTACACCTGTGCTCCAGCTGTGAGATATGGAAAACCTGCACTTTTAGGGGTTCCTGAGGACTGGATCTGGGAAATGCTGCTCTAAGAGATCTTGTTTTGCGTAAATGTATTTTTTTGGCATATGAAACGCAGTGGCACTTCTTTGACCCCAATTAATTAACTTGCGGTGAACAGAAGCAATTGGAGCAAGGAGCATGGGAAAACTGTAAGGGGTAAATTTATGAAGCTGCAGGTTTGAGAAAGTAGAATTGTTGCCTATAGCAGCCAATCAGATACTAGTTATCATTTATTTAGTACATTATACAAAATGACAAATAGAATCTGATTGGTTGCTATAAGAAACCACTTTTTCAAACCAGCAGCTTGATAAATTTACCCTTAAAGCTCCATTGAAATCAGTGAGTTCTATTCCTATATCAATTGAAAGAAGCTGCTAGTAAAGGTTTGTATTTTGACGACAGTGTGTAATGGTCCTTATTGTTGTCATGTGGTACTTGCTAGGTGATACAAACCACAGATTTTGAAACCCGCTATGGCAGGCAATAGAGAGGAACAAAGCTGTAGGTCTTAGATCTACCTCTGACCTGCGCCTCATCTCTGGTACCCATCTCCCACTCCCGACTACAAGACTTCTCCCATTGATGGAATCCCCTACCACGCCCTATCAGGCTTTCTGAAAACCCATCTCTTTTATGAGCTTACCCTACTCCCACCTATACTATTCACACTAATGCACCCCACTCTGAGCACCCTCGCCACTCTTATTTCAGCAGTGCCCTGTTTAAATTAGAGTGTAAGCTCTCTCATGACCAGGGCCCTCCCTACCCTTTGTTTTCATGTCTGCAATTATTTTATCTAACTTGTATGTTCCTGTTTTCCCAACTGTACGGCGCTGCGGAGCACTGTGGCTCCTTAGAAATCTACGATAATAATATTAGAACTCTGATTTTTTGGGGAAATAATATCTTGCGATTCTGATTGTGGAATCCTGTAGAAAATAAGAAATAACATTTTATTAGTAGTAATTCATAATGGGCAATTTAGGTAAACTAGGAGAAAGCTGGTTCCATCAACAACACAGAGTCCTCTAGGGTGAGGGCAGGAAAGATGGAGGATGTGCCACAGAGGGGGAAGGTGTTGGATGAATCTATAACATGGTTATAACGGAAAGTTACAAAATGTACAACCACTTGGAGAGAAATCCAGCAGCTGACGGACTTGAGAGGGAATTGATCTGTTTCTCCTTTTGGGACATATTAAAAGCCAGGTTTTTGCTTGTTTTCCAGGTGTGAAGGTTTATGGTATAGTTGCAGGCGCATCTGATGACAATCTGTGGACTGGTCTTTGTAGGTCCCAGAAGAGGCTCTAGAGCAGGATTGTACAACATGACGAGCACATAGCTCCCATTCTACTTGTATATTTCAGTTCTCTCTATTACATATTTTGGGTGGTTATAGTTCTTTCTTAAGTTAAAATAAAGTTTAAATTGTAACCTAAATGTACAGAAAATACATGGACTTTAAGCATCTGACTCATACTAGACTTTCAACAGTTTGCTCTACATTTGTCTGTTCGTAGGAAGCACAGAATATCACTTTGAATGACCTAAGTATTGCACAGTGAACCAATGTATAAATGGAATTTTATCACAAATCACATAATTTTACAGGATTTCACAGAACACACGCTATTCTCAACCTCCGGAACGTACACCCACGCCCAATTAGACCACCAGTCTCCAAACCAGCTCTTAAAACTCTTCTCATTAAAGCCTACCAGCCCTTCTCCTAGCTCTCCCACCTCCGCATACCCCACCTCTGCTGCCCAAGTAACTTTCACTGTCTCTGTGTCTGCTCATGACATCTAGAGTGTAAGATCTCACAGGCAGGGCCCTCTCCTAGTGTTTCCTTCCGTAATTATAGAATATTACTGCTTTTAATGTAATTATTATTTTTATATTTTATTTATAAGGCACCACAAGCCTTCTGCAGCATCGTATATAGGGAGTAACAACAAGCAACAAAATTACAAGAGTACATACATATAATGGGTAAACATGGGTGTAAGACAAAGCATGAACAGAGAGGATGACGGAGAGTTGGCCTACATGAGTCATAGGGTAGAGGACTCTGCCCATGAGAGCTTACACTCTAAACAGAGGGGTAATAAGAGACAATAGGAGGAATTTATAGAGCGACGCAGCAGTAGAAGAACATTTTGTGGGGAAAGTTAGTCTAGTTGCTGCATTCAAATTAGATTGTAGAGGTGGAAGTCTGGTTGGGAAAACCAGGAAAAAGGGAATAGTCAATGTGGGACATAATAAGTAGTGTGCATATTCTAGAATTGTTTCTTAAATGTAAGTTTCTTGGATATATATTGTATTGCGAACAAAGGAGAGTCATAATTCATTGCTTCTCTTAATACAGTTATGTCAGTTATTACATTATTATTATTATCAACAACTTTGGGTATTGTCTTGCTATGAATATGGTCTTTTTGGATTCCATTTTGTAGTTATCTACTTTATTTAAATAACGCTGTGCATTCAGGCTCTCCTTTTTTTGCTGTCAGTGTAGAAAGGAGCGCATCGGGGACAGGACAGGCTGGGAGAGGGAAGTTTGCTGGATATACCCCTTTTAGTAAACATGACACAGTGGGGTTTCTGGTTCTCCAAGGTTCGTGGAGGTTGTGTCCTCCTCAACCTGCATTCATAGAGGTCGTATCACCGGCATCCTGCGTTCATGGAGGTCATATCACCGTCATCCTGCATTCATGGAGTTCGTATCACCCTCATCCTGCGTTCATGGAGGTCGTATCACCGGCATCCTGCGTTCATGGAGGTTGTATCACCGGCATCCTGCGTTAATGGAGGTCGTATCACCGGCATCCTGCGTTCATGGAGGTCGTATCACCCTCATCCTGCGTTCATGGAGGTCGTATCACCGTCGTCCTGCGTTCATGGAGGTCGTATCACCGTCATCCTGCGTTCATGGAGGTCGTATCACCGTCATCCTGCGTTCATAGAGGTCGTATCACCCTTATCCTGAGTCCATGGAGGTCGTATCACCCTCATCCTGCGTTCATGGAGGTCGTATCACCCTCATCCTGCGTTCATGGAGGTCGTATCACCCTCATCCTGCGTTCATGGAGGTCGTATCACCGTCATCCTGCATTCATGGAGGTCGTATCACCGTCATCCTGCATTCATGGAGGTCGTATCACCGTCATCCTGCATTCATGGAGGTCGTATCACCGGCATCCTGCATTCATGGAGGTCGTATCACCCTCATCCTGCGTTCATGGAGGTCGTATCACCGGCATCCTGCGTTCATGGAGGTCGTATCATCGGCATCCTGCGTTCATGGAGGTCGTATCACCGTCATCCTGCGTTCATGGAGGTCGTATCACCGTCATCCTGCATTCATGGAGGTCATATCACCGTCATCCTGCGTTCATGGAGGTCGTATCACCGTCATCCTGCGTTCATGGAGGTCGTATCACCGTCATCCTGCGTTCATGGAGGTCGTATCACCGTCATCCTGCGTTCATGGAGGTCGTATCACCGTCATCCTGCGTTCATGGAGGTCGTATCACCCTCATCCTGCGTTCATGGAGGTCGTATCACCCTCATCCTGCGTTCATGGAGGTCGTATCACCCTCATCCTGCGTTCATGGAGGTCGTATCACCCTCATCCTGCGTTCATGAGGATTGTGCCCCCGTAACCTAAAATATGTATTAAATCATACTTTATCCTTGCCTACTTCCTGACTCTCCCATCTGGGATATCCCAGAGGAGGGCAAGTGCAATGGCGCGATCACAGCATTTCCCTTTGGAGGGTGGAGGCCGAATCGTGCAATCAAGGTCCCGCTGTCCCTCCCACTTTGCTTGGAAGTGGGATGGGAAGGGTGCACTGCACTCCCAGAAGAGGTACCCAGAAACCAGTAGAGAGTGGGCAAGTAGGACATACTTATCTCCCATCAGGAGGGGAGCGGAAGGAAGGTATGAAAGAACAATGTTGCCATTTGCATCGTGATGTGTTCAATAAACTATCACATTGTAGAAAAGTTGTGTTTACTGTAATGTACATTGTAAGTGTAGAAAACATACCCAGATACACAGTTACTGGCCAAAGGGGGATACAGTTGAGATCGAGACAGGATGTTCCTTGTAAAATAAGTAATGCATCTCTCAGAAGTTGGAAAAATATTTGACCGTGTGCTCTCCCACTGTGTGTAGGTAACGAGTACTCTCTTTAGAGTATAGAACGTTTCCTTTATTCTATAAACTTCCTAGTGTTCATCTTTCTACATAGACATACTGAGGGATGAGATACAACAGAGTGATCCGAATGCAGCAGACAGCCGGGCCTCCCTGCAGAGGCATTGTGTGTGTTTAGCTCACATTAACAGCCAGTCATGTGTCTGCAGCCATTACTCCCCATAAGGTGTTTTATAAACAAGTGACAGAGAGCCCGGCCAACAGAAACATCGGCCGTGCCGGCCTTTCCTCATCTTCATGCTCTGTCAAAGTCAATACAGACCTGTTACTTCATTCACCCGCTGCAGCGTGTACATGTTTGTCTTGCTGCAGTAACGCTCTTCATCTTTTTGGCAGCAAGTTTTTTTTTTTTACAGCGCAATGATCACTAAATTAGTTTGATGCAGCTGAAGAAAGAAAACCCCCAATAAAATATGTTAGTAGACAATCAAATTTTAAAGAACGTAACCTATAGTAGGAATCTGACATCTAAGCCTAAAGTAGAAGTTAGTTTACATACAAGAGTTATTAATATACACATTTATTAATACATATATGTGTATATGGATGTAGAGGGGCATTTTTCCTGTGCACAGCAGACTTCCTGTCAGCAAAGTGTATTGACCAAATTGCAAAGAGTCTGCATTGTCCATGCTGATGACAGCAGATTACACAGTAAATGGAGTTATGGGAATCTTTACCTAAATACTGCATATCTGTGAATGTTACAAAGGCTGTTTCCCAATGGATCAGTTTGTAATCTTAGTTCTGAGGCCCTTTAAAAATGTGTTTTGTGTATGATTCATTAAACGCTTGTTTGCGATGCGCAAACATATATTTTATTTACATTTATTTTGTCATAACTTAGAGAAAAGTCCATCTAAAGCAGTGATGGGCAAACTTTTTCAGGAGCGGGCCAAATAAAAAAGAAAAACTTTAGGCGGGCCAATATAATTTATTAAAAAACTCAAATATCGAAATATATAATCCAAATCTTTTGAGTGATTGACATACGAAGTGTCCTTTTAGGAAGGAGGATGAAGTGTAATGGAGGAAATAGCTGGGAAGGCATAAAAATGAAGGTTCTGACACACAGGGTCGGCCCTAATAATTTTATGCATATTTTAATGACATTTTTTAAAATATTGGCGGGCCGGATAGAACCTCTAAGTGGGCCGGATCTGGCCCGCGGGCCGTAGTTTGCCCATCACTGATCTAAACCATACTTGCCAACTTGTTGTAGTTGGCGTCCGGGAGCTGCCGGGGGGAGGTGGGCGTGCGGGGACCCAAAAATCGCGTCATTTCGCGGGGCCAAATGCCGTGATTCTTGGAGACTCACGGCATTTTGGACCTAATTCTGGGATTGCGGGAGATTGCCATACACTCCCAGGAGACCCACCCCGAATCCGGGAGTCTCCCGGATATTTCGGGAGAGTTGGCAAGTATGATCTAAACAACAATTGTATGCTAAACCCAAATGATAAAAAGCTAAATATTTAGGCCAAAACTTAGTAGCTGGCACTTTTAAGAAGAAATATTTAAAAGTGCATAGTTCCACAGCTAAAAAAAATATTACTTCAACAAATACCATTTAACTTGAATACGTAACAATAACCAGTATATAATTGCCAACAATATTGTGTATTATACAGCTCAAATGTCCAGCACGTCATACCAGTCATGGCTCCGAAACACAAAACACTTTTATTCCACTGCAGGGGACAGGAACCATTCAAACCGGTTTATAAGGCCGGATTCAGTTCAGCATGAGGTCCAGTTGTGGGCACACTCGCGGTTATTACGGTACAGAAATCTCCACTCATTTTTGTTGGCACTTCTATGAGATGAAATTTCATCCTGAACAACTTCACGGAATGGCATTCCACGAGGCTCCTACAAGACTTATCACCGAATTTAATCCACCCCTTAGGGGCTGATTCAATTCGGCCACGTTATTTTAGGATTAACTTTGCGTTAGTACTACTACCTTTAATACAGTAACTTTTAACCCAGATTTTTACTCACAGCCCCTAGAGGTGTGAGCAAAAATCAGCGTTAAAATTACCGTACTAACGGTAATGCTGTGCACTTTTACGGTAGTAACGGTAATAGTGTGAATTGAATTGGCCCGTTAGAATTGAATTGGCCCCTTAGAGTTTCAAATGGAAAATACGGTTCTAATGACTTTCCATCGATGTCCTGCAGAAGTGGATGTAATTTACCACTACTGTCCTAGGGGGAGTTGGATTGTGGGTTGGAATATAGACGGAAGAAAATAATCCGGTCACCAGGTTAAATTATTTACTTGCCATAGTAATCTAGTAAAGAGATAACTATGTTAGAACTGTGCTAGTTCCTGGCTCTGGGCAGTGTGTGTACAGGCACTGTGCTAGTTCCTGGCGCTGGGCAGTGTGTGTACAGGCACTGTGCTAGTTCCTGGCTCTGGGCAGTGTGTGTACAGGCACTGTGCTAGTTCCTGGCTTTTGGCAGTGTGTGTACAGGCACTGTGTTAGTTCCTGGCTCTGGGCAGTGTGTGTACAGGCACTGTGTTAGTTCCTGGCTCTGGGCAGTGTGTGTACAGGCACTGTGCTAGTTCCAGGCTGTGAGCAGTGTGTGTACAGGCACTGTGCTAGTTCCTGGCTCTGGGCAGTGTGTGTACAGGCACTGTGCTAGTTCCTGGCTCTTGGCAGTGTGTGTACAGGCACTGTGCTAGTTCCTGGCTCTGGGCAGTGTGTGTACAGGCACTGTGCTAGTTCCCGGCTCTGGGCAGTGTGTGTACAGGCACTGCTAGTTCCTGGCTGTGAGCAGTGTGTGTACAGGCACTGTGCTAGTTCCTGGCTCTGGGCAGTGTGTGTACAGGCACTGTGCTAGTTCCTGGCTCTTGGCAGTGTGTGTACAGGCACTGTGTTAGTTCCTGGCTCTGGGCAGTGTGTGTACAGGCACTGTGCCAGTTCCTGGGTCTGGGCAGTGTGTGTACAGGCACTGTGCTAGTTCCTGGCTGTGAGCAGTGTGTGTACAGGCACTGTGCTAGTTTCTGGCTCTGGGCAGTGTGTGTACAGGCACTGTGCTAGTTCCTGGCTGTGAGCAGTGTGTGTACAGGCACTGTGCTAGTTCCTGGCTCTGTGCAGTGTGTGTACAGGCACTGTGCTAGTTTCTGGCTCTGGGCAGTGTGTGTACAGGCACTGTGCTAGTTTCTGGCTCTGGGCAGTGTGTGTACAGGCACTGTGCTAGTTCCTGGCTCTGGGCAGTGTGTGTACAGGCACTGTGCTAGTTCCTGGCTCTGGGCAGTGTGTGTACAGGCACTGTGCTAGTTCCTGGCTTGGGCAGTGTGTGTACAGACACTGTGCTAGTTCCTGGCTTGGGCAGTGTGTGTACAGGCACTGTGCTAGTTCCTGGCTCTGGGCAGTGTGTGTGTACAGGCACTGTGCTAGTTCCTGGCTTGGGCAGTGTGTGTACAGGCACTGTGCTAGTTCCTGGCTCTGGGCAGTGTGTGTACAGGCACTGTGCTAGTTCCTGGCTCTGGGCAGTATGTGTACAGGCACTGTGCTAGTTCCTGGCTCTGGGCAGTATGTGTACAGGCACTGTGCTAGTTCCTGGCTCTGGGCAGTGTGTGTACAGGCACTGTGTTAGTTCCTGGCTCTGGGCAGTGTGTGTACAGGCACTGTGCTAGTTTCTGGCTCTGGGCAGTTAATGATTACCGATACAGGAACATTTTCCACAGTGCTGTACAATCAGAAACACAGACTGGACATACAACAATGTAGTAAGTAGGTATTGACGCTCTGTCAATGTCCTGGGGGTAAGTTCTACTGCAGGGATCCAAAGTAACAAATACAGATAAGATTGTAGCACTCGGTAGATGGATGAACGGATATACAAAGAGTTGAAGATGAACAGCTGTTTAGTATAATAGCTGCCTCCCTGGCATTTTGGCTGGCAGAAAAACAGCAATATGAAATTCTGAACGAAATCAAGTTATCTAAAAGCAATCTGGACACACATAATGGGTGCTGTACACATCACAAATTAGGAGTATTCCTAATCCCAATGTATACAAGCGATAAATCCAAATATTAAAATACTGTTAAATATGACATTTTATAGCACCATAATATACTATTATGCAAAATGCTGTAATGAGATTTTGCCGGGTAAAATTACAAATCAAGACAGCATTTGTTATAATTCAAGATACAACAAACAAACAAAAGTAGTTCTTTAAATGTTATTCATTACGTACCCCCTTATGTACATATTCAAGGGCTGGATCCAGACCTCAATCCAATGTGCCACAATATATAACATAATTATTAATATGTTACTACATCACCCACTATTCAGCAGACTCTCCAGGGGTTCCTACTAATAATGCTGCGTGAAAGTAATGTCAAAACATGCGACACCCGGGACTTCGGAAAGAATAAGAACATCAAGATAATAAAAAAGGAATATAAATGGTCATCGTAATCTAAGCCTTTAGGATTGAATGTAAAGCTTCGCTTTTAAGTATTTTAACCCCATCACCTCCTGTACGTGGTCTAGTGACCTGTTCAATAACTTGAACATGTCATTATGAGCTGGAGACCTGTAGGCGATAAAGGTAAATGAAGGGTCAGGGTAGATCGTTGAGTGGTAGATTTATGTTTAGATTTAGAACGATGTATGAGTATAGTGGTCTACACAAAATATAATAAGCCATAATTGGAATCTGATGGCACATAGGCAAACCGAGGGGGGGGGGAGTTTCCTAGTGCCTGGAAACTCCCCTCCCAGCCTGGGGTACTGTATACTTGGCCTGGGGTACTGTATACTTGAGGTGGCTGGACCCTGCCCCGGGACCAGCCACTTTGCAGATTGTGTGCAGATAGTTTCTGTCTGCACTGTTCACAGCCATCTCCCCCCAACAAGTATTGAAAGCAGCAAGAACAGGTAGGAGAGAGCAGGACAGCCTGTCAACTATTCTGACACACTTGGTCAGGACTTTGTCCTGATTGTAGGGACATTTGGGAGGTATGTCTGGCTTCACACGGCTCTGCTCAAAAAGGGAGAGCTGTGTGCCCCTAACAGTAGTGGACGCAGCATTGCCTGTGTATATTATGGGGATAGGAAGAGTTGGAGAGCAGCAAAGCACTGTCTAAAATTATAGCTACGCCGCCATGCATGCTGGCCACGCCCACTGGTAGCATGGAAACCCTTCTCTACAAATCCTGCGTTTGCCCCTGTGGTATATACAACAAAATATGTAAATGACATTGGATGAGCTTTAACCAATCCCTGCTGACACATCTGATCACTTTTCCAATCATTAGAGCATTGTGCGCAGCTTAAACAAAGAAATGTCGCAATCCATGGTGATCCGGAGAACAATAAGTACGTGTCCTACAATTTGATCATCAGCCTTCACCAAAAAAGGCAAATAAGTTCTTCTGTTTCGTGCTATAACAGGCACCTGGAATTCTATAACATTTGGCTTTTTCAGGATACTCTAATATCTATTTAACTCATTCTGTCTTCAGGCAGATAATAGATTGCATTCATGAATATAAGGTATACGGCTACATAGATCCTTTTTTTTTTTATCAGCTTTTGATCTTCCATAAGATTGTGTCCTTCTCCAATGCAATCAGCCTTCTGGGATAACCCCTTTTGATAAGTTTATCACCCATTTCATCAAAGCTTCGTATCATTTTATTTGGTTCAGTGACATTTCTTTTCATCCTACAAAATTGCAAGAAGTAAGAGACTTTTAATGGACTCGGGAACACAGCTAGAATAACTTTACGGTTTCCATCTTTACCTGTCTACAACAACTGTGGACTTTGAAAGGTCCCTTATCTGTAGAGCCGTAAGGCAGCAGAACTCTTGTTGGTGTAATATTCTTCTTCTCTCTTTCTTACCTCTTTCTTTGCAATTATTTCCACATATCTAAAATATATATATATGACCCTTTTTCCAAAGTCTTTAGCTTTGCCTTGTCTTGATCCGAGTTGGAAGTAGACAACCTATGGCTCTGCAGATGGGACTTCTAGGTCATCCACAACTTGGTAGTATAGTTTGCTTAATCTTGCTATGAGGTCCCAGTAAGATTATGTTGGCTTGCCAAATAGTTTAATAAATATTCTCAGTGAAGGTGTTTTTATAAACTTCCTTCCTTAAAGATAACATTTTACCAAGATGTTTTCTGTCCTTAGAATGTGACCTCAACTTTGGTGTTTTCTACTGTTTGTCACAATCAACACAATGGAAATCCCTGTTCTGACTCTACTCTGTTCTCTACAGTCTAATGCTGGCTTGTTTTGCTGGACACCTGGATGTTGTTGAGTATCTAAGAAAACAAGGAGTGTCTTGGGACAGCCGAGATAAGAGTGGTTGTACAGCCATGCACTGGGCGGCAGACGGAGGTCATTTGAAAGTCATTCAGTGGATGATTAATGATGGCTGTAAGGTACAGTACCTAGAACCATTTTATTTATGCTTTTATTCAGGCACAAGTTAGTATTTCAGTTCTCTTGATCTATCAACCTCTTTAAAAAGGTGTTGGATTGTCAGATATTGTTGAATAACGCTGCATTACCACCTAAATATATGAACATTTAAATGAGGGGGTGTATGAGCAGGAGAACCAGTCCGAATCAATATAAATGTTTGAGGCTTCTGATTGGTCTACCTGCTCACACCTCTTTTATAGCACCACACAGCCTGGTTATGGAACAAGGCTGATAGATGAACCATGGAGTCCCGTGAAACACGGATGCAGCCCCCAGGGAGGGAACAAGTTACTCTTACACGGACCACTCTAAGTAGAAAATCTAAATTTTCCTGAAATATTATGACCCATCCAATTAGCAGCGCTGATCTTAAACATGTTTCCGCTTAGCACTGTTGTGGACTGATTGTAATAGGCATTGTGCTATCTCTGGACACACTAAAAATATTTAGTGAAAAAAATACTACGTATCATACTTCCCCCAATTTTCTCATTTGGAAAATCTAGATAAATTAGGTAACGCCCCAAATGTAAACTCAAATCACACCCCGAACTGGCCATGCCCATTTCCATACATTTCCCGGTAGACCATGACCCCTTTGCTGCTAAAAATCGTGACTATCCCAAAGTAACTCCGAAAGAGACTCCGTCTCCTAAGCGTTACGAGTGAGTATTGGTTGTACACGATATGTCCAGGCATTAAATTCCCCAACATTATTCTTTACTAAGCCCTGCAGCCAGGTTGTCTTTCAATGGGACACCTCAGTCTAAACTCGCTGAATGAAACACAACACTTTTTAGGTTTCATTATTTCCAATACGAGTGGTGGAACCTCTGAGATAAGTATACAGTATGGTGAGCATGGGATCTAACACTTCTCTAGTACAGGGCTCTAATTCCTCTCCCTGGAGCAATTGGGGGATACAGCGACATGTTTCTCATTATCATGATCTAACGCAGAGTGGGGACGAGTTTGAATAACCCATTTGCATTACTACAATTTAATACAACTTGTACGGAGAACGTCAAACTTGCAGCCTATTCAGTTAACACTGAATATGTTGCCCTGCATAAGTTCTTTATTTGTATGTGTGGACAACGGTGCAGTAGGCTGGATGGATAACATTCTGGATACACAACTCCAATTCTCTTGATTTGTTTGCTGAATGCATTTTTTTTTATACTTGCTTTGATCATATTGTTATGTGTATACTGACTACCGAATGGTAACTGCCATCGGTATTGCTGCCTTTCATAGGCTGAAACCCTTATAACGCAGCAAGCCTGATAGGGGCTAAGAACCACGGACAGGTTTAAATTGGTATTTAAATGGAAGATAGAGAGTGAGAGTGGTCCGCAATTTGGGGGAAGGGAATCAAGACCCCAATGACCGTGTCACCCTGCTCAGTTTGTAACCAGCTACAAATAGTCACTCGTGTTGAGCAGCTGTACGGTCACCTGTGTGACCTGTGCCCAGATTATGTTCTTGACTCATCATTTTTATTTTTTTTAGGTTGATGTTAAAGATTCTGGTTTACACTGGACCCCACTGATGCGAGTTGGTGCGATAACTGGGAATACGGATGTGGCAGAGTGTTTGGTCAATGCTGGCGCAGAGGTCAATGCCAAGGACAAAGATGGCAAAACCCCCTTAATGGTATGGATAGAATGGTCTCTGCACAGTCTCCTCATTTGTTGTATAGCCTGTTAAAAACAGAGTGCATTGTGGTACGGAACACTGGCTGTTGTTCCTTCATCCATATATACTCTACTGATATATATAAGAATCGACTTAGCAGTAGGGTTGTAAATGTATCAGAATAACTCACTGATTTTATAAATTAATATAGGGAGAACATACAAAGACATACTAGTAGATGAATTTGCTGCTATTAAATTGACCTTAGGGACTGTCTGTGTGTGTGTATGTCAGGGAATTTAAACTGTAAGCTCCAATGGGACAGGGACTGATGATGATGATGATGATGATTAATGTCTATGAGTATGTCTATTTGTCTGTATAATATATTATCTATTCATATATAAATATCTATATACCTGGATAACTCTAGGGGCTAGATTTACTAAGCTGCGGGTTTGAAAAAGTGGGGATGTTGCCTATAGCAACCAATCAGATTCTAGCTGTCATTTTGTAGAATGTACTAAATAAATGAAAGCTAGAATCTGATTGGTTGCTATAGGCAACATCCCCACTTTTTAAACCCGCAGCTTAGTAAATCTAGCCCTAGGTCTCTCTCTGTCTAACCATCTCCAGGACAAGACCACTTACAGTAATGTCATGTACAAGTAATTCCCCAATTCCCATAGAAAGTAACACTGTACTATATGCATGTAGCATGAGGTTTTACATTCATGTTTTTCTCCTGTGATTCTCAGGTTGCTACATTAAATAACCATGAAGACTTGGTCCGTTTCCTAATACAGAGAGGTGCAGACTGCAGCATCACAAATGAGGTATTGAATAGCGCAGGGTGAGACGGTGTTCTGCGGCTGTACCAGGGGACTGTAAGATAAGCTTCTCTTTCTTTTCATGCAGTATGGGATAAGCATCGCAAAAATGGCTAAAGCTTTCAACAGACAGGTAAAGAGATGATGGTCTCCGCTCTAGAATGTATCCTGTACCAAAAAAGCTCTTACCTCACTTGTTGCTTTCATTTCACAGAACGTCGTGGGGGTGTTAGAAGACATGAAGGAGGAGATTCGGTAGGGGAGAAGCCTCTGTATCCATGTATAATCCATGTGTGATTGTAATGGACGCTGAAACATCAGACTCTTCGCTATGATTATACATTAAACAATCACTGTTTTACACAGCACACCCACACTGCAATTCTGATTTATTCTGTATAAACGCGTCACGGCCTACATTTTTATAAAGATGCCCAAATCACATGACTTCCAGAATCTGAGCACGCTGATCTTTATAAGCTCCTGAGCTACACCTGGTCCGGGGATCTTGGTACCCTGTATAGACTTAGTAGTGGTGAAGGTTTCCCTCTTTGTGGGGGTGATGCGTACAATGTACGTATTGGGCATGTTGCACTCTGTCTCCTTTCTATTGTGTCAAGAACGACTATATGCTTAGTGTATGCTTTGTGATCTGTGTGTGATATAATCAGATAGATGGGTCTCTATAGCATATGCTTATATCCTCTACATGTGGGATCCCTGGATCTGTATCCTAAAAGGAAATCCAGCCAAGAGGAAGGAGAGAAGGGCCCATAGTGAAGAGAGTCGCCATTACAGGGTCAGTGTCTTGTTTACGTACACTTTGGGCCTGATTTAAAGTTGGACGTAAGTTAATGGGTATGTGCAGTAAAACGACATGGAATTTAGAGTTTTGAGTAAGTCACACTGGCGGCTACCTGAAGAGGTGTATTAGGGGCATACAACTGACTTACAGCAGGGGCGTACACCTAATAGTGTCACGCCCCTGAGGATGCAGTCTACTCTCAGTAATCTAGATACACTTATGGCTACTTGATCTTTGGTGTAAAGACATCTGCTGCTGATGGTGATCATCATTAGCACATGTCTTTACCACTAAACAAAGAAAGAAAAAGTTAAATGTAAAAAAAATAATAATCTGGAGCTGATTTTCCCTGGGGAAGCGGAAGCACAATTTGTTTATGGGATTCATCCCTTCGCTGACCAGGTTGGGGCAGTTTCCCACTATAATAAATAAACCACACACTGCGGGTTAACAGTGTGACCAGCCTGCCACAGCCTGGTGCTGGTTGCAGATTTTTGTGGTTACTACCTTAGGGTTTGTGGGTTTCCGTGCTGGTGCCATTTCTTTTTTCTTCTTTTTCACTTTAAACGCCTTTCATCATCATCAGGGATCATCATTGGGATGATTAAGATGAGGCTGAGATTGCCGTGTACTTGCACTGTATTTACAGTTGGAGTTTCAGTTGATAACACACACACAAGTACGCAATTTTGAAACCTTTTTTACTTGTAGATTCGGGCCGCGAGTTCTAAATGAGGCACTTTGTGCCAATATGTATCAGTTATTGAATAGGACTTCCAGACTAAGCTTCTATTGTTAGAGGGAGATTAAGTTCAACGCATTGTCTGTCTGCGCACATTGCCACCTATTTCAGCCACACTCAATTTTCTGCACATCTCTATGGGACGTGAGGAGCAATTAGCAGAGATTTCAGCTACACAGAGACACATCGCACTGAATTCAATCTCTCCCTTAGTGTCCACTGAGTTAATAGAGGCCGTATTAGTCACATAGTTAAATATGAAGGTATTTTTTAAGAAGAGGATTCTTATTACATACCTGTAGTGAATGAAGAGGCATTGAGGAAGTAGGACATTCATTTCAAACTGCTAGATCCTTGTTAGAACTTTGGCAAAAATTAAAGTCCATCTAAGTTTTAGAACTGAATAGTAAAATAATAGAACCAAAGTGGTAAGATAAATAAAGTGTTTTATTTTGGGGACCCTGCTCCCATATACAGTAAAGAGACTGTTGTAATTTTCGTCGCGGCACAAAGTATTTCAGGAGATGACTGCTGACCTTATAGGAAGCGGTGTTATGTTAATGAGGGAGGGCTGCATCAGATGTTTTATTAGCAGTACAGTGGAAAAAGAAAGGTATACAAAAAACATAGTCAAAATATATACAGTGACATATTGT
This sequence comes from Mixophyes fleayi, assembly GCF_038048845.1. Lineage (NCBI taxonomy): Eukaryota > Metazoa > Chordata > Amphibia > Anura > Limnodynastidae > Mixophyes > Mixophyes fleayi. The sequence goes on from NC_134407.1 coordinate 20,097,410, forward strand.
AATCAATATTTTCCAGTCCCATAGTGACTGACAGTCCCTTTGTACTATGTGACCTGTTTGTCCAGAGTATCTATAACTGGGGAGTGTCATTTCAAAGGCTCTAGAATAAAATTTAGTAGTATACCCTTGTTCCAAATCGTATTTCTTCATCTCGCTGTAAAGGTGAACCGTCGCCTACATTGGAGGCAGATACTTGTCGTTACACTGACACTCAGCCTATTTAAGTAACAACTAGCAACATCATTGATCAGCAGTGAATTGATTGGCCTCATGTTCGTGAATATTGGTTCAACTCACAAATGGCTGCCTCCACTGTGCGAACCTTATATTTTATTTTGTGAAAAAAAAAAAAAAAAGAAATGCACAGACTTTTGTACAATGATCCATGGTTTATTGATTGCAAACTTGCAGTGAAGAGATATTACCAGGGTTTGTTTATATATAACAGTGGTGAAGGGTAACATAGCAGAAACAAATACTATCCAATAATAGAATTTTCCATGTAACACGTCTTAAGCATAATACACGGTTAGCGCAAGCATGATTTCATGTATGGCTCATAGAAGCGGATATACCAGATTATTTGCTTTCATAGCTGGTGGTAATATATAACAATTTGCTGTCATAAAACAATTTCTGCAACACACCTGGTAAATGTTATACTGTATATTGTCATTGTGCCTTGCTGTGTGTGTTATTATTCCTAGATACTATTCTCATGTTATTGTCCCTAGATAATATTCTCAGGTCATTGTCCCTAGATAATATTCTCAGGTCATTGTCCCTAGATAATATTCTCATGTTATGTTCCCTAGATAATATTCTCAGGTTATTGTCCCTAGATAATATTCTCAGGTTATTTTCCCTAGATAATATTCTCAGGTTATTGTCCCTAGATAATATTCTCAGGTTATTGTCCCTAGATAATATTCCCAGGTTATTTTCCCTAGATAATATTCTCAGGTTAATGTCCTAGATAATATTCTCAATTTATTGTCCCTAGGTGATAATCTCAATTTATTGTCCCTAGGTGATAATCTCAGGTTATTGTCCCTAGATGATATTCTCAGGTTTTTGTCCCTAGATAATATTCTCAGGTTATTGTCCCTAGATAATATTCTCAGGTCATTGTCCCTAGATAATATTCTCAGGTTATTTTCCCTAGATAATATTCTCAGGTCATTGTCCCTAGATAATATTCTCAGGTCATTGTCCCTAGATAATATTCTCAGGTTATTGTCCCTAGATAATATTCTCAATTTATTGTTTTAGATAATCTCAATTTATTGTCCCTAGGTGATAATCTCAGGTTATTGTCCCTAGATAATATTCTCAGGTCATTGTCCCTAGATAATATTCTCAGGTTATTTTCCCTAGATAATATTCTCAGGTCATTGTCCCTAGATAATATTCTCAGGTCATTGTCCCTAGATAATATTCTCAGGTCATTGTCCCTAGATAATATTCTCAGGTCATTGTCCCTAGATAATATTCTCAGGTCATTGTCCCTAGATAATATTCTCAGGTCATTGTCCCTAGATAATATTCTCAGGTCATTGTCCCTAGATAATATTCTCATGTTATTTTCCCTACATAATATTCTCAGGTTATTGTCCCTAGATAATATTCTCAGGTTATTGTCCTAGATAATATTCTCAGGTTATTGTCCCTAGATAATATTCTCAGGTTATTGTCCCTAGAGACTATCCTCATGACTTCTGCTTATACTGAATAATCAGTGGCTTGTCCCTCTCCTGCTAATGAAATAGGGCTGGTATAAAGTTGTTCACAAAGGTTAAAGCAGTATATTAGGAGGGGATGTGTATCCCCAAAAAATTAGTCATCTGAAGGACAACTCCTTTAAACATCTGCATAGTCCTGTGTTGATACCTGTAGGAATATTGTAACAGGAGCCTTGAGATGATTGTTCCAACATTCAGCAGTCCATACTTCAAAGTCAATTTGGAAAAATAAGTGTCTGACGTGCGTGGTAACCGGCGCTGGCGGTGTGTGTGTGTGTGTGTGTGTGTGTGTGTATGTGTGTGTGTGTGTGTGTGTGTGTGTGTGTGTGTGTGTGTGTGTGTGTGTGTGTGTGTGGAGGGGGGGGGGGGGGCGGCAGTGGAGGATACATCCATTTACATGATATTTCTATATTTCTAGCGTTAAAACACACTAGTAAATGCATGACTGTTTTATGCCAGTGTGTAAGGGGCCTAATATTTACATTCAATGTTACATGGACCTTTCTGCACTTACAGTGTTCAGTCTGTTTTCGATACAATGTAAACATTTTCATTCATCGTGCAATCAGTGTGTGCATTTTGTACTGGGAACCAAATGGGTAAAACTTGCGGCTTTACATTCACACTTGCCTGCCAAAGATCGCATAAGGCATAGACCAACAAATTATAACCAGTAGTGTATGTTCACCTATAAACCATGGCTGTTCCAGATCGTATCACAGAAGTCACATCTCCAGCATGTACAGTACCAGCACAGTTATTTCTCTTCAGTCATTAGACATGAGCTTAGATCAGAGATTACAATTTCTTTCCTCTATTCCTATACATATCCACTATAAATGCTTAGAAATAACTCTGTATTAGTGATTGTACCACACATTTGTTTATATTTATGAGCAATAGTTTCTAGTACTTGGTGATGTTTGGAAGCTATAAAATAGATGATACCAATATCTGTGTAATCTGATATTCTGAAGCTTGGAGCCTTTGTAAGATGCCAAAGTTCAGGAGTTAGCTCATTGCTGTCCTTTGGGGGGAAAGAATAATGTAACACATATGTACAGCTAACAAATTGAAGATGTGTGTTGTTCATGCATGGCTAACTAGGGGTGAATGTGTAATGTAAAGGGAGTAATTCATCACCCGGTAAAACTAATAATAACAGGGAATTATGGGCATTTCTGTAAATAGGTGTTGCAATTATATTATTGTGTCTGATAGAAGCAATAGCTGTGCTGTCTCGTAATAGTGCATTACAAATACTGTGTAACAATATGCTACTTCTATGGTCATTGTTTGCCTCTATTCATAGTGTTATCATTTAACTTCAACAAAACGACACAGATTATGAAATAACACAATTCAAGGAGAACAGCAGACCAACACCAATGATGTCATTTAACCCCAGTGCCTAGCTATTGAAACTGTAGTGGTTGTTGGCCCAGGGGCCTCCAGCACTACAGGAGCTGCTCACTCATGTTGGTAGTTAGTTCTCCAGGCATAAAAGCCTAGAGAAATGTGAAAGCAGACACTGGATGTCGGCGATGTACCTGTACATAGGTGAGCACAGCCTGCCTACTCGCAGATCTCTCCAGTTACCATTATCAGGGTGAGTAGCTGCAAAACCACCTCAATGCTTTATTCAAAAATATTCTAATGTGATTATTAGCAACAATACAGTCAAATATAAATCGATGGCTGTAGATAATATGAGATTTAGCACCGAAACTGTAAATACAATCAATCTATGAAACTCTAAAATAACATTTCATAGTAAACGTTTTAGGTTGAAACAATAACATTCCATAGGATACTCTTTGTAAATAACTCTTAAACGTTTTCCTTTTTGTCCTGGAAGCTCATCAATTGTTCCCCAGATACTTCAGGTAAGATTGTCTGTACATCATACTGGTAGTTAATTAGTAGATGGCATTAATCTTTGTAAACATGAGCATCGATCTGGGAACCACAAAATGATATGCTTTGGTATGGTGGGTGCCATTTGTAAACCTGGAAGTTTATTTAAACATCCTATTGTATAATAATTATATCCATGTGATATAATATGGCAATAAATTATAGCACCTATTTCACAGGACTGTTCCGGGACTGGGTGGGGGTACACCCGTGAGACCTTAAATTATAGTTCTAAATACTAAGACACTTTATGCCACAAAATGTAACCTCTGCTCACTGTCCGTGCAGAGTTTGTGGAAACTTCCCTGGTTAAATATTCCTACATCTAACTCTGTAGCCGTGGTAGACCAATGTGGTGCTTCACTACTCTTAGTCCCAGCATACCTGGCTAGCCTTTGACTCTTCCCGTTCCAAAACAACCAAAGAGGTTTCCTACCTGTGCCCTATATTGTTATATTGACTTACGACCCTTTTAGAACACTGTAACATGAGTAAATGTCTCTACCAAATGGTTTAATGACTAAATAATACTTGCTGTAAATAAATGCTAAAAATGGAAGGCGTGCAGATTTTACAGTTAAATCCTCCAGTTATAGAGTGTACGTATTGATCTATACATGATGACAAGATCTTCCATACAGTATACTATAAAATGGTAAAATGTTTCAAGTGTACTACACATTATAAAAATATTTCCCCCGTTTGTGGAAAGTCATCTTTGGTTAAATATATCTAGCCCAATGCACTGCACTGTACTAAATATTCAACATAAATTAATAATTTACAAAAGTACCTGAGCAAGTACATACAGCATAGCACCATTGGCGACAGCTCAGTCCTTTCAGAATATGTCAATTACAGTTTTAAGAAATTGATAAAGTTCCATTGACTAAGTAAACCAACTTCGACTTGTGTCAGAACGTAGTGCAAAATTCAGACAAGGCCTCAGATGGTCGTCTCAGTTGAGATGGGCAGGTCTGAAGATTGGTCGATGCGGTGGGAGCTTTGGGGCGGGTCTGAAACGAAGCAGAACAGTTATCAGGTTTTAATGTTACTCTTTTGTAGTGTATATTTTCTAGGTATATCTAGCAGTTTAATTAAAAGGACACTGCATGGTAAAAGAAAAATTATATAACAGTATTTCCTATTAAAATGCAAAGATCCCTTTCTCCCCAACCTTAAAAAACCCAAAATAAGTAAAAGCCCAAGATTTATGCTCTCCTTCCACCTCCATTCATTGTCCCAAGTTACCACATACTTGACCTTCCCTCTGAGATCTTTTCTAAGGGTGGCAAATGTGATTTGTACCTTAGGAAATGGGAAGGATGCGGAAGAATGTCCTGCTCCCCTGGGAGACCTACCCGTAATTCTTGATTCTCCCGGATATTCCAGGAGAGTAGGTAAGTACTATTAGTCTTACCCCCATTTGTGGCCCCAGCAGGTTTATTGTTTTTTTAATACTGCTATTTTCAATGTCTGCTCTGGTTAATAAATTCACAGTATTATTATGATCATGACTTGTAAGGTGCCACAATGCTCTGCAGCGCCGTAGCACAGTTTAACAGGGTTATAATAGAAAGTTACATGAATCTAGTAGTACTCCCAGGCAACAAAACAAACTTGATTCTTGGTCTCTCCTTCCGCGTGAGCCTCTCCCCCCACCCCTGCTTCCGCGTGAGCCTCTCCCCCCCCCCCTGCTTCCGCGTGAGCCTCTCCCCCCCTGCTTCCGCGTGAGCCTCTCCCCCCCCTCTGCTTCCGCGTGAGCCTCTCCCCCCCCCCTGTTTCCGCGTGAGCCTCTCTCCCCCCTGCTTCTGCGTGAGCCTCTACCCCCCCCTGCTTCCGCGTGAGCCTCTCCCCCCCTGCTTCCGCGTGAGCCTCTCCCCCCCTCTGCTTCCGCGTGAGCCTCTCCCCCCCCCCCTGTTTCCGCGTGAGCCTCTCTCCCCCCTGCTTCTGCGTGAGCCTCTACCCCCCCCCTGCTTCCGCGTGAGCCTCTCCCCCTGCCCCTGCTTCCGCGTGAGCCTCTCCCCCCGCTTCCGCGTGAGCCTTTCCCCCCCCTGCTTCCGCGTGAGCCTCCCCCCCCCACTTCCGCGTGAACCCCCCTGCTTCCGCGTGAGCCTCTTCCCCTGCCCCCTGCTTCCGCGTGAGCCTCTCCCCCCCGCTTCCGCGTGAGCCTTTCCCCCCCTGCTTCCGCGTGAGCCTCCCCCCCCCACTTCCGCGTGAACCCCCCCTGCTTCCGCGTGAGCCTCTCCCCCCCCCCCCCTGGTTCCGCGTGAGCCTCTCCCCCCCCCCCCCCCGCTTCCGCATGAGCCTCTCCCCCTCCTTTCGTGGCTTATCATAATGTAAGATCCAGGAATTAATAGGTGAGGAAGCTTCTCCATGGCTTCTTGTCATGGTTCTTGACTGCTAACACTATGGCTGTGCTGATGGAAATCAGATGAGGGACAACTGTTATGTAACACCATACACTTGTATATCTCACTTGAAATGGGTCCATTGACCAGTTTTAGCTGGGATATACTGAATGTATTCTATAGTAAATAACCTCTTTAACCATCGCACAATGGTTTCCGTCTCCAGCAGAGCCACTATCTTTAATGTTATTCTGCCATAATATGTCTTCCTGCACCATCCTGTTCTTCTTGTGTCCTTGTAAACCTCCTGAGGGGCATGTTTGGACACTGTTGCACACTGATTGTGCTGCAGCCCACAGCATCCAGTTGCTTCATTTTTCTAAATTATTCTAAAAAAATAATAAACTCTCAGTGTTAGCTTTATCAAACCTTTTATAAAGGAAAAGTGGAGGTGTTGCTCATAGCAACCAATCAGATTCTAGCTGCCATGTTCTAGAATGGATTAGATAAATGATATCTAGAGTCTGATTGGTTGCTATGGGCAACACCTCCAATTTTCCTTTATAGAAGGTTTGCTAAATCTACACCTCAGACTCAAAATGATGCAGATGTCTTCTCCGGACTTGACAAGTATCAGAACAATTTAAAGAGTTTACCCCCTTCTTCCCAACTAGCATTTCTGGAGGACAGAGAGCTGTTATCATGATGTAATCACAACATGAGGGTTTATTTCAGACAATTATTGGGGTGCAAAACCCTGAAAGTGCGTTCTCAGGACAGTGATATCTGGATAATTTTGCAGATGAACAACTGTATCCATCTTCTAAAAATCTTCACTCTGTAGAACACGAGCAACTAATCTTCACTGCAGTTATTCAGGGGGAGCCGCTTGGAGAATGCAGAACTAGTAATGATGGAGGTAAAGCTTCAGATATGACAGCAAAGAGTTCTGCAACTATTTTTTTATCCAAAATAGACTGAAATGAGCCATCAGCTTCTAGTTTACAGAAAAGTGTGAAATACACAACGCTTTGAAAGGTTTAAAAACACGTACATAAAGGCTGTTCCCAAACATAATGATTTTTTCACTTGCACTGAAAATCCCTGTTTAATTCATTGTAGGTGTTCTAGCACCGCAGTGGGAATGCCATTTGTATTACTGAATAAACAGCCTCCACAATGCAAAGACCACACACTGCAATAAATCCAACAGCCTGGGGAACCTTATAAAGCAGTAATTTGAACGAGTACATTTTGTTTTTCAGTCTTTTAAGTTTGTTTGTTTCCTGCACACTGTAGATCAAGTCGGTAATACACTTGTGCATTAGGAAAGACACTAATGAGAGGAATCTAAGCAGAGGATTTTCCTATCCACGTACTCCATAACCAGGAGCAAAGCACAGTCTGTCCTCTCATCCAGTGGGCAATTATCACTGTGCAGTTATTACCAGGACTGTGATCTTGTATCTGATGATATCCTTGGCGCTGGCCTATGGGAGGACTTGGGCAGATTTAGGGCGCTCATTGCTAATTGTGGGTTAGTTCACTCAACCTTGTACTGAAGTATAAAAAAATAAAAATTAATTTTTGCAGGACAGGAATATATAAAGGGATGGAGAAGGTACATTTACAGGGAGTTTCCCAGCTCTATGGAAGGGTTCTCAGCCAGTTTCTCCAAGTCACCTCCACGGTCCTGGAGATCAGGTCTCGTCCCTATACTCATAATGAGATGTATCTATCACCTCCCATTTGTGCTCCTGCTGAAAGCACATTCCTAGGTGTACTAAAACATGTATTAAAAAAAATAATAGTCTTAATGCCCCTCACAATTAAGCCATAATTGAGGCTAAAGCTGTAGTTAAGGAGACAGACTGGAACGTTAAGATGAAGGAGGAGTGATCCTAAGGTGTTAGCTGATTGGTATTTGATGTGACAGTTTTACTGTTCCCACGACAACCATGGAACTTTGGGGATGTTTCAGAAGACTGCGCAGTGAGTGACCTTGAAATGTGCTCGACAGACATGTTGGCACAATATCGCACATAAATAAACCGTTGCTGGAGTGCAGATTATGAACTTTATTGGCCTCTGGGTCTATGGGATAGAACGCTGCAGATATAATCTCTGTCTTATTAGACACAGATCATCCTTCTAAACAGCAGTGAGGACATTACTTGTGTGTCCTCCAGTCACTGGGGGCAGCCTCCAGCTGAGTGCTTGCATTCCTAAAACTTAATGGAGGCAGACAAAGGCCCTGGTGAGCACAAGCCTGTATGTTGCAAGCCAGAATTATAAGAAGTTTAGGCAGATGTTATATGTAATGTCACAGTGATGCTGCTAACCCTGTCCACATATCTTACACAACCTTCCTTATGTCCTACAACTGCTCACTGATTCTTAAGAGCATGTCATTTTACTGACCAGAGTGTAAACTGTAGCTCGGTGATGGGCAACGGGCTAGTGTGCGGGCCACCAGCGGCCTAGGCAACAGGCCAGTGTGCGGGCCACCAGCGGCCTAGGCAACAGGCCAGTGTGCGGGCCACCAGCGGCCTAGGCAACAGGCCAGTGTGCGGGCCACCAGCTGCCCAGGCAACAAACTAGTGTGTGGGCCTCCAGCTGCCCAAGCAACAAACTAGTGTGTGGGCCTAGTGGGAGGCAGTGTTACCTCTCAGCAGGAGGTCATCCTCCATGGTATTCTATGTGTCTGTGTGATTATACAGATTGCTGTAAACTGCATCTAAATTCTATCTTAGAAAATGCATAGGTACCACCACCACCACCGGTAGACTCTGTAGTGTATACCATCTTACACTTCTGGAGTGTATCATCTCTACCACAAGGGTAACAGTTCATGTCAGGACTACTTTTCTCACATACATAGCAGTCTGCTTACAAAATCATACATGATGCATATTCCCTGCTGTGTTCCTGTGACTACAGATAGCAACTATACTCTACCTCTGTTCCCCGGCTGTCCTGTTTCAAGCCAACACTCTGTCTGCTACCCAGCAGTCCTGATTCCACATAAGTGGTTGGGGGAGCCAGCCACAGTCGCCAACAAAGAGGTGCTACAGCAGCAATACACAACACCCAGAAGTAAGCTGTTCCAGATGCTGGTGAAGGAGCCTGGTGGTGGCAGTGGGTGGTCTCCTGCAACTAGTGCACGGTTGGCACTTGCAGTTGGCAAATGTCTGGTGGTTGAGTAGCACCAGTAGGAGTGGGCAGTAACGGCAGGTTACTGACTGTAAGTGGACTCCAAAACCACAGATAAATTGTTGATATGGAAAGACCAAGTTAACAGAGTAAGCCTATGACATCACAGTTTATGGCTGGGGGCCAGCAGTGAGACAAATTACACGGTGGTATGTATGTACAGTATATGTATATATATACAAGTTAACCCGTGCATGATACTCATGCATTCTAGTCAAATCAAGCTACTTAAGGTGTTAAAAAGGTTCTTGTCATGCATTTGGGCCTTGCCCAGGCCTCCTCAGGGGAAGAGCGTTACTTCCCGACGCAAGCGCCCTTTTTTAACGTGGTTTTGTCCACATGTCACCACCTCATCATTTTTCTCCATCACCTCATCCTTCATCTTCATCGCCACATCCTTCATCAAGCTACTTAAGGTGTTAAAAACTCCCCACTGTCACCCCCGGCAACCACCAACCACTCCCAACTGTCACTTCTCCTTCAAGAAATATATAGGTCATTGTATAACTCTGCCCAGCAGGTGGCGCTGCAGCTTGTTTTTTTTCCCCACACACGCCACTAGGCATTTATATAGTAGATATATGTGTATTTATGTGTGTGTATATATATATATATATATATATATATATATATATGTATTTGTGTGTGTATATATATATATATATATATATATATATATATATATATTTTTATCCTGTTACAGAACATATCTGGAAACAGGAGTCTGAACAGTGACATTTGGAGGCTGCCCTTTCACCTGTAAACATTCACCTTTTCATGGGTGTACTATGTATTGGGGGCCGTCAGTAATGATTTTTCAGACTCTGCTGCAAGAGCCGAAGGCGACTTACAAGTCAAAACTGTTTCTGATCCAACTCATTTACAGTCCAGTGTTCCTCTGTTGCCTGAAGCATGAAACTTTACAAAAAATAAGAGGTACACGGAATAAAGCTGAATTTCTGTCTGCAACACTTAACCCACACAATGCACGGTAGCAGAACTGAAGCGTGTTAGAAGCGTGTCTATGCCACTGGTTACAGCCTACCTCACAGGCGTGATTCTAGGCACTTCTCCTTGATGTTCATACACCGCGCCAGAGGCACCATCGAATTGGGCACTTTTATTCAAAGGATCCGCTGGCAGTGGCTTCTGCGGAGGTCTGGGTATGTACGATCCCTGGAAGCAAAACACAAGTCAACATTTGAACCCTATTGAATAACATTGTGACTGTCAAACACTTAGGATTTTACAGTTTTATAGGTAGAGACATGAACAGTGTGTGATCTGTACGGTATCTTATTAAATATTTATGGTTGATCTTTGGAGAGTTTGTCAAGATGGTTGTCACTATGTTTATGCCGAGATGTCCTTAGATGTCTTTTAACTCTGCTGTGAACCAAATGAAGTATTGTCATTTATCACGGTTTCAAAATGATGTTCTAACCAAGGTTTACATTAACCTATAGATCTGTATTTTTTTTTATTTGTATTGATGTCGTAACTTTGTGATTGAGAGAGAAAGAGAGAGAGTATGCAGGGCTGTGTCTAAAACCTTTATGAATCTTGAAAATGGTTACATATGTTCTCCGCACAGATGCTGCAACTAATTTGGCAACATAAGTTTTGTTCTATGCAATCAAATGCTGATCGGATTTGTTACAAACAGCCACGGGGATCTTCCATGCATGCAGGGGCAGGCTGGGCTGGGGGCAAGGGGCCATCTGCCCCCAGCTGGTCCCATAGTGGGCTACCTTGGGTTGCCCCACCTGAATTTTTTTTCCATTTAAAGTAGTCTGCAGACTAGAGTCTTGCCCCCCGGGCTAAAATTTTTCAGCCCTCCCCTGCACGTGTGGGGCTAAACTAACCGCAGATCTAGACAAACGTGCACATTTTTACAACACAGTTCCTGTGTTATGGTGTTAAAATATCTTTTTAACATTATTCACAGTTGAAAAAAATGCTTTACTTGAATAATAAAGCATTTTTTTAAAATTGAATATCTCCCAAGGTGACGATGACAAAAGGAGGATTGCTGTGGTACTGCCTTAATCCTTGTTACATAGGACTTCCCATTCTTATGCTGCAGAAAGTGAGATGTTTATAGTAACCTTTGTCCTTTTCACGTGAGACACATCACAATGTAACATGCTCACATACTGCTATTCTAGATTTAAAGGAGCATTAAATAAACTGGTTTACCAGTTGTTGTGGAACTACAAGTCCAGCATGCCCAGCCTCAAATTTAAAGGACCACCGTATATTTGCCTGTTATTTTCAATAAATACATCTGCTGTTGCCAGGGGGGCGGATCCAAGCATTTGCTCTACCTGGGGCGATTTTAGGGGGGGGGGGGGGGGGGGCGATTTAGGCCCTGCCCCCTTTATGATTTCTAAGGCTGCCGGCGGCTGCACAGTATGTGAAGGTCCGCTCGGCAGTGACAGAGTGCTGCCTGGCTGCTCTGATTGTGTTTTAAACACAATCAGAGCAGCCGGGCAGCACACTGTCACTGCCGAACGGACCTGCACAGTGTGTAGCTGTCGGCAGCAAGCCCCTGCTAGGAGGGGCGATTGCCCCGATCGCCCCCCCCCCAATCCGCCACTGCCTGTTGCTTTAATGTATTTAGCCAATTGTTTTACATATTAATCTCCTACTTTTGAAGTATTTGCAGGGTTGATGCTTGAACTATTTCATCCTCAGTGTAAAAAGCGACGGCATAGAAATCAGCACCAGACGTGGAGTTGTCGCGCAGTATATTCCAGCTTTTATGCACCCTTAAGCTGGGTACACACTACAGGTTTTTTCACCCGATTATCGTGCCAATCACACAATATATTAACCAATAGGTCCCATATTGCATTAATGTGTACGATCGTGATTTATCGTACCAAAACACATCGTATCGTTTGATTTTATAAGGCTTTGTACACATTACAGAAAATTTCTCCCAATGTGATAACTTTAACGATTTTACCAACGACTGAAAGTACCAATCACCATGTCCGATTCATGTGTACACACTATACACATTTTACAGATTTACCTTCATATCTGTCCTCTTCATCTGTCATAACCATCGGCTGAAAAGATGGTGACTCTGTAAACTCTATGGAGATTTTGGGGTAAATGCATCAAGCTGCGGGTTTGAAAAGTGGAAATAGGCAACTATAGCAACCAATCAGATTCTAGCTATCATTGTTTAGTACATTCTAGAGAATGACAGCTAGAATCTGATTGGTTGCTATAGGCAACATCTCCACGATTCAAACCCACCAGAAACTTGCAGCTTGATACATTCACCCCCTGGTCTTGAGTGCATACACATTGCAGAATTTGCCCAACATCATTCCATTGTTTATAGAGATTTTTTAGCCTCCTCTTATATTCTGAATAGCAATATAGCTCAAACAACATGTTTGAACTATCTAGCCAATCAGAAACAGGCATTAAAAAACCTGTCTTTATCCTAGCGGTCTGGACTAAACCGCTGGTGGTTTAGCTGTTTTCAATCCGCCACACATCACCAGCCAATAACATCCCAGCCTCAATTCACCCTATAATAAATGCAGCGGCTTGGAGTACTAAACCGCGGTGATGTGTTATCCAAACCCGCTCTATGTGGATGTCTCATACACAATATCCTGAGGTGCTTCCCATAACAACAATGTAACAACTGTACCTTTATTCTGAGTTACATTACTATAGAAAGGTTTATGTACTGTGTTTTGGAGTAGTTTTTAGTTACTGCTCAGTTAAGTATCTTGTGGCTGTAAAGTATTTAGATGATTATAAAAGATATTGTCTTTGGGATGAGCAGCGTGAAAAAGAGATGATTCAAGTGAAGTATTAAATATTTCCCAAACTGTTTATTTGTATTTAATTTTTCCTAGTCTTGAGCTGCGTTGAGTTTGTCCCCTCGGGCTATTGTCATAAAGCGTGTAATCACTGGCTTCCTGCATGATAAGACTGTGCAAACATATTTTGCTTATCTGTAATTGTTTGGAGACAGAATATTAGATGCATAAAAATGATGTATTACACACTCCTGAAGTATCCAGACATGACAAGAGAGGAAATAAAACATCCCTTTCTCTTTGTAAATGTGCCGTTCTGTGGTGGGAACTGGGCCAGTTGGCAGCTATTCCACCCACTGCCCGGCGAGACGTGTTCTGATGGTGGGTACTTAGCAGCCAATGGACTCCTAGTGAGTAGGAAACCAGCCCGTGTGGGTAAATAATATTGCAAGAAAAAGACTGTAAATCACACAAATATCTTTTTATGCAACCTCGTTCTTTAGGAATGCAGATTTATCTTCCAAGTTCTATTCTAAATGACTAATGAACGTGCCCCGCACTGTTGTTGTTTCATTTGTAAAATGTACATAATATTGATGTATGGGCACCATGGTAGCACAGTGGTTAGCATTGCTACTTCTCAGTGCTGGGGCCATAAGTTCAGTTCCAACCAGGGCCCTATCTGGGTGGAGTTTGTATGGTCTCCCCCCGTGTTTGAGTTGGTTTCCTCTGAGTGCTCTGGTTTCTTCCCACAGTCCAAAAACAAACTAGTAAGTTAATTGGCTGCTAATTAAATTTACATGCATGTGTTTGATAGAGAACGTAGTAAGCACTAACGGGCAAGAACTGATGTGAGTCATTAAATATTCTCTGTGCAGCGCAATATGATGGTGCTATATACATAAATGGTAATAGCAATCTACACTTTGAATAATGTTGTTTTAAGGCGTTGCTAGGTTACGTTTGTTGCACAGATAACACTCTGTGAAAAGGGGTAACAAAGTTTAGTGATGTGAGCAGGTTTCTCGCACTGTTACAATATAGTGGAGAACACAGAGGTTTGATACTAATTAGCTAGTATTGATAGTACAACTACAGCTAATAAGCACCACAGTAATTATTTCTGAGTTAGTTCCTTGTACATCTCCCTTAAGGGTATTGTCGGGTGTTTCCCAGGTTAGTAAAACCACAGTACTTGGCAGCCCAAGTACCGACACACTCTAGTCAATGGGAACAATGTTTTCTCTCCAATCACTGCACACAATGGAAGTAGGACTATGCATTGTTCTGGCACAGTCATCTGATGTCACCACATGCGCAGTTTTGTATGGCTCTAAACTGTACAAAGCAAGAAACACTGACCCCAGCAGTGGGAGAATATCAGAAGACAAATAAAGGATGGTTATTCTGCTTTTATATTCCACTAAAGGTCGGTGCTCAGCAACTGGTTTCGGAAGTTGTATCGCCAAGAGTGACTACTTCTATTCTGCATTACTTGTAGACAGTTTAGAAACTTGAAGCATCTGGTTTAACGTTAAGAATAACACTTTCTTAAGGACTGACAAGAGATATTAGTTATGGTGACGAGGATGACCACAGTCACATGTGCACATCTACCGTCACATGTGTGCATAGCGTGGTTTACCAGGACAGGCATGCAGGTACACTCTGCACTCACACAGGCACATCTACCGTCACATGTGTGCATAGCGTGGTTTACCAGGACAGGCATGCAGGTACACTCTGCACTCACACAGGCACATGTGCGTGCACTTTCACAATCCGCAAATGTTCTACGTCCACCGTCGGACATAGTAATTCTATTGCGTGTTCAGACACATGCATGTAAATACTGTGCGTATACTTCACACATATTACATTGAACACAGAGGTGATAGCAGGGCAGTGTGGCACATTATTAATAAAGAAACTTCTAAACCAGAACTGGGGTCAGTGAATTACATGTAGCCACCATGAGACTCATCGGTATTGAATATATCTTAAATGAAGGATTACTTATCATACAGAAACTATTGATAGTCACCCAGTGACTTCTGTACTTCAGCAATAGCTGGGGTTCCAAAGCAAAAGCCTAGAGATGGGCAGGTCTAACCAAACCTAGGCATGGGCGGATCTAACAAACCCTAGGCATGGGAAGGTCTAACCAACCCTAGGCATGGGCAGGTCTAACTGAACCTAGGCGTGGGCAGGTCTAACTGAACCTAGGCATGGGCAGGTCTAAACGAATCTAGGCATGGGAAGGTCTAACCTGAACCTAGGCATGGGCAGGTCTAAATGAACCTAGGCGTGGGCAGTTCTAACTGAACCTAGGCGTGGGCAGGTCTAACGAATCCTAGGTATGGGGAGGTCTAACAAATCCTAGGTGTTGGCGGGTCTAACAAATACTAGGCGCTGGCGGGTCTAACAAGCAAACCTATACATAAATGGCTCTGTCAGCAGGATGGACAAATATGAGTAATCGCATTCCCAGCAGATACCAGATATTGTGGTTGGAAATGGGGAACAATAATAACGCCAATATAACCGCAAGGATAGGGAGTGGAGTTAGTTACTCCATGTTAACAAGGTAAAATACATTATTTACAAATATAAAGCACAAGTGTACATTGCCACATTTACAGCCAATCACCATCAGCAAACCTGGGGAAGGTACTGGCAAAATCCAACTTATCTGGAGTATGTACTTTTTGTGAAGCTATGTTTTACAGTAACATTGGCTATGGGTTATTTGTCATGAGATTAGATTTATCAAATTTTAGGACTTGGAGATGACTAGATGATCATTAATTAAGTCCGATATGTAAAAACAGATTTTAAAGAGGGTGTACTTTCTTTTTGACATGACTGCCCCTTTTTTACTGACTGTCCAAGCTTTAGCATGCTTTATATTATATTTGCTTTATACACGTTTTTTAATCCTCCCTCTAATTAGATCTGTCTATATATTTAGAACACGCTGTTTTCTTGGCACACTCATTAGCCTTCTCTTCCTTTTACTAATATATAGCACAGAGTTTGGTTAAATTTAATTATGGATTTTGTAGTTTATTCTGAAGTTCCTGCAAGACATTAATTCCCATCCGGTCAGAGATTTACGTAAATGATTTCTCATAGACTAAATTCAGCCTTTTCTAAAAATCTAAAGCGTTGTGTTTTGGTGCAGTTCTTCTTTACTGATGATTACTGAGCCCCAAGTTCTCTGCTACAGACACATTTGGTGCAATGTCTCTATTTGTGAGAACTAGATCTAGCATTGAATTGTTGTCTGTTGCTTCCCCAACTATCTGCTTGAGAGATGCCCACATAATGGTGAAGGTCACTACTCCCGGCTGATTTAGCAATTGACAGATTCCAGTCCAAGTCAGACATAATGAGATCTCACATAATTATCACCTCATCTTTCTTTCTCATCTCAGTGATTTCCTCTATTAATAATTCATCCAATTCTTCTTCCAGTCCTTGGATCTATAAATTGTTCCTGTCCGAAAAAACCTCCGTCCCTCACCAGATTTTAGAGTTACCCAGGTACCCTCAATCCTAACTGTAGTGCGCAGAACTAAAGTTATTTTTATCAAATTGTTTACATATAAATTAACCCCACATCCCTTTTTCTTGCTACTCTTTCTTTTATAAACTGAGAGTATCCAAGTCTAAGTCACGGTTATCATTGTAATGTAATTTCAAATCAAAACATATATTTCACTTATCTTTTTTTTTCTTTTTTTATTAAAGTCACAGTGCAATAGATGTTGCAGCTACATTACATTGTACAGGTGACACTCATTTACCAATACAGGGAATTGTTCCATTGCAATACATTGTATAGACCAATACATAGGTCAGGGAACTTTTTTTAACTTTTACCCCCAATTATATTTAGATACGCCAACGTTACCCCCTTGATTTGAAAGGTTGGAAATCATATATTATTAATTACTGGAATTCAAAATTGTATTGAATCTATTCAAAATTTCTTTGAAAGCTTCAACTTCAAAACTTCAGGTTTTGAAGAAATGATGTTGCTTCATTTTTTAAACAAGAGCATCAATATTGGGGCATTTTGATGTTAGAGCAATTTGGATACAGTCTTTAGCATCCAATCGATTTCTCTGCTTTGTTTTTATGTTCGTTAGAGTGCAAAATCCTTGTTCACAAAGGTAGGTTGTTGCAAAAGGCAGCAACTTTTTGACTGCCTCCTCATGTGCAATTTTGAATGCCTTTGCAACTGTTGACATCCAAAAATATGACAGATCTGCTTTGTTTTCAAATGCAATACGTGCTTCATTATTGCATCGAAGCTCAAGAAGTGCCTCTGCCAACCCTTGAAGCTCTTCTGGTACAACAGCAATTTCACATTTAAAGGAGTCTACAATCCAACTGACAGCATGTGAATCGCACATTCATCATTTATCAGCATGAAAATATATAGACAGACGTTGATGTTTGACAGGTCATCTCCTAACATCAGCACTGTAGCTTTGTAATGCAGTCCACAGCTAACTATTCACAATTTTATGTACGAAATAGTCAATGTCTGCATCTGCCGGCTGGAGTTCTATTATACAACAACGCTGTATGCAGATTGCCACACGTTTCAAGGAAATACTTATCAACAATTATGTGTTGTTCTTTATGGAAAACTATATAATTATAGGGAGGAATGTCTGACCTTATAGACCTGTTCCAGGAGCACTTAACTGCAATTATATAAGTAAAAAGCCACAGTTATTACTCATTAAATACAACAAAGTATAATGTAGGATGTTATAGTGGGGATCTTCCCTGGATGCGTTTTATGACTGTAGTGCGCCATAGAGAATGATTAGGCAGAAATGGAAAACTTTTGAGTGTTCTCGGAAATGACACTCCACAAAGTTGATACATCTGTACGAGTTGTTTTATTGTACTCTGAGGTTCAGAAGTAAGATACAGTACATCAGCAAATTCTTACTTAGCAATCCAAAATAGCATAAAAATGCAGAGTCCTAGTCAACGCAAACTGACTAATTAAATTCCCAAATATTGTATATACAAGGGAGGAGAACGGATCTTTGGTGATTAGTAAAGGAGAAGGGGGCAGCTACTGGAAAGCAGAGCACTAACGGAGCTAGCCCCCTGTAAGATGAGACTGACCCTGATAATCCCCCTATTGCAGATAACCCGCTAGGTAACCTACTAGGCCCCAAGCTGCTGTCTGCCAGGCCCTAAGTCGTCTATCAGGTTATGGAGCAGACTTTACTGCAGCACTCAGCCAATCAAGTAGATTAATATCATTGAAGTGAATGACTGATGTTGGAACATCCTGCATTCAATAGAATGTAGAAATTGTTAAAATGTCTTGTGTATTTTTTTTTTATCTGATGCTCGACTTCAATAAATGATATGTATTTGATTTGGGCTCCGTCACTGCGTCCCACATGACCACTGGCTTGCCGTTGGGCACTCTAACCGTACTGGTAGCTCTGCACTCCAGCAGTGTCATAATGATGGACACTGCTGGCTGTTCAAAGTGCACTCGTGCACACATACATCTTCATGTCTAACTTGGTGAAATTTCGTTATTACAGTATGCTTCAGTGGATGCTTGAGGTGGCAACTGCCGTTACATTATGGGATCTCACCCGGCTGCAAGAGAGCAGCAGAACAGTTTATAATCCCTATGGCCAGTTTGGTTTGCAATCTGGATTGCGTGGTAATACTCCGTACAGGGAGCTAAGACAAACTCATCCTTGCCTGCTTTTATATACCAGAAGGGGGGACACAATTTATGTCATCGTGCCCTACCTACGGTGAGCGAAGCTTCAATTCACGTTACACGCACTGGGGCTGGGACTGTGATGTGATTTGCAGCAAGAAGATCGGATGGGATCTAGATGGGCAGCCTACACTTCCAGGAGAACTTTCCAAAATCTGGACAACCCAGTAGTTAGCAAATATGGATAACCTGTAGTCAATGACTGTGCACCTCATATATGGGTGTCTTCACAAGCTAAATATTACTATTCTCCTAAAGTGAACTAATAAATTGGGAAAGTACAGAATGAAGCTCTCAGCATGTTTTGCTCCCGAGCAGACATCCCTTTGCCATTTTCGCTGTGCTGATTTTATGCTTTGCTGCGGAATTTGTTGACACTTCATAAATAAGTAATGATAATTCATTTTGGTCTGTAGACCAGACCATTGAGAAATGCAGCCTAAACATTGCTTTGCTTCTTTAATCCATATACTTCTGTGCCTTGTTGTTGTATTTATGAATACACAATGAAGACAAGTTTGAAAATTTGAAATTCCATCTCGGAACATCTGTATCATTTACACAGACACCGAACTTTAGAAATACTGATCTATGGCGTTAAATGATAGCTTTACAACAACCCAGCTCAGGCTCCGTAGAAGAAAGAAATAACCAGTAATAGTTTATATAATTCTGTTGTGCTAAAATACAGCTTTCGGCATTTTGAAAAGTGTGTATTATACCTAGAGATGAGTAGTATTCTGCCAAGTGTTTTATTTTCCATGAATCTATTTTTTTTTTTATTAAAGGGATTGTCCAAGTTTTGGTCAACCCCTGTTTTTTTTTTAAGGGACATGCTCTCCAGGATCCCCAATGTAATCAGTTTACAGACGCTAATTCAAGCCGGAGCCTTGTCTACTACACATTTCTGTCCTAGCCGCCTGCGTGGCGAAGACGGGTCGGGTACATCACTGCCAAGAGCTATCTTCTACCAGCTGTCAGCACCATGTTAAAGGACAACAATATTCCAAATTCCATGAACAATTGTTAGTGCACCCCTGAAACATATCTGCTCATCTGTCACCTTTCTTCTACGTTTGTGTTTTGTAGGTTCATTTTGTGCCCTAGCCTGTTGCAAGAAGTGGTTGAGTTTGCCTTTAGTAACACAGTATATACTGTAGAATAAATGTACTCGCCCTCACTTCACCACTTAACCAGGGAAGTGGGCAGGATGAGGAGGGGTGTACTGCTCTCCAAGGTGCACGCCTAGAAATTTAGAGGTCTCCCAGACATTCTGGAGCCAACTTTGATAGCAATAAATAAGATAACGAGGAGTGCTGCCCCTTACTGGTATCTGTATACTGCTCCGTCACCTTATACAATTTATAATTTTTAGCAGCGCCCTTGGTTTGCCTGTGATTTCACTTTTAAAAGTCCAAAAAATGCAGAGAGGTAACTACACATTGACTGGCTCTCAGTGTCGGACTGGGGCATGAAGGGCCCACCGGGGGACTGCAACACTAGGGGCCCACCAGACGGGGTGTGGTCAGTCATAGAGGCGGGACCAGACACTAGAGAGGGAGTGGTCAGTCCACGAAGGACAGCTAGCACCTTAGTGTAGTATATAAAGAATGCAGTGTGTGTATAAAGAATACACAGTGTTGACCTGCCCCTTAGATTGGGCAGAACAGTCACCAAAAATCAGGATTGTCCCATTAGATCAGGGTTGGCTAACCTGTGACACTCCAGGTGTTGTGAAACTACAAGCCCCAGCATGCTTTGCCAATATATGGCAGCTTATTGCTGTAAGGGTATGCTGGGACTTGTAGTTTCACAACACCTGGAGTACCACAGGTTAGCCAAGCCTGCACTAGACTCAGAACATTTGACAGACTGTCCTACCTGTTGTTGTCACTTTTACCACCTGTGGCTGCTGGTTTCTTTAGTTGCAGCTTGTCTGGATCCTGGAATGTTGAGGGCTCTATTTGGAAAAAATAATGGGTACATTTAGAAACGCCAACCATCCCTGCCATTAAATCAACAGCACCCACATTTAATAATTAGGCCTCTTTCCAGCCTCAACATTAAAGTAATAGTGCTCACATGTGATAAATAGATCTATTTCCCTCCAACCAACCCCAACATTAAATTAATAGTATTCCCATTTAATAAATAAACCTATTACCCTCCCTCCAAACAGCCCCAGCAATAAATTAATAGCATTTAAGTTTAAAACATCCATTTCCCACGACCATTCCTAGCATTAAATAATTAATATTCACATTTAATATATAGCACTCCTCCCCACACTCAGCCCCACATTCAATTATAGACCCAAACCACCTCAGCATTAAAGGTCCCATCACCCCCTCCCTATACTGTTCTCTGTGCAGCCCCCCTATAGTTTAGTATAGATAGGCAGCCTCCCTATGCCACATAGTAGTGCCCCCAAAACAATGTTATGCCACACAGTAATGCCCCAATATTATGCCACACAGTAGTGCCCCAATATTATGCCACACAGTAATGCCCCAATATTATGCCACACAGTAGTGCCCCAATATTATGCCACACAGTAGTGCCCCAATATTATGCCACACAGTAATGCCCCAATATTATGCCACACAGTAATGCCCCAATATTATGCCACACAGTAGTGCCCCAATATTATGCCACACAGTAGTGCCCCAATATTATGCCACACAGTAATGCCCCAATGGTATGACACACAAGTGTCCCTAATTCTCTCACACACACACACACACACACACACACACACACACACACACACACACACACACATTATAGTTTTGTGTTTAACAAAAAACAGGCTATCTGGCAATGAGTCTCTTACCTGTGAAATGCTCCGGCATGCTGCTCCTCTGGGCGGCCGCGACAGGCAGACAACTCCTCCTCCCCTGCTAAAGTGTAAAACACACTACCGCGCAGGTGCAGAGAGCCCAGACACGGCTCTCTGCACCTGCACGGTAGTGTGTTTGTTACACTGCCGCTGCAGACGTCCGGGACCGTCAATGAGGTGCTCTCTGCAAGCTCCGCCCCAACGTCGGAGGGGGCTGGACTTATTCGCGTCCGGGCCTACCGGTGTATAGCCAGTCCGAGGCTGCTGGCTCCTTATATCTAATTGTATATATACTGTGTGTGTCCTGTGGCTGCAGACTACTATAGACATGGGATACAGACACACACACACTGGATCCCAGCAAGGACTGGATAACATTGCAGGAATCTAAGCTTTCAGTGCATTCTCCATTGTATTGGTGATATTATTGTGTTTTACCAAATAACTGACACCTATGATAGCTTTTCCAGTATGTACATATCTGCTTACTTTGATATTTGAGTGGCGATCCACACACTAGGGACTATTTGCTCCAGGTCTAACCATCTACAAGGGAGCTGGGCAACAACTGGACATTGTAAAGTTCTTTTTTGTAATAGCATCATCTCAGGTCCATGGAGTCTATTTATTATTAGGAGAAAACCCCACTTCTCCGGTGACAATGGATGATTGTGCTGGAGATAGGTCCTCTCCTTATCTACCCAGCCTCCTGGCCAGTGAGAGCTTTCACCGGGTCTGTGAGGTGAAGCCTGGGGTCAGACATGCGGATGGGCACTGAAGACTGGCTGGCGAGGTGGTAAGAGTCCACTTACCAGTGCCAGCCAGTAATGCCAGGGAGCTGAGTATCACTCCGCTGCCCAGGCAAACTTTATTTCTTTTTCTAAATTGGGGTAAAACAAGATTAACGCCAGGTCATAGTAAATAGGCCCCCATGTGTTCTTTAGTATTGTATTCAGTCACACCAAAATATTGAGGTTTATTCTGAAACATTAAAAAAAAACATTGGTTGTGCAGTGTCTTTATATACTTGTAGTAATGTGGGGTTTGTGGAAGACGCTTAATTTACAGGAGTTTATGAAATCGAGCACAGAATATACCAGTACAAGCATTTGTAGGGGACATAACTATAAATGAAATAATAGGTTGCAGATAAAACTTATAGACTAGTTTCCTCTCCTTTCCTATACCCTGCCCTGATGATGTATATATCGGAGTACGGAGCACATACCTGTACACCTCTATGGGACGGCTTCGCTGTCAGTGGTCCGGCAGGCACAGTGTGTGGGGAGGGTCGAGGGGGAGGTCGTGGTTGGCCGTGTAAATTGCACTCAGGTGATTCAAGTATTGGATGACTGATATCGACAGGCTGATAACGTGGTAACCTGTGTGTCCTCCCATCCTGCGGATATAGCATTGACACTTTATGGGGGTTATATTGTACACATTTGTCTATTTATTATCATCACACTTCCATCAAAGTCACTGTAACGTTTGTTACAGAGTGGGGTACACTTTGCATTTACTATCTATCTTCAAACCCCTCATAAAATAGAAGTAACATAGAAATGGGGACATTGACATTAACTGGCGGTGAAGTCCTCCCGCAGGAAGCCCGCACCGCATGACCTTCCTGTCTTTATGCTGAGCGCTGTATACCGCTCTGAGCTCCCTCATGGAAAGAATACATTGTGCACACTTATATAATGAGGTCAGTCACTTCAATTACTTGTTTATTCTGTTTTACATGTAATTCCTGCTTACAAGCTATCAGTGCTATAAGCACTATGAAGCCCCGGCTGTGTCTGGTGGGTCCCCCTCAACATAACTGCATTACATGAAGGATGGACCTCACCACCCATTCACGCTGGGTCACAGGGTACCGGCCTCCTCCGCCCAGGGATAGGCCTGTATTACATGGCACAGCTCTGTATACCGGGGTCACACACACCTCCTGTGCCTGCGGTATACTAGGGTCACACACACACTCCTGTGCCTGCGGTATACTTGGGTCACACACACCTCCTGTGCCTGCGGTATACTTGGGTCACACACACCTCCTGTGCCTGCGGTATACTTGGGTCACACACACCTCCTGTGCCTGCGGTATACTAGGGTCACACACACCTCCTGTGCCTGCGGTATACTTGGGTCACACACACCTCCTGTGCCTGCGGTATACTAGGGTCACACACACCTCCTGTGCCTGCGGTATACTTGGGTCACACACACCTCCTGTGCCTGCGGTATACTTGGGTCACACACACCTCCTGTGCCTGCGGTATACTTGGGTCACACACACCTCCTGTGCCTGCGGTATACATGGGTCACACACACCTCCTGTGCCTGCGGTATACATGGGTCACACACACCTCCTGTGCCTGCGGTATACATGGGTCACACACACCTCCTGTGCCTGCGGTATACATGGGTCATACACACCTCCTGTGCCTGCGGTATACCTGGATCACACACACCTCCTGTGCCTGCGGTATACTTGGGTCACACACACCTCCTGTGCCTGCAGTATACTTGGGTCACACACACCTCCTGTGCCTGCGGTATACTTGGGTCACACACACCTCCTGTGCCTGCAGTATACCTGGATCACACACACACTCCTGTGCCTGCAGTATACTAGGGTCACACACACCTCCTGTGCCTGCGGTATACTTGGGTCATACACACCTCCTGTGCCTGCGGTATACCTGGATCATACACACCTCCTGTGCCTGCAGTATACTAGGGTCACACACACCTCCTGTGCCTGCGGTATACTTGGGTCACACACACCTCCTGTGCCTGCGGTATACCTGGATCATACACACCTCCTGTGCCTGCGGTATACTAGGGTCACACACACCTCCTGCGCCTGCGGTATACTTGGGTCACACACACCTCCTGTGCCTGCGGTATACTTGGCTCATACACACCTCCTGTGCCTGCGGTATACTTGGGTCACACACACCTCCTGTGCCTGCGGTATACTTGGGTCACACACCTCCTGCGCCTGCGGTATACTTGGGTCACACACACCTCCTGTGCCTGCGGTATACTTGGCTCATACACACCTCCTGTGCCTGCGGTATACATGGGTCACACACACTCCTGTGCCTGCGGTATACTAGGGTCACACACACCTCCTGTGCCTGCGGTATACTAGGGTCACACACACCTCCTGTGCCTGCGGTATACTTGGGTCACACACACCTCCTGTGCCTGCGGTATACATGGGTCACACACACCTCCTGCGCCTGCGGTATACATGGGTCACACACACCTCCTGTGCCTGCGGTATACTTGGGTCACACACACCTCCTGTGCCTGCTGTATACTTGGGTCACACACACCTCCTGTGCCTGCGGTATACATGGATCACACACACCTCCTGTGCCTGCGGTATACATGGGTCACACACACCTCCTGTGCCTGCGGTATACTTGGGTCACACACACCTCCTGTGCCTGCTGTATACATGGATCACACACACCTCCTGTGCCTGCGGTATACATGGGTCACACACACCTCCTGTGCCTGCGGTATACTTGGGTCACACACACCTCCTGTGCCTGCGGTATACTTGGCTCATACACACCTCCTGTGCCTGCGGTATACATGGGTCACACACACTCCTGTGCCTGCGGTATACTAGGGTCACACACACCTCCTGTGCCTGCGGTATACTAGGGTCACACACACCTCCTGTGCCTGCGGTATACTTGGGTCACACACACCTCCTGTGCCTGCGGTATACATGGGTCACACACACCTCCTGCGCCTGCGGTATACATGGGTCACACACACCTCCTGTGCCTGCGGTATACTTGGGTCACACACACCTCCTGTGCCTGCTGTATACTTGGGTCACACACACCTCCTGTGCCTGCGGTATACATGGATCACACACACCTCCTGTGCCTGCGGTATACATGGGTCACACACACCTCCTGTGCCTGCGGTATACTTGGGTCACACACACCTCCTGTGCCTGCTGTATACATGGATCACACACACCTCCTGTGCCTGCGGTATACATGGGTCACACACACCTCCTGTGCCTGCGGTATACTTGGGTCACACACACCTCCTGTGCCTGCGGTATACTTGGCTCATACACACCTCCTGTGCCTGCGGTATACATGGGTCACACACACCTCCTGTGCCTGCGGTATACTTGGGTCACACACACCTCCTGTGCCTGCGGTATACTTGGGTCACACACACCTCCTGCGCCTGCAGTATACTTGGGTCACACACACCTCCTGTGCCTGCGGTATACTTGGCTCATACACACCTCTTTTGCCTGTGAGGACTTGCTCAGCAGTTGTTTGCACAGCGTTCTGCTGTATTCTTGATTAGCTTCGTTCGCGCTCCTGGTTCTTGATGGACTGGCTGACCTGTAATATAAATAATTTAATACAACAGAGAGAAGCTTCAATTTAGAATGACACTGTGAAGGGTCTCTTCATTTTTATTCACCATAGCAAACAACGAGAGTAAAAATGATCAAATACTCTTGCAGGACTGAAAATAAATATTGATTTTTTTTTGGAAGCCAGTAGCCTGTTAAATTAGCTTCTGCAATCTGTGGAAATGTGTCTTTTATAACACCCAGGAGACTATTTTAATGAATCGAGTGCCTGGGCAATAATGGCCTCAAATATGGAGGCTACAGCTCACTTGACTAGGTTTCGATCAAAGGTCACCCAGATAGCTGCAGATGCATCACACAAGCTGCAGCCATACAAACGCTCATTCTCCAGGAGGTTTCATAACCAAACCTGGAAATGTTACCAGACACAGGCCTCTAAATATTGTGCATGACATACAAGGCTGCTTGGACACCACACGCGGCTCGCAGTCCGTAAACAGACTCCTTTGGGGAAATTTACTAGAGAGCGGTTTTGTTTTCGATTTTGGCGGTTTTAAAACCGTAACATTTACTAGAGGCCAAACCGCCGGGAAAACCTTCTGGAAAAAATGCAAAGAATAATTTGTCTTTATATCACTCCACCCAATATAACGCTACATCCTTTTCCACATAATTTACATGTTGTTAGTATTACTTTCCTCCACCCCTTTATTGCTCTGTTAGCAGAATTGTTGCTGTACTTTTCTCACCGGTAGCTACAAATTTGACATATTTAATGCATATAGTTACTGCAGTTTAGAACTTTTACCCCAGTAGTTAGGTAAGGATCTGCAGGACAGGGGGCAGGAGATATAAAACAGCACCTTCATTTATCGGGGACTAAAGCTGGGTACACACTACACAGTTTTCATCCAATAATCGGCTCAAACAGCCGACATACGACCGCTCGATCAAAAGTCGGGTCAGTGTGTGCAGTGACACGATGGTCGAAAGTCTGCCCAAATGGACGATTGTCGCATCATTTGGTTGGTCGTACCGTTTAATATTTTCATTTCAATCTCGTTTCCGCTGTGTGGTGTGTGTAAACTTCCGACCGATCCACGACAGTGAGTATGAAATTACAGTCATTGCTCACGACAACATGGCTGTAAAAAGTCGCTAAAGGGACGTCCGCTCTTCCCTTTATCGTCCTAAACCAGGCTAGTGTGTATGCAGTCCATGGACCGAGCGATCGGACCATCGATCGCATGTAAAATCGCTCGGCATAAAAAGTTGGTCGAAATATCTGTAGTGTGTACCCAGCTTAAGGAACCACTTTTTTGGGTGGGATGTTAAAGGACAAGTGCTGTCCATTCCCCTCCCATATGTACAAATTAGGAAGCCTCCTTTATGTTCCCGTGGGCACATCTACTGCGCACTAATGGAAAGTCATTGAGAGACAGCCGCTGAGAGCTCACCGAACCACTGGCGGCACAGAGTTTCAGAGGACCAGAGTTTCCAGATAGAGAGGGGCAACTAATTGCTACATGTAGGTGGTAGGAGAGGTCTTGTTGTGCAATTATTTGTGACATATGGAGATATTCTGTATGAACAAATATATAATCTCCCCTACAGAACAACAGTTATTGAATATCTGTGGTTTTGAAAAGTTTCCAAATCTTATATTATGATATACATAGAGGAGGAATTAAATTAGATTGTCTCATGGTTGTTCAGAGACACTTTGCGGCGGAGATTTATGTCAAATCTCCGCTCATAGAGGTGTGAGGAATAATGAACGGAGATTTTTACCGTAATTGTGGCGATGTGCGCGGTGCGATGTCCGTCCACCACATCGCCAGCAGCTGAATTACCCCCCCATGATCTTGTGAATGCTACTAGGAATTTGTTTACAATGACAAATAATGGTACTGCCGTCGTTCGTTACCTTAATTTCTCAATAGTGTTCTTCTTGTTTGTGAAAAGCCATTTAACTAAAGTCCTTCTTTTCAGGTACACGGCGAAGGCAGCGGCTGTTATACATATAACCGTTACCAGCACTCCTGCAATTAAACTTCTGTTATCTGTGAACAAAAGACAGCGCACTCATTAATATGCATTCGTTAGTATGAGCATTTGGGCGAAAATAGAGAACTTCCAGTCGCTGGCGTCTAAGCCCAGGCCCACTGGACATACAGGAGTTCTGATATATGGCTGCTGGAATAGTGATATCACCCCACAGTGCTAGACGGGTCATACTGGTGATCCCGGGGTCACAAAGAGAACGGAATATTAAAACCAACCCAGGCTGTGCATATTGGGGCCCTGGTGAATTTGTTATCACTACTATACCATTTACTATGCCATCAATTTGAGTGAGATTGACTTGACAATCGGGGTTAAAGAAGAGGGAACGTAGTATTATGTTTTGGGGACCTTTAATCAGAGGCAAAAGAATATCGTATCTCCGCTTTGCTAGATGTCATGGCTTATTACTGCACAGCTACTCTTTATTACAGGCTCGTCTCCTGCTATAAATATCATTATTCTTAATGACATGTTCTAAATTGTCAGTAATGTAAAAGGTCAACGCAATTGTATTACTATGGTCGTCTGATTCCTCTATGATTACCCTCAAGATATTGTCTTACATCCATTGAAACCTCTTCAGCATCCTCTACCCTACTGGTCTGACGTAGAAAGATGACAGCTGGATACACCTGCTGCGGTACCAGCCACTTGGTTCAATACCGCAGCATGTGGAGCCACAAACAACTGTGATGCTCAGTTTAATAATACGATCAATAGGGCCCTTATCAGGAATTATTATTATTATTAATTTTTATTTATAAGGCGCCACTAGGTGTCCGTAGCGCCGTGTTGGAGAATGTGTGTAGAAGATTTCCGCTATCGGCCTGCGTGTGCTGTGTAATGTCGGCCACGTGGACTGGAATTGATCCGGCCACTCAGGACGAGTCCCCATTAGCAGCTGGATCTGCCGTGCCTAAGGCCGGCTGAGTACACAAATCGCTCACCTGACGCTCTCATAGGCCCGCTGTCCACACTACCGCCGTAACCTCGTGTGTCACAATACGGAGGCGCCCACTCAGCTTCACAATGGCAGTTCTTTTTATTATTGCAAACCTGGGAAATTCCAAAACACAAGTTGTTTTAAGCTTTAGTTGTTTTAAATAGATGCAAATATAGATAATAGGTAATCATTTGCATGAGTTACAAATATGTTACTTATTTGATAAGTTAAATATAAATGCAAACTGCTACTTGCAGAGATTCACTCAGACCAGCGAGCACCCTAGCTTCTGCCATGATCAGGGCAGGTTGGCCTAGCGCCTGGTGGCAGCGTGGTGACAACAGACTGTCTGTATGGGAAAAGGCTATATAGGTAGCAGTGAGTATCCCTAGCAGACATCAGGGTCTCTCCTCACTCTTGCCGCCCACCCTATCACAGAGGTTATGTCCTTGTGATGTCATGATGTGACATCATACGATCTCCCTTTCTAATGCAGAACTGCAGTGTGCTCCGTATTAGAACCGTACAGCGTTCAGCTTGAGCACTATCCAAAAATGATAATGGAAACCATTTCATTTCATACTGAGCTAACACCCTCCAGCCCCATACATCGGGGTGTTAACAGAGTATGGTGTGTAACACTCCAGCGTCAACGCTGTCATATCCCAAACAGAGGGAACCCCTCACACAGTCTCTGAAGCAGTCAGAATCTGACACCGGATACATTGTAGCAGCTCAGATAGAATGTTTGAATGGAAATGATGCAGAGATATTGTATACATTGCACATATTAGAGTTGGAAGAAGTTCCTCTTCTAATTTGTAGTAAGAGCAGACAGAAAAAGGGATCTATTTATCAAGACCCTAGGACATTGGGTATTTAATTTTTAGCGTTAACGGAAAAAAACGAGCGCTCAAAAAATCTTAGCGTTAATACGGTAATTACTCGCGGAATTTCAGCTCGCCGCTCCTGAGCTGAAATTCCGCGAGTAAACTACCGTATTAACGCTTTTCTCGCGCAATATTACCGTATATACGGTAATATTTTTTAAGTGCTCGTTTTTTTCCGATAACGCTAACAATTGAATACCCCCTAAAGATTTCCCCGTTGCTGCCTATCGCGCAATTTATCAATAAAAGGTTGTCGGGCAGCTGAGCGATGCTGGCTGGCAGCGGTGAGCCGAGTCTGACCTCTCACCAGACCAGTGCAGGGTCCATCTGCATCCTGGGCGCCTGAGTCATTAAAGAAAGTAAGACAAAAAAAAGAGTCAATGTTCTCTGGGGCAAACCATGTTACAATGCAGGGGGGGCATATCAGATTATTAGTAAAATACTGGCTGTTTTTTCATGCAGCACATAAATACTTGATAGCTTTATTTTTACACTGAAATGCAAAGTTGATCTAGGACATGCCCTACACCAGCTATAAATCTGTCCCCACATTTTAAATTTACCTCCCCCTCCAATGCAACATGGTTTTGCCCAGGTGAAAAGTTACTTTGTTATTCTTTGTTCACCTTAATGACGCAGGTCCTGGATGTCTGGAACGAGCTTCCAGTTTCAGATTAATATAAGAGAAATTTTTTTTTTTAAGTAATCAAAATATCACAGCGATAGGACAGCTGCGTAAGTTGTACAAATTTAGAAAGAGAATGTTGAGTTAAAGCGATCAGATTTGCATTGCAGATTTCTAATACAACTCTTAAGCATAGTTACAAACTCTCCCAGAATGTCCGGGAGACTCCTGAATTTTCAGGAGTTCTCCCGGACTCCCGAGAGAGTAGGGTAACCTCCCGGATCCTGGCCTCTTCTATGGTGAAGTGGGTGGGGGCAGGCGGGGTCAAATGCATCATCCTGGCCTCACCCCCTGCACAGGCAAACCGAGGGAGGCTTCCTAGTGCCTGGAAACCCCCCTCCAAGCCTGGGGCACTGTATAATTGAGGTGGCTGGATCCTGCTCCCGCTTCACACAGCTCTGCTTGAAAAGGGAGAGCTGTGTGCACCTAACAGTAGTAACACGCAGCATTGCCCATGTATATTATGGGGATAGGAAGAGCTGGAGAGCAGCCAAGCACTGTCTAAAATTATAGCCACGCCCCCATGCATGCTGGTCACGCCCACTGGTGGCGTGGTGTGGAAACCCCCCTCTACAAATCCTGTGTTTGCCCCTGCCCTGCGGTAATAGGACTAAATGGATGTGGTTCAGAATGGGGAGGGCCCTACGGAAGCGATTCACAAGACCACACCCCCAGAAGGCAGCAAGGAGGTCTCCCATCCTGAATGGCTTAAGTATGAACTTAGGTCTCTTCGTCAGGATTTTTATTGGTTAGTGGAGCCAGGTGAATCAGCATCTGTAAAGTAAAAATACTGCCCAATCAGCCGATAAAGTCTGTCATTGTAATTCCAAAATTCTTTTCTTTTCATCAACCATTTGCTGAGAGCTTAAAGGGAACATTTAATAATTATAGGTCACATTGGTATGAAACAACCTTTTAGAAAATATAATTGGCTTTGAACCAACGCTATGTAAGACTGAAAATAAAATCAAAACCGTTTTCTGGAGACCTTAGAAAAAGATGCTGACATATCCAGAGGCTAGAATGGGTTACACAGCTAAATACGCTCTCTTACCATTTCACATTAGTTATGCTATGGTAATTTCTCTGAAATTAGGTTATACTATACTGTATACGCTGAGAGCTACAAAAATACTACAATACGATTGCTCCGCTCTGAATCTTTAGCTTTTTTAATAAAGTTTTATATAGAAACAAATAATTAAAAAAAAAGGGTTGATGACCTGTTGGCCTAGTATACATAACAGGACATGTTATCTATTGATCCAATTCATTGAGGTAGATTGTGCAGAGTTTCCCAGGAATATGGCAGTATGCAGCAATTAACTTTCAAATACATTTCTGAGTGAACACAGTTGTTCTAACAATGAAGAAAAGAGAAGATGGCACAATCCACGTTAATATAACATTAACATTTCATGAACATAACTTTCCAGTTAAAATGCCGGTTGAATTACACATTTGGGGCTGTAAACATAATTTAGAGAAAGCCAGATTTGAAGTTCTACTGTTGCATACTTCTCATACTTCTAACACTATTATGTAGCCGTAAGATGTATTCAAATTATTAAATCAATGGTTAGACTTTTATTCCTTTGAAAGTATAACTATTCACTGCTTGTAACGGTGTAACATTGAAATGTTAATGAAAATTTGCACAAGAAAATGAAACAAGCTTTGAATTTCATGATGGTTTAATTTGAAATCCATGTTTGATAAAGCCTCTCTTTGTGATGCAAATACCTAATTTCTTCTTTTGTGAGCTTGAGAATGTCCTTAAAAGAACAAAACAATCAGGCGAGGTCAGTTTCATGTCACACATTGTAGAACACACTGGACTGTCCGTTACCCGCTTTCTGATTAACCACACATAGTTGGGGTAAGTGTTTCCTGTTTCTCGAATTTATGACCACTGTATCATCATCATCATCATTTATTTATATAGCGCCAACATATTCCGTAGCGCTTTACAATTGGGGACAAACGTAATAAACTAATAATAAACTGGGTAAAACAGACAAAGAGGTGAGAAGGCCCTGCTCGCAAGCTTACAATCTATGGGACAATGGGAGATTGACACATGAGGTTAAGTATACATTTTGCATCTTGGCCGAGCCAGACTGCAAAGGTAAGGTGACTCATAAGCTAAATGATCCTGTCACACAACAATGTTGGTCCGGGGGTAGTTGTCTTCTGTGAAATTGTGTAACAGGCTAAAGGTAGTGAGGTTAAGATGGTGGTTGAGGAATATTATAAGCTTGTCTGAATAGGTAGGTTTTCAGAGAACGCTTGAAAGTTTGTAGAACAGAGGAGAGTCTTATTGTGCGAGGGAGAGAGTTCCATAGAGTGGGTGCAGCCCGAAAAAAGTCCTGTAACCGGGAATGGGAGGATGTAACGAGGGTGGATGAGAGACGCAGATCTTTTGCAGAACGGAGTTGCCGAGTTGGGAGATATTTTGAGACAAGAGAGGAGATGTATGTTGGTGCAGCTTTGTTGATGGCCTTGTAGGTTAGTAAAAGTATGGCCAAGAAAACATAGATGTGGGATTCTGCAGTATAATCCAGTTTTCCGGCACCATGTCTGTTACGCTCACCTATTCAGCAGCAAAGCACACTGGGAATTTAAAATGTTGAAAGCAGTGTGGATTTTTTTCTTCACATTTTTTTTTTAAACTATTATCCTTGTATAACTCTATGAGCTCATATTTTTCCCTTACTTTGGCTTGAACAGCCTACAGTTATAAACCTGCTTTATTACTCATAGGATGTATATAGCTTTATACCGTGATTGTTCCAATGATCTGACTGGTTACAGATTGGTCTGACACTATGAATGTTCTAAGACTAATTGGCTGCAGGTCGGCCTATTCCTATGAATTTTCTGATTGGCTATAGGATGGTCCAGCTTTGTTAACATTCTAATATTCTGATTGGCTACAGGTTGGTCTACAGCTAACCAGAAACAATGTTATACTTCTGCTTGAATCTGAGTGCTAACATTGTCCGGAGCACTGAAGGGCTAGAGGAACTCTGGAGGCAGTTGGAGAGGCACGGTGTATAGGACATGAATGGTATTTTCTTATTATAGTGTACCTCAGGGGTGGATATAGATTTAGCAGAGCCCCACCCCCTCCTTCCCTCTGCTTGTTGAATAGGCTGCACATGGCAATTGAGAAGCAGGCAAGGATGATGCCTGCCCGCTCCGATTGTGGTGGTGGTGACTGGGGGGGGGCACAATTGCCTCTAAATTAGAAAATGTGTACCAGTCCATTACACACACTGTGACTTGCTGTCCATGAGAATGCAGTAGGACACAAAGGGGTAAATTTGCTAAAAATCATATTTGTCTGCGCCTTTAAACCGCCACACATCGCCGGTGGTTTAGTCCACTCCAAAGCACCATATTTACTATAGGGCGGTTTGAGGCTGTGATGTAAAATGCCTGGCGGTGTGTGGCGGATTGAAAAAACTAAACCGCCAGCGGTTTGGCCAAAATCGCCATCCAAACAGCCAGGAAAAAGACACAGTTTATCTATACCTGCTTCTGATTGGTTTGGTAGCTCAACCATGTTGTCTGAGCTATACTGTCATTCAGAACATAAGAGGAGGCATTATTAACATATAAATTATGGGGGGCAATCATTAATTAATTAATTTAATTAATTTATGTGGGCATATTTTATTTTTCATTATGTTAAGGTGACAATATTATTGTATTATTATATCATGGGGGCACCATGTAGTGCCACATGAGTGCATCATAAATAATTATCAAATAGTATTGCCCAGTTAATATACTATAATTAATTTAATTAATATAATTATATGTTCATATTTCCCCAGAATATAATACAATAATATTGTCCCAATAATATAATGACAAATACAATTTGCCCCATAAGTTAATTATAAATTAATTTTGCCCCTTAATCAATAAATAATGATTGCACCCATAATATGTATCAATGGTGCTTTCTCTTATGTTCTGAATGGCCAGATAGCTCAGACACAATGCAGAAATCTCACCTCGCACAACCACCTTTTTTGGTATGGCCGTTTGGATGGCGGTTTTGCAAACCCAGAACATTAAATCCGGCAGTTTGTGTTCATCATTAAAATCGGGATAGAGTTCTGTTAGGTGGTGGTTTCTAAAAACGTTCATTCTGCTGTTTTAATGGCGGTTGGGCCTTTAATAAATCCTGCGGCTTCAAAGCGGTCAGAAAAACGTCTGAAAACTGGTGGTTTCATCAAAAGTAAATTTGACCCAAAGTCTTTCTCATGAAATTGGCTGATTCTCCTGTCTGGGAGTTTGAAGGGCATATAGTGTGGTTGAGGTTTTCACAGGAGAATTAGAAGATAAAGAGAAATTAAATGAAACCAATTCTATTGAGACAGTTTAAGTGTAATTTATTATCCGTGTCCACAATAAGCCAAGTACACACTGGAGCGTTTACATCCAATAATCGGCCAAAGCAGCCGACTTACGACACAATGGTCGAAAGTTCCAAAGTGCCGATTGTCGGCTCATTTGGTTGGTCGTACTGTTTAATATTTTCCTACTAATCCACCTAACAATCAATAAGTTTCTGATCGATCAATGACCAAGTGCGATAGTTCCTCGAGCTGCGACTCCTTTGGGGGCGTGTGTATGGTAATTTCTGATGCCTGTCCCAGTCCTACGTGGTGCGGTGTCTGCGCATCACTCATTTGGTAATTAGGTGGTAAAGCAATAGCAGGTGTATATTGCATTAATGTGTATAGCATATGTCTGCCAGTTTAATTAGAAACCTTTGTCAGTGTAGTGTTATAAAAAAACAATGTTATATTTACATGTGTATTGCTTATGTCTGCGTCCTTAATTATAGCTATGTGTCACTTTATTGTACACTCAGTACACAAAAAAGGTTGTGGTCCGTATCTCCTGCAGCAGGGACATATAAGAGAGTGTGTCTCTCCTCTTGAACCACTCTTTGGTCCAACACAATCTATTCTTTCTCCTTCCTTCCCTTCAGGTCGATACTTACAGTCTTCTTGCCACAGTGAGCAGAACAAGAGCAGTTAATTGTAGTTCTTCAACAGTGTCCATATTAGTAAAAAAATTTTTGTTTATGTGTGGTTGCGAATGTACGTACACTGTACACACGCTAATGAATGTATGAAGAAAAAGTGTTACCTTCACTTTTTATGAGGTTTGGGGTGGTTACTATTGAACATGCTCTGCCCCTTATTTAAATTTTTTGGGGATATCGTTACATGGACCTCATAAGTCGTTTCAGTGTGTACAAAATTGTCATTCGTTAATCATCTAAAACGTGACTAATGTGTACGCATTAATCGTCAGAACGACCGGACCTAACACACGTTGGTCAGAATATTCTTCAGTGTGTACCTAGCCTTAGCTGTATATGTAAATGATCATGGTATAACACTGTAAGTTTCGTCCATTGTCACATTCAGCCCGTTATCCTCTCAGTGCTCTACTGCAGTTAATCATTTGCCTATAATAGCTCGGTAAATCTGTTAAATAAATACAGGCTCTGAAAAAAGGTATAAATAAGGATTCTACCAGCTTCACTTTCCAAGAACTCGTATATACTGTCAAAAAATGTCATAGCTTGTGATACTCACTCCGTGTCCTTGGCATTTAACAGCACAGTCGTGGATGCCAAATATGCTGGTATTCTGACACTGGCGGTTCAGACAGATCTAAAAGTAAAGTAAAAGTTATCTGTAATGAATCACATAAATATAATCTGCAAGATTCTTCTCATAACATTCTGGACAAATGGGGAAGGGGGGGGGAGGGGCAACAAAATATTGGAAATATATTCATATCATAGACATATTCTTGTTGCCATTAAATCAGGAGTTATTTCTTAGTGGTGGATTTAATGATGATTTGCAGATGATAAGTATCATCTGCAAGTACCTGGAGATTGGAAGTAAAGTCCTACATCAGGATGAGATCTCACCATGTTTGGATGTGAGCTGGAGGAATCAGGGGGGTTAACTGAGGTTGTCTCCCGGCAGAAAACCCCTCACATCCACCTTCCCACCAAGTAGTGGTTAAGTGGGGGTCCATCTACTGGGACATCCACCAATACATTAACTGAAAGGTGTTTGTCCATGAATGCCGTTGGCACAGAAAAACTTTTAAACCGTGTAGGCATTCCGTATCGAGGACTGAATAAATAAATCCGCAGCTTGTCATGTGACAGCCGCGGCCCCAGTCAAACTTGCTGTACCTAGAGGAGTGGTCAGGGAACAGGGGTAAATTACCCCAAATGGGGTAAAAATGAAATTTCTGGGGGTAATGCTGCCGATTCACATGGTGTCAGTTGGATTGTAGACCCCTTTAAATGTGAAATTGCTGTTGTACCAGAAGAGCCTTAAGGGTTGGCAGAGACACTTCTTGAGCTTTGATGCAATAATGAAGCACGTATTGCATTTGAAAACAAAGCA
Source organism: Mixophyes fleayi (assembly GCF_038048845.1). NCBI lineage: Eukaryota > Metazoa > Chordata > Amphibia > Anura > Limnodynastidae > Mixophyes > Mixophyes fleayi. The sequence goes on from NC_134407.1 coordinate 20,134,454, forward strand.
GATCTGTCATATTTTTGGATGTCAACAGCTGCAAAAGGCATTCAAAATTGCACATGAGGAGGCAGTCAAAAAGTTGCTGCCTTTTGCAACAACCTACCTTTGTGAACAAGGATTTTCCACTCTAACGAACATAAAAACAAAGCAGAGAAAATCGATTGGACGCTGAAGACTGTATCCAAATTGCTCTGATATCAAAATGCCCCAATATTGATCCTCTCGTATCAAAAATGAAGCAACATCATTTCTCCAAAACCTGAAGTTTTGAAGTTGAAGCTTTCAAAGAAATTTTGAATAGATTCAATAAAATTTTTAATTCCAATAATTGATAATATATGATTTCCTTCCTTTCAAATCAAGGGGGTAACATCGGCGTATCTAAATATCTTTTGGGTTAAAAGGTAAAAAAGTTTCCTGACCCCTGATCTAGAGGCTCAGCTGTCCAGTGTCCATTATTGGAACAGCACCTAAATGGTATTTGAGAGTTAACAAAGCATTAATTAGTGTTACAGCCCCTTTAAAGACTCAGCTATGGAATAAGAATAGATACAGAGAATTACATCCAGCAAACCAAAGTGAAATTGTCCCAAAAATACAGCAAAACGCAATGCAAAACGCAACTTACACCTTACAAATTAAAAATAAGTGGGTCTGTATACTTTTCCTAGTTATAACAGATAGATCAAAGAAGAAAAGTAAAACAATATTTAATAAGAACTGAAGACTTACACCGGGCATACAACGAAGTAGTACTGAGATGCTGGTCAGAATTAAAAAAAAATAGACCTGCATGTCACCAATCATACCGTCAGCTACGAAGCCGCGTCCATAAACCCACCCAACTAATATTAAATAAGAATCTAAAAACATGAACAGTGTCTAATGAAATAACAGGGAAATTCATTTTCACCAACTGCATTAATTTGATGTCACTTTTTTCTGCTTAGTTAAATTAATTTTTGATAGTTCACATAAATATATACTTGAAAAAAAAATAATAATGATGTTCTGAACTGAGCAATTAAGAGCTGCCTGGAAACGGAGCTTTCGCACAGTTCAGAAATAATACGAGAGCTGATATATTTAAATGGACTAGAAATTAAACACAATTACCCAGTATCTCTTCATGATAGGGAGTTAAGTCAACGCCGCTGATAAAGATTAGGGTTGCAAGGCACAATTAGCGGGAAGTCACATTATGACAGGGCCAGTCGCATAGGTTTAATCAGAGGACACAAAGGTACGCCCCAATGGGGATATTAAATCTCAGATGATTAGAATGTGATAGGCAAAAGGGATTATGTCATATTAAAATGAAAAAGGAGGATGACCTATAGAAATGAAAACAACAATACAAGCCGGATGATTCTGTTAGATCTTAATAACAAAGAACATCGCAGACTGTAAACAACGGCAATAATAATTAGTGGCAGACAAGTAAAAATGTCCTTACACGTCAACAATAATTCTTCATTAGAGAACGCGTTTCCGTGGAACAAGTTAACAAAACGTTTAGGTTATATTGAAACATCGGTGGGGAAAAATTCTACTTCTACTGTTTATACATACGAGAGTTTTGCCGAATAACATCTGTAATCTGAATTTCCATAGGGCAATGAAACCCAAAAAAAGTAATTAGAATAAATATTTCAAGAAAACTTGTGCATTTGGGATCTGTGTTGGAATTTTTTAATGGATTATTTGAGAAAGAAAATGTTTGTACAATTGAAAACGTCTTAACATGTGCACCTATTATTAGAATGATCTAATCAACCAAATGTAAAATGCTTGTATCACCCACCACAGGGGGAAGCAGCTATTTCGTGGACTGAACCAGCCCATCAATCGCTAGGAAAAAGTGATTAAAAAAATTTCTGCCTCCAATGTGTGTACCTATAAGTAAACTCTTGGGACCTAAGTCATTAAAGAGAGCAAAGCATAAAAAAGGAGTAACTTTGCACCTGGGCAAAACCATGTTGCATTGGAGGGGAGGTCAATTTAAAAGGTGGCGATACATTTATAGTTGGGATAGGACATGTCCTAGATCAGTGTTGGCTAACCTGTGACACTCCAGGTGTTGTGAAACTACAAGTCCCAGCATGCTTTGTCAATATATAGCATCTTATTGCTGGAAGGGTATGATGGGACTTGTAGTTTCACAACACCTCGAGTGTCACAGGTTAGCCAACACTGGCCTAGATCAACTTTAAATTTCAGTGTAAAAATAAAGCTATCAAGTATTTGTGTGCTACATGAAAAACAGCCAGTATTTATCTTATGTGCAAAATAATAAACTAATTTGCACCCCTTGCATTGTAACATGGTTTGTCCAGGAGCAAACTTACTCCTTTTTTGCCTTGCTCTCCTTAATGACTCAGGCCCTTGGTGTCCAGCTGTTGAAGCACGCTCTGCTGGAGTCACAATACCCCCTGCACTAAGCCAGTGAAGTGTTAATCAGCTTTGAGCTATTCATAGAGTGGATGCACTCGGTGGATAATCCTGTAGGCTGGTCCGACCAGCTCTCCACATCCTATACAATGCCTCAGTTGTGTCTAAAGTTATCACATTTTATGCTCAGCAGGCAAAAGGATGCTTGAAATCATCTATGCCCAAAGACATGGGAAACGTACATGAAAATGCATCACACCAGCAAAACCATTCTTATGGAACTTGGAAATGAAACACTAAACTACACTTCTCCACTTTAGTGAATGATCTAACTAGGTTGAAGTATACAGAACCAATGCCAGTCGCCTACACACATTTGAGACACTCATGTGTGGCTGATCCAATATCATCATAATTTTTTTTTTTTCCGTTAGTGAAAAACCAAATATGTTTAAAAATGCTAAGCACTGGTTTACAGGAGAAGTTAGGGAATTAGAGAGGCCACAGGCACATTTTGCAGGGCTATATCTATCATCGCTGCACTAAACGACTTTGTTATCCAGAGAGATCGTTCTGGCCGTTCTCTGGACGTTTCGATTCGGAGAACAGTGCCTGGGTGGGACTGCACAAATATGACTTTTGAAGCCAAAAATCTCCTTCAAACTATGCCCTCATTTGTGTCACTAGAGAAAAGCCTGGAATATGTAATTGGCTTCCACTCCCTAATATCCAGTTATCAATGTTTATCAACGTCACACCCACAATCTGGCTGGTTTCCGTACTGGATGACCTGGTCTTCCACGTTGATGTTGTGTCTTTACTGTGCATAATTTATAAAGGAGTCTGTAACTCATTGTTTAAATCAATAGTGCCATGGAGAAGTACTAGAAATAAAACTCCAGATCAGCCTTGAAACTATTACAGAGATTTTTATGTAATATCTGTAACATGTAGCAAGTGAGCCATTGTAGACTATTAAGTGTAGTAAAAAGAAAATGTAACGTAGACATCATGGGGTATATTTACTAAACTGCGGGTTTGGAAAGGTGGAGACATTGCCTATAGCAACCAATCAGATTCTAGCTGTCATGTATTTCGTACATTCTAGAAAATGACAGCTAGAATCTGATTGGTTGCTATAGACAACATCTCTACTTTTTCAAACCCGCAGTTTAGTAAATATATCCCCAGGTCTCATATATCCCAGACAAGGGTCTTGGGTCTGTATAACTTAACTTTGTTTCTAAGCCACACTGTAAGGTCGCTGTACTAGGGTGGTGATTGCCGTGGATTACAGAGCAGGTTTTACACAGCTGCACCAGTTTATAAATACTCCCCCATATCTAGGACACTCACTTTTCCATGTCCACATTTAGTGCCAGCTAGAACTAGCCCTGGGTCCGGCATATCATCCCCCAGATACACATGGGTACCGCGGCACAGGATTTTGCCACCTTCTTGCAGGGGAATGTTCGTTTCTATGGAGACGGCATTGGTGCCAATGACAGGCCTGCTGGCACCACCTTGACACTGAATTTTCCCACACTTGGCGTCTCTAGAATCAGAAACAAAACACCATCAAATAGAACATCTCTGGTACGTAGCGTCACCCCATAGTCATAGCACAACATAAACCCCGACCTACCTGCTTTCACACTTCATAAAAGATCCGGCAGAGTCTTTCCCGCAGTTTCCATAGGGATCTCCCGCGTTGTTGACTCTCTCAAAACAAATACCTGGGGCGGGTTTAGCACCTGAAATATCAGCATATGAGCCACGTGTCAGTCAACTCTAAACAACATATATCTTGAGTTCCTCAGAAGGTGACACTTGTTAGAGAAAATAAAATGATTGCAAATTTAGTTAAGAGATTTGCAAGATCAAAATAAATGCTGGATTAATTAGTAAAGATAATAGCAAAGCCATCTAACAGATTCCTTTGAGCCAGTAATGCAGCGACATAGCTATGCTTCAATAAAGCTTTGTCATGTAAAGGAATTTCCATATATATGGAAGGGACAGAATCTGCTTTAAAGGGTCAATAATATGGACAAATGGAGATGCCTCTTATCCATTCAAATATGATTTACTTCTACACAGTATTATCATTAGCAGCTGTCTCTAATTTCCAGGCATTCCGCCAGAAAATGTGTGACCTTGGAAATGTCTCTATTGTTTAATACAGTCCAACAGCATAGTACAATTTCTCTATATTGACTGCAATTCCCACTATTTTTATTATCTTGATATTATGAGTAAGATGAGTATCTAAAAAACAAAAGCAAACTAGGATAATCAAGTTCAGTAAACATGGCACGATGGAGATTGTAATGTGTCATCTTCCACCACATTGTTTGACAGATACATCCAAACAGCCCCGATTTCTACGGGACAGTCCTGATTTGCTGTGCTTTTGAGGTGTATCGGGATGGAGTTGTGGATCAAGGCTGGTACTATTTTGTCCCGGTTTTGCATGTATAAATGTTGAGCGTTATGATATTGTGTAACGGGATTACATACAGCTTCTCGTCGAATTGTGTTTCTAATTGATATTTATATGTTTCCAGCTAGACCAGTGTTTGTTTACAGATACATATTGGAGCTGAAATTATTTGTGCTTTTAAATCCAGAAATTTAGAAAATCCTAATTGTATTAAATATATTTCCCTACGCACATAAAATCTGCAGCTCAACAACAGTGGCTATGAGCTCTCAGCACTTTTAAGGTAAATTCAAATTAAAACAAAAGAGGATTGATAAATGAATTCCACACTCTCCTTATCTAAATGGTGGAGGGATCTGGGAGGAAACCATGATGAAATAGTGGCACCCCCTACTCACAGAGCGGGCTACAAAGGAGCGGAATGTGAGACCTGTAATGTCTTTTCTATAAACTACTGTACCCTTATTTTCTGTGCCTACATAGTACACTCAACCAAAAGGAGATAAAAGTCTGAGAGAAAAAGAAAACTATTTGTTTTTTTTCTGCTCAGAGCAATATTTAGGCTTAGCATAAATTGTAGAAGTAAGTATTGAGGCTGGGATCCTTCTAAAATCAGGTCCATTGCTAGAAAGGAACATAAGGGACCTGATTTAGAGTATATAAGGTGCAATTTTGCATGTTGGCTAAACCATGCTGGGATACAGGAGGGGGGAGGCAAATCTAAGCTGTGCAGATTGAGTTTGTTGTTGGGATGTGGGGTGTGTGCCAAATTGTACCTTTCATTAACACACAGTGGATGCTATTATACATTTAGGAGCCAGACACTTTTTGGAGCCAATGGGAGACCTCATCTATATAGGTCTATATCCCAGACCTAAAAGTGGAACGATTTGGAAAGATAAATAACACACTGATTGTTCAAAGTCTGCTGAATAACCACATCGCTGAGCGTGTATGTGTTTGGGGGGAGTAGGTTGGTTCTTAGGGCCTGATTCATTAAGGATCTTAACTTGAGAAACTTCTTATTTAAGTCTCCTGGACAAAACCATGTTACAATGGAAGAGGTGCAAATTAGTTTTCTGTTTTGCACATAAGTCGGGCAGCACGGTGGCGTAGTGGTTAGCACTTCTGCCTCACAGCGCTGGGGTCAAGAGTTCAATTCCCGACCATGGCCTTATCTGTGTGGAGTTTGTATGTTCTCCCCGTGTTTGCGTGGGTTTCCTCCGGGTGCTCCGGTTTCCTCCCACAATCCAAAAACATACTGGTAGGTTAATTGGCTGTTATCAAAATTGACCCTAGACTCTCTCTCTCTCTCTCTGTGTGTGTGTGTGTGTGTGTGTTCGGGAATTTAGACTGTAAGCTCCAATGGGGCAGGGACTGATGTGAGTGAGCTCTCTGTACAGCGCTGCGGAATCAGTGGTGCTATATAAATAAATGTTGATGATGATGATGATGATAAGGTAAATACTGCCTGTTTTTTCATGTAGTACACAAATATGAAATTTAAATTTCAGTGTACAAATAAGCTATCAAGTATTTGTGTGCTACATGAAACAGAATACTAATTTGCACCCCTTGCATTGTAACATGATTTTGTCCAGGAGACTGAAATAAGAAGTTTCTCAAGTTAAGATCCTTAATGAATCAGGCCCTTAGTCTCTATGTTGACCACGAGCATGCTTATTTAAGCTGGGTACACAATACAGAATTTTCCACCAACTTTTTATGCCGAGCGATTTTACATGCGATCGATGTTCCGATCGCTCGGTCCATGGACTGCATACACACTAGCCTTGTTTAGGACAATAAAGGGAAGAGCGGACGTCTCTTTAGCGACTTTTTACAGCCATGTTGTCGTGAGCAATGACTGTAATGTCGTACTCACTGTTGTGGATCGGTCAGAAACTTATACACACTACACAACGGAAACGAGATTGGAACGAAAATATTTAACGGTACGACCAACCAAATGAGGCGACAATCGTCCATTTGGGCAGACTTTCGACCATTGTGTCACAACACACACTGACCCGACTTTTGAACGAGTGGTCGTATGTCTACTGATTGAGCCGATTATTGGACGAAAACCGTGTAGTGTGTCTCCAGCTTTAGTCAGCCAAACTGGTCAGTATTGACCCAATTGGCCAACCACTGCTGTGTGTGCACCATCCTGAGCAATCAAAATCCAAATTGAATTGAATTTGATCCGGCATGATTTAAAATCAGGTTGGCCAATGACCTGCGTAGGTAAGTGGTTAGCATTACTGATCAACAATTAAGTGCTAGGTAACAGGATGTGCTAAATATTCAGGGCAAACTAACAGTTCTATGGAATCTAACCCTCTATCTGTGTCGCTATTGTTCCCAAAATCAGGATCATTCTAATGTTTTAATCAGATTGAATTGTATGTGTAGCAGGCACTATAGGCAAACTGGGCTGAGTAGATCAAATAGCTTTTATCAGCAAACGTCTAGGTTTCTAAACATATCTGCATGTATTTTTCCTTGACAAAAAAAAAAGATTACAAATTTTGCAGGCACGGTAGTGGCTGGGTTAGTACTAAAATAGAGAAGCTAATGTGTTTTATTTTCCTCTGCCTTTCACAACTGTGCTAATTGTTGATAAAAATCAAGACGACATTTTCACTAAGCTTTGCGGCTATTTCTCTGGTCCTTGTATAGGCCATGAAACGTCTAATTTGGTTCCATTAAAGCAGAGAACAGCGTGTTCTTGTACTCTGTTCCCGAGAGCCTACCCAGCATGCTCTTAGAAATAATTGGGGGTTCTTTCAGATTCAACGGGAAAACTTATCTTAAAGAAACGTTGACAAATAGATTAATATTAAGATTAATATTAATCTATTGTGTTTTTCTCTCCAGAATAACGTGTTGATGCTATCACTCTCTCTTCCAGACAAAGGGTAATAGATTTTGTGCTTAATATCACACACAGACACCAGTCCATAATTCTCTATAACCCTCCCAGTATAGTACAAACCTGTACTATATAATTACACAACTTAGAATAGTATAATCTCTATGTTTTCTACCAGAATTTTAAGTGATATTAGAAAACAGTATCCTAACTGGTAAATCTCCAGATTTCCAGGGCATTGCTACATTCACAAAAGGCTGAGAGACTAGACACACAACCATAGCTACCGTAATCACAATTATGAGTTCAATTCCCGACCATGACCTTATCTGTGAGGAGTTTGTATGTTCTCCCCGTGTTTGCGTCTGTTTCCTCCCACACTCCAAAAACATACTGGTAGGTTAATTGGCTGCTAACAAATTGACCCTAGTCTGTGTGTGCGTGTGTTAGGGAATTTAGACTGTAAACTCCAATGGGGCAGGGACTGATGTGAGTGAGTTCTCTGTACAGCGCTGCGGAATTAGTGGCGCTATATAAATAAATGGTGATGATGATGATCTGACCACTGCACGTTATCATAAGACAATTGTACTACACTCAACACAAACATAAGACGCTACACTTAAAAAAACATCCTCCTCAACAACAAAATATCCTTGGAAATTATTTTAGAATATTGGAAACTATGCATACTGTATAATACAGAAATGCATTGGGGGTTATCTAAAATAGAACTAGGCACCAACATTTTCCCTTGCACAAGGCATCCCAAAGACCTAATTTAGGCTTGAGGATGACTGGTAGGTCCTCTGGTAAAGTTAATGGCTGTGTGAAGGCGATGACAATGGTGTTGGACTACAGTATAAATGGCTGACGATATACAAGCGTTATTTGTAACATAACCATTTTGTACAACAAAATTTACACGTAAAGTTTTAATTATCTATTGAGAGGACTTTAAATGACAATTAGACCTTGGACATATCTGTGAATACAATTGGATTCCATTTATTTATTGTAACTTGCATTTAAGTTTCCATTCTGTGAAGAATGTCATGTGAATCGAGACCAGTTAACACTATATAATTTTATATTTTTTCCTATATCCCTAATGATCCCTAGGATCAGTCAATTTACCAACTACAGTTACAATGATGTCCGTTAAATGCGTAAAAAATAAACTAAACAAAAACAACTCTATTATAACGAAATGTATAACAATACACAATACTTATTTCTAAAAAAATAAAGACAACTCTACTGGCTTTTAATATACAGTACATGATTTACAATCATGTATAGCGTAATACCGCAAAGACAGTTTATTAATGGAAAAGTTGAAATCTTTTCTAAAGATGTATCGTTGAACTTTCAAGAAAGAAATAATGCATTTTAAATATAGTATTATATAATAAACCACAGGGAGATATTATAAAACTGCTCGGGCATCAAAATAAAGTGACTATCTTGAGGAAAGCTAAAATGCTAAATTAATTTGGTGTACAGAGGTAATTCCTCATTCTGTTTTTGCTTTCTGTACGGAACATGTCTTGTAAACCGATAATAAAATCAATGCTAGGGAAGCGAGACCTATTCATTTCAGTCTAGTTATAACAGGAAAGCTACAGAAGCTGTCTGAATGTAGCCATGAAATTGGTGGCTTGTAGAAGTATTAACATGGACCTATTTATTACATCTAAAATATATTATATCTATCTATAAAGGTTTTTGAAGTCTGGAAAATATTTCTCAAACGGTCAAAAAAGAATAAATGTGTCAGGTATTCGATATTTCTGTAAGCGGTACAATATCTCTATAGGTGATTTGGTCATAGACTGATCTGTATTACCCAGATGCTCACGGTATGCGGACGTTAGCTAGTCATTCATTTGGTCGACATCAGAAAGTCCACAACATTAGGTCAACAATTCGAATGTAGACAATATTATATGGTTAGGGTTAGGGATATTATTGCTGATCTAATAATACTGTCTACATTTGAATTGTCGACCTAATAATACTAATAATATTAGTTAAATACTGACTGTTTTTTCATGTAGCACACAAATACTTGATAGCTTATTTGTACACTGAAATTTAAAGTTGATATTTGTGTGCTACATGAAAAAAACAGTCAGTATTTAACTTATGTGCAAAACAGAATACTAATTTGCACCCCTTGCATTGTAACATGGTTTTGTACAGGAGACTGAAATAAGGATCCTCTTCATTTAAGATCCTTAATGAATCAGGCCCAATGTCCTTTTTCGGCTAATGTCGCAGTATTGCGGCCAGTAGCATAAACAAAATGTCTCAGTGATGTCACTTGTTCCTAGTGAATTAATTGGCTTCATTTTCCCTAGTGAATATTGGGAAATGTCAGAAAATAGCTGCCACCACTTGGTGAGTCTACTTTAAAATTCAACTTTTCAGATAGTGCCTTATAGGTAGGTGATTATATTTGTCTTTTACATTTGAATATCACAGCCCAGAAGAAGGGATGTACTTTGTAGCTCTACTTTCCTGATTCCGTCAGGAAATATTATTTGATTCCAAAATGACACATCAAAAACAAAAGGTAACGAGAAACTAGGCCAGCTTAGGTGAGTTTAGTCCAACATATTTCCATGAACCTAAATGTTTGTTATTTTTATTACTTAAGAGACAGTAAATAGTGCCTCTACAAAATTCTAGAAAATGACAGTTCCTACAAGAAACATTGAAGACATGCGTCAAGGTCATTCCAACAATCAACAAAACATTCAAAAAATGAAAAAAATATATATTTACTGGGTCTGCAATGACAATGTAACTATTTTTCAAAGACATAAATGAGTTTTTAGCAATTTGTATTGATTGAAGATAGGCGATAATGGGATAACCCTTAGTCTCGAGGGCAGAAGGTTTTCAAGTCATTACTTGTAATAGAGAGTGGATAGTTCTTTGTGTGTGGTGTGCACAGAATAGACTTTTCAATGTTGATCCACAGCTATTAAATGAATACATTTTCCATCATTGCATGTACAGGCCTTGTTATTTTCTAAAGAGCAAACAAAGCTACTATTTAACAATGTATACCAAATGTTATGTATTCTTTTTATTGAGCTGAATAATATACATAATCTAATGAGATTTTTATACTTATGTTAAATCTTTTTCTCTGAGTCATTGGTTAAAGGTGGAGTTTGGGAGCTTTAAATCTTCTTCCAAAAGCCCAAGCTCCTCCACTTCCATACCCAACCACGCCGCCATGACTGAATTTTTCTAGCCAAGTCCCAAGGACAGAACCAGGAGTACAGAACATGAAAGGAGAGAAAAGGGTTCTTCAACAACAGGAATGAGAACCTAACAAGGAGAGCAGTGAAGAACAAGGAACAGAAACAAGAGCATAAAGGGTGGAATTCTAGCATACCCCATTGGACTCTGAGAAAATAATTTAACATACGAATAAACGTAAATATAAAAATCCCATATTTTCATTCATCCATGGTAGATACTAGAAACACTGGGACTTCCCCAAGTTGTCCCTACAGGAGAGCACATCCAGAAGTAGTGGTGTGCAGCACCTTATGTCCAACACGGGCAGCTTGGACGCAAAAATATTGAATCTGTAGATGTTTGTGAAGTTTTGTGAACAAGGGGCCCTCTGGCACAACTGCTCAGACAAGGCCCTGTGCTGCACCTCCCAAGAAGCACCCTCAGATCTGGTAGAATGTGCAGTCATATTTTTGGGAACAGTTTTTACTGACCCACCGTAAACCTGCTGTATTACCGAACAATCTACCTAGCATTGGTCTGTTTAGACGGCAGTCAAATTCTCTACTGGGCATTATAGAGGAGTAAGAGATCATCTGCCCTACTTCACGAGTCCTATGGACATAAGTACTCAAGGACCTTACCATGGACATTGAGTGAAGAAAGTCCACTTTCTCCACTTACCCCTGTCTAAAGTCAGGATTATAATGTCTTAATATGGAACTTGGAAACCACTTTGGGCTGAAAAACTTAGTTGAAGAACAGACCTGTCCTCATGTAAGATGAGAAATGGAGACCTACAAGACAGAGCCCCCAGCTCTGAAACTCTCCTGACGGTGGAGAAAGGTGGTCTTAGAGGTAAGAAACTTCAACTCCATCAAATCTAAAGGTTCCATAGGAAGATGCTGCAAAGCTGTCAGCCTCAGATTGAGATCCCAAGACGCTACTGGGGGGATGTATGGAGTTTGCACATGCATCGCTCCCTGCAAGTAAATCTTCACTTCCGGTAAGATTGACAGTTGTCTCTGAAAGAAAACAGATAGGGCAGAAACCTGAACCTTCAAGGGACTAAGGTTCAAGCCCCATCCAGACCCTCATGCTTGAAGAGGAGTAAATGGGCCAAACAAAAAAGGCAGTTACTTTCACACCAGGATCATTTACTTTCATTTGAAGTCTGAATGAATGAATTACATGTTTCCCTGAAATTATTTTTCTAAAATAGGCAGGCATGAGGTTCATTTAATCAGAGGCCAATTGACCTATCAGTATGTCTTTGTACTGTAGGAGGAAACCGGAGCACCTGTAGGAAACTCAAGCAAACACGGATAGAACACAGAAACTCTGCAAAGATAGAGCCTTGGTTGGAATCAAACCACCGAGCTGCCCTATATAGGACATTTTCTTTACAATGAAAACTTGAGTGAACTGCACGGTTTAATGCTCTGTTTCATAGCTTAATTGTTTAATACAATAATTAAAACAAACTAAAAAAAATTAGAAATACCCTGAAAACAGGACTTGGCTATATCATAACATCGCAAACACTCTGTTCTGCCATTCTCTTGCCAAATGACACATATATAAAAACCTTGTGTGTACCAGTCCCGGATTCATGGTCCGAGCAGCTTCACCCCACCAAAATTCCACCTCTTTTTTCCCTTCCTACCCACCTCTTTTTCCTTCTCAGGAGCTTCACAAGTTGATCAGAGTCTAACTATGTCATGGAAACCATGCCCTCCCTCACATGATATTTTAGAATCTGAAACCCAGGTATCTTCTGAATGTGGTAGCGGCCCCGTACTCTGGTGCTTTCACCTTCTGAGGACAGAACAGACAACAGGGCCGCAAACAAACCCGTGGTTTCTGCCCGTCATTAGACTTCTAGGAGGTCCAATGATGACAGCTCAGCATGACAGCGACTTCCATCAGAACCTCTGTAAACCTCTTGAACTATCCTGGTTCAAGACAAAATCAACACCTGCTTTCCCTATAACAATACAGCTCTTCCAAAGTTTGTTTTGTTTCTTCTTGGTACACAAAGTGCATCTGATATTCCACTTGCAAGCCTCATGGCTCCTCAGCAACATAATGAATTCTAGAACCTCTCTCTCACTAATTAGTTTGGAAGCTAATTAGCATGTTTTCATGGATGATATTCATATTTCTCTCACTCCTTCAATCTCATTTAGGTGTCCTTACTGTAAAACAGAGGCCTTCTGGAGTGAATTATCAGGGGCTTGTTTAACTAGACCTCTGTAGGGTTTGATGTTTTACAAATAGAAATCACCTGGAGCGGGACTGCTAAATGGTCTCAGCAGATGGGAAGATTTCTTACCTCTGGGTGTTGCTGCCTTTAGTACAAAGGGTATTTTGTTAAACTGTGGATCTGCTGCATTTAACATCGATCCGTTTCTCTCTGCATCTGTAAAAGGTTATTACTACAGAATAAAAGACGGGAGAGAATATTTTGACTAATGATAGTGTGCCTGTCACCTGCAGACAGCGGAGGCGGACGTTTTTTGGGCTGAAGCAATATTCATGAATGCTGCATATCAATTTACTAGGCCACACTGATATCACTGGGCCTGATTCATTAAGAAACATAGGCAAGACATTTCTTACTTAAGTCTACTGGACAAAACCATGTTAAAATGTAAGGGGTGAAATTATTTTTATATTTTGCACATAAGTTAAATACAGACTACTTTATCATGTAGCACACAGATACTTGATAGCTTATTTGTACACTGAAATTTAAAGTAGATATTTGTGTGCTACATGAAAAAAACAGTCAGTATTTAACTTATGTACAAAATCTAAAACTAATTTTCACCTCTTGCATTTTAACATGGTTTTGTCCAGGAGACTTAAGTAAGAAATTTCTTGCTTAAGTTCCTCAATGAATCAGGCCCACTGACATCAAACTCATTCCTGATTCAGGGCATAATATCCCAATTCCCAATACATAGTTTTTTTCCAGCTAGAAAATGGCAGCAGTCTAACACACATTAAAGACCATGGGAAAATGATGTCTGTGTCACAAAAGAAGCACTTCAGAGCCACACGTTGAATTTAAGCAGCTAACCCCCTAATGTTGGTGCTATCATTTGGCGCACCGAGGCAGTTGCTTAGGGTGCCAATGGTTAAGAGGTGCCTAATATAGTAAATGAGTAAAATTATGTCAATCATACAGTGTCTTTAATGCCTCCTTGGCATCCACACTCGGAAAGCCGGACTCTCATGAAGGAGAAGCTGCTGCTACTCCATTTCAGTTTTATACTGGGAGTATGGGGCTTGGCTATCATGTCATAGCCAAACACCACACTCCGAGTCTCAGGAGCAGAGGATATCACCCCCACCACCCACCGGCTAAGAAGCAGCGGGGATGGGGGCGAATGCTCGAGGGGGATACCACTTTTGAGGGAAGGGGCGTCGCCACTTTTTAAAGCTGAAATGAGTCCTGCTCAATGCATCAACACAAACATGTACTTATCCTGTAGGGTACAGGACCCTCTTAACTGAACTGGATAGAATCCTGCTCAACACAAGGAAAAACTGTTGTCCCTTTAAAAGTTGAGACACATGGACATCACTGACAGGGCCGAATTAAGGTGGGCCTGTATGCAGTTCTGAAAGATCACCAGTAACGCTTGAGTAAATGCCCCCTGTGTACAGGACTTCCTAAAACAATGCCTTGTGGATTATTTATCTGTTTATGTCAGATGAAGATTCTGTTACTTTACACTTGTGGGCCTTCATAAGCAATCAAAAGCTTGTCTTGAAATCTGTAATTTGCTACAGTGTGATGATGTCAGTTTCTCAGCAGTACAGTGAGCATGGAATGTTCATACTCTCAATAATTCCCATGAATATTCAGAACTGTACAGAAGAATTTCAAGGCACAGTCCAAATGTGTGACAGTAGAAAGGGTGCAGTAAAAGTGGGCATAATAGGATAAAGGTATGGCTGAATGGATTGAAGCTATAACCAAATAAATTTTGCCCTTGATTTGTTTTTTTGAACTGCAATTTTGCCGTGTGTGTGTGTGTGTGTGTGTGTGTATATATATATATATATATATATATATATCTATCACTGTGTACTTACTGGGTCTGAGTCTTCTAGATTTCACATCATACTTTACAGTCAGTTTATGTTATTTCTTTCAAGTGTATTTACAACCAAGTAAGTGAAGCTTTACAAGATATATTACCACTTCTCTTACATTTGGCATATTATATACACCCATTTTCACCAGTTATCTGGCTTTTTTCCCAATGATAAATATGCCCCCAGATTAAATGGCTTTCCATTACAATAGCTAGCTGCACATAGGAAGTGATAAACTTCAACCAAATAAGTACTGTTACCTAAAGTACATAAGGGAAGGATTCCAAGATTAATTCTAAGAAGGAAAACATGACCTTTAAAGTAATACCTACGATATTCCAGGTCACATGTGTATATCGCACCCTATTATTATTTTACAACCCTAATCTCATACACATTGATAATCATTGAGTTGTTTTTATTGACATTAAAATATTTATAGTGAACAGTTATATTTAATAGATCACCATTGTACACTGTCAGATGCAATAGAAATGAGAAATGCATCATAAGCATAACATAACCCTACACTAGTAGATACAATACTGTAATATTATTTTATATTATATTGTGCGTCTGTAGTAAAGATACATCATACGCATAGCTAAACACTTGCAAAGTGCTACTAAATAAATGAATGTTGTTGATGATGATGATGATAAGTAGATACATTAGACTTCTCCGGCTCCTTTCAGTTCAATGACATTGAGCTATCAGATACAGCAGGTATGGGAAATACACCTACTAGTTCTACAAGTTACAGTATGCCCAAGCAGTCAATCTTGTTTGTCTGTAAACGATTACCCTGGCACCTTTTGGCTAGGATTAAGTGTAATATCTTCCCTAGTAAGGGGGGAGGGTCACCACTCTCTGAAAGGGTGGGCTGACTTGGTCTAATGCCAGAAGGCAGGTGGTGTTCTGAGCCCGAGGTGTCTGTGTTTCCAGGTGATAGGACCCGGAGGTGACTAGAAGATGCACTGGTGGTGGTGAGAGCCCTCTCTTCTCACAGTGTAAGACACCGGCACAATGCACTAGTTATCTCTGCATCACTATTTATTTCTTGGTCCTGGCCCTTTGGACCAAAATTATATTTAAACCCCACCAGCTATTAGGTATTAGGCTGGAGCCTACGGCTACTTCTTTATTTTTTATTTATTGACATCTAGCACTTAGCATTTTTTGCACTTTATTCATGTTTATCATTTTTTTATTCTCACGTGGGGAGTTTGGGTATAGACCCTTATGGGCGACCCTCTCTCCTAGTTGTCGGAGGCTCACACCTTATGAGGGATAGCTGAAAACCAGTTCCCTGGGGGAAGCCTCGGCTTACCTTGGGGTAAAGGGGACTGTCCAAGCCTTACGGTGGTGATACCAAAGACCCTTTCCCCCTAAGGGACCTTATGGCTCTGGGGGTTCAGGAATTAAAGGGGCCCCCTTAGCTTCGGTGATGGGGGGACCAAAGAACTGTGTCCCCTTAAGGGGATTTATGACTCAGGGGATTGGGGATGAATGGGGCCCAAGCACAGACTTTTACTGGCTGGATTCCCAAAGATAATTCCTTTTTGAGCTGGTTTCACCTAATGACAGGGAGACCCATGATGCAGGTCTCTGTGTTATAGCATGACCGACCCATCCTAGTTTAGCCTGGTGCTTGTAGCCACTCTTGCAGGGGGACCCAGCACCCATTGTCCCTCTACTTTAGCCCAGGCTATAGCACTGGTGCTGGTTATTCAACGTTACCCCTGTTTTAGTTATTTTTACAGGGAATTGTATTTTAGAATAAATTACTTTCACAATGTGCTGTAACGGTCCCCCAAGTACCGTTGTAGTACCAATACTGGTACTACAATGAAGAATTGTATCTCTGGGAATGGTGCTAAGCAGTAGAATCATGACTCGCCGGAGTCAATTTAAGGCTTTGCTACATCTGTATTTTTCCAGGTTTTCTTCATTCCACCTCTCTTCACCCATGTTACACCAGTCTGATGAATTATGTCATTTTCAGGAAAAAAGAGAACATAAAGGGTCTCCTGAACTCACACAACACTGTGGAGATACAAATATTATACAATGTGGGCAGCACAGTGGCCTAGTGGTTAGCACTTCTGCCGCACAGCACTGGGGTCATGAGTTCAATTCCCGACCATGACCTTATCTGTGTGGAGTTTGTATGTTCTCCCCGTGTTTGCGTGGGTTTCCTCCAGGTGCTCCGGTTTCCTCCCACACTCCAAAAACATACTGGTAGGTTAATTGGCTGCTAACAAATTGACCCTAGTCTGTCTGTCTCTGTCTGTGTGTGTGTGTTAGGGAATGTAGACTGTAAGCTCCAATGGGGCAGGGACTGATGTGAGTGAGTTCTCTGTACAGCGCTGTGGAATTAGTGGCGCTATATAAATAAATGGTGATGATGATGATGATACGATGGGCACGCAGACTGTATACTACCTGTGTCTTCCTCTTATTCCCAGCTGTATGACTTGTACAGCATTTTCCTTCATGGATTTCCATCCCTCACTCTCCCAGAACCTTGCAGAGTCTCCAGACCTTCTTCAAGCAGCTGGACCAATAATGCCTCTACTTCATTGACCATTATGACACTTCCATATACTCATCAGATATCACTGCCGTGCCTTACAATGCTCACATACTACACCGATTCCTATTAAACTTAACAACGCCCCTCTCATACCATAGAGATCCCCAAGTGGTTTTTGGTTGAGATCCCTCTCCTAGGACCCTCGTCAGTAGCCGATTACGGTCATAAGTACAAGAATGAGGAGTATTGATTCAGGCAGCCGGGCCTGTGAGAGCTTGAGGTATCTTATGACTGTAGCAGTACAATATTATACATACAAACGCAGGATGTATTCTGGAGGCAACAAACTGCTGCTGAACTCAGTGTAATGTAACACATCACGGTCAATGAACTTCCTGTAAGTCATCCTCTGTCCCAAAAGCCATTTTCAACTATACAAGCAGTATAACATCATAAAGTGTCATAAATCAATTAAACATATCTATATTGCTGCTATGCTGAATGTTGCTCAATTTTATTTTTCCCTTTGACATATCATTGACCTGAAGGTTAATTGGATAATGGTAAATGAAAAGATTACTTGATTTACAGTCTAAATTTCTTCAAATATTTTATCAGTGGATCGGTTATCATTCGCCTGTGTCCTTTGATGACTCTTTGTAATCCATTTCAACTTATATTATATGAACACGTTGTCACACATAGTGGTATATTTATCTAAGGGTGGAAAAAACATTTTGCAGAAGGACACTGGTGTTTTCACCAGAGAAAGCACTTTTTCCCTCTTCACGCAATGTATTAATGGGTTTACAGCTGGCGCTAACATCATTACCACCGCTGCTAACCCTGCTGGCGTTAAGTACCACTGGTACTTGCTGAAGATAGCCCTTTTGCATGGGGGAAAAAAGTAGTATTTAGGAAGGATGGTTTTAACAGAAAGAATAGCTTTATAAAAAGATCTGTTTATTATTAATGCAATAGTGTACTTTTTCTTTCTGGTTGGGTCTTCATAAAATGAATGCCCATCTCCAGAAAACAAGAGATATTTATAAGAATAACTAACTCTTATCTCTGAATTGTACCATTCCACTGCCATGGGCAGCACAGTGGCCTAGTGGTTAGCACTTCTGCCTCACAGCACTGGGGTCATGAGTTCAATTCCCAACCATGGCCTTATCTGTGTGGAGTTTGTATGTTCTTCCTGTGTTTGCATTGGTTTTCTTCAGGTGCTCCAGTTTCCTCCCACACTCCAAAAACATACTGGTAGGTTAATTGGCTGCTCTCTAAATTCACCCTAGTCTGTGTGTGTTAGGGAATTTGGACTATAAGCTCCTATGGGGCCAATGGGGCAGGGACTGATGTAAATGAGTTCTCTGTAAAGCGCTGCGGAATTAGTGGCGCTGTATAAATAACTAATGATGATGATGTTCTCTTTGACTTAGCATTCAACCCTTTCTTCCCCATTTCTAATCTCGCTTTGTTTTTCCGAGTGTTACTGTTTCTCTGTCTTTTGCTTGTTCGCATATTGTGTAATAAAAATAATTAAAAAAAGAAACTACAACAAAGTGTAGCACAACCTCTCAAGTGTCCGACACTGACAGCTGTTCCTCCAATGTGAATTAAGTTAAGCCCCAATGAGCTGAAAACCTCTGCAGTGTTAAAGAACTGCTACATTCTAACATAAAGAACAATGAGTTGGAGAATATGAATGCTGAGTTCTGTAAGCCATGGAGAATACATCAAGCACATAGAATGCCGGAGACATGTATCAGCCATACTGAGAATTAAGGTTATTCGTAAAAAGAGCTCTGGACGACTGCTGGCTGCCATCCCAACTCCATGTTTACAATGATGGTTTTTAAGCAATTTTTGGTTGAGTGATTGTGAATTTTTCAAATAGGAAAATCAAGCACGGGCTTCAGAACACTACAGTAAATGGGGGGGGGGGGGGGGGGGGGCGTGTGCAGGAAATAGACTTGGTTTACATTTAAGTTACACACAGAGCAATTTGTCTGCAAGCGTGAATTGAACATGACCTGTGAAGGTTAGACTGTCTGGGATGAGCAGTGAATGTCTCATTGAATGGTTTCCTGGCAGCCAACATCTCCTTGATGAGAAGGATCTACGAAAACCTTCTGCTTAGTCACTGACTTTATGGGGTTTGAAGGGAACTTGATTAGACCATAAACGGTCATCAAGCTGATGTGAGATACATGTCTCTAATCTGGGTAATAACTAAGAGGATCATGGTTTCTGTGTGAGGCTGTGAAATTTAGAAACTTGGATGTAGCCCAAAATGAGTCATCTGTACAGGAACATGTGTAATAAAAGGAAAGAAATCGCTTTATTATATATTTAAGTTAAGATATTGGCCTATTGACACCCAATGTGCCAGCTTTCACATTTCTGATCTTTCATTTTCGCAATATACCAGATTCATCATCATCAACATTTATTTATATATCGCCAGTAAGTTTCGTAGCAGATTACAATTGTGAACAAACGGTAATAACACAATACTGGGTAATACAGACAGACAGAGAGGTAAGAGAATACTTCTCGTAAGATTACAATTCATCTGTCTGTCTCTATCAAAATGTATATATTATCAGCCATCAGGATTAACCTACAAGGCCACCAACAAAGCTGCCCCAACATACATCTCCTCTCTTGTCTCAAAATATCTCCCAACTCGACAACTCCGTTCTGCACAAGATCTGCATCTCTCCTCCACCCTCATTACATGCTCCCATTCCCGGTTACAGGGCTTTTTTCGGGCTGCACCCACTCTATGGAATTCTCTCCCTCGCACAATAAGACTCTTCTCTGGTCTACAAACTTTCAAGCGTTCTCTGCAAACCCACCTCTTCAGACAAGCTTATAATATTCCTCAACCACCCTCTTAACTTCACTACATTACCCTATTACCATCCGTTGCACAATTTCACACAAAACAACTACCTCCTGACCAACATTGTTGTGTGACAGGATCTTTTAGCTTATGAGTCACTTTTACCTCTGCAGTCTGACTGGGCCGAAATGCAAAATGTAGACTTAACCTCATGTATCAAACTCCCATTGTCCCATAGATTGTAAGCTTGCGAGCAGGACCCTCTCACCTCTTTGTCTGTTTTACCCAGTTTATTTATTATTTTACTGTGTTTGTCCCCAATTGTAAAGCGCTACAGAATATGTTGGCGTTATATAAATAAATGATGAAGATGATGATTAATTGAATTATTTTTTTCCATTAATTAAAAGATAGTTGGAAAGAAACTAAAAACCTATTTGACTGCTGAAACAGAATAAAGCAAAAAAAGGGTTATTAATGGAAATGCCATGTTTATGGGTAAGTGCAGGGGCGTATGGGTTTGTATCACCTGATTGGAGGAGCTGGGGTGGATCAGGGGCTTTCCTTGATGACTATGGATTAAGTACGTGAGTGATCCTACTCTGACACACACATACAAAAAACTGAGATTTCAAGAATGACGTGTGGAGAAAGCACACACAGGAGGAAGTGGGCGTACACCTTGAAATGCATTTGGTGAATGAAGAGTAAAAGAAAGCACAGGTAAAGATGCAGGTCTGCATTTTCTGCAACTCAAATAAATATTCTTAAAGTGAAAAAGTGCAATTGTGCAATTACAACTAATCAGCAATTACTTTTGACAATTCACACACAAGTTTGACAATCAAAACAAACTTCTGATCAGTTGCTATAAGTTACTTCATATACTTGCAATTTTCTAGAGAATATGCAGAGACCTCCACCTGGGAGTTTTTGAGTGCAAAGCCCACTGACTGTCCAGCATGCTATGCAGAGAGCATTCTAAAGACCACTTTACAATATACAGAGAATTCTGGTAAACACTATAGAATGCAGAGTCCATTGGGACATGCTACACATATTGCTAGCTTGTTGAAGATTGCTATAAAATATATAGCCCATTGGTGGCTAGTATACAATACAGATCCTAATTCTATTGGCTAATATATATAGTCCATTCCCTTTCTCTGGCAGCTACTGTATAATACAGAGCTCAATCTCTGTAGACCATTCTCTGGTGGATATTGTAGAACACAAAATTCATTCACTGGTGGCTAGTATACAATATAGATACCCATTATCTGGTAGCTAATGTATAATATGTACTCCATTCCCTGGTGGCTAGTGCACAAAACAAATTATCTTGACTAGTATACACTCTGTCCTTCCATTAACATACTCATGACTAGCCCATGTTTGACTCTCTATATTCATATTTATGGGAAGTATCAGGAGCTGCCATGCTAGCCATTAGACTGTACCATCTCACTAATTCTCTCACGCAACTCAAAACCTATTCAACACAAAACTATACGACATAAAACCTATGTGTGACTGATATGCAAAGCAGAGACCATGGGTAGCTAACATTGAACACAGAACCAGTTCTCTATCTCCGCCAGTTAGTGTACAATACAGAACCCATGCTCTGGTGGCAAGTGTACAATACAGAACCCATGCTCTGGTGGCCAGTGTACATTACAGGATGCCCACTTATGTTTGCTCACAATTGGCCAGAGTTCTGTGTACTTGTTTTTCAGTGAAGTGACAGAAGCCACTCCTACCTCTCTAATTGGTTCATAAAATATGGCCACACCTTGTAACGTGGTCTCTGATTGGCTGCCAAAAGAGTAAAGCCAAGAATGTATTATACCATTTCACATAATGTGGGCGCTAGGGGCACAGTCCTGTCTAATTACCTTTTAAGAATGTTGGTTTATTTTGTCTCACTAAAATGTAGCCTGGCTATTGCCACTCAAAATCAATAAATGTTGAGAAAAACATGATTTTGTGCATGCGTTTACTAAACTTTTATGAAAATGAGCTTGGCCCACAATTATATAATTTTTTGGAAAAAGAAGCGTCCAAAAAAACAGAGTTCTAAACTCTCATCTCCCAGTGTGGGCTATTTATGAAGTTTACATATGTTCGGGATCACAATTTAACATCCAACCCTATCAGATCATTTAAATCCCTTGTCCCAAAGAACATAATTTAATTTTGACAGAATTGGTGCATATCCGAGCTCATCATTCAATCTACACAACTGAGAGGAACACATCCCATAAGCTTAGGGTCACTCATCATCTCATCCAAGATTTGCTCACTGAACAATAAACTTTTTTTGCAGCACAGATCCTTGCGCTGTAATATAAAATATACATCACGTATGCAAATATAATATCCACTGTGTGTGAGGGTGTGCAACATAGATAAAGGTGGATCACAATCATGGGCAAAACCAAATGTATGATAATTCAAAATTAGACTGGACTTAAACTTACAATTAAGATCAATGTTTTTAGCCTGAAGATAACAATGTCCACCTATATTCTACAAACATTAACATGTATATTGCACACTATAAATGCAAATACTACCACCACAGTGAATCTCCCATGCGTTATACCATGTAAGCATTGAGGCTGGAACCTGTCCCTGTACCAAAAATTGTCTTATTCTACCTAAAGTCACCATGCCTCTTCCTATCACATCTGGAATATTGCAATCTCCTTTTCTGATTTTCCAACTTCCCATATTGCTCATTTACATTCCATCCTAAACTCAGCAGCTGGGACCACCCACCTCCTGTCCTCCATACTTTCTGCTAACTCACTCTCAGGACTTGGGTTGTGGACACAGCAACAGCTAAAATTGACTCAGCCAGAGAGCAGCGGTGTGGTGTCTAAGTTACTACAAGTAGTCACCGGAGCTCGCCGCTAGGAGGGATGGATTTGGCTGCATGTAGTAACTAGGTCGCAGTCCACGAAACTGACCGTTGTCGTGGTGGGTGATGCACTACAGGTTAGTAGCATAGAAGACAGAAGGGTCAGATTAGCCGAGGCTAGCAGGATGCAGGTAAACTGCACAGAATCAGCAAGCAGAGGAATAGCCTGGAAAAGCCAAAGGTCAAAACCAATCTGTCAGCGCAGTACAAAGTCAGGAAAACAGGAACATGCCGGGCGATAATCAGAAATCAAGTAGTAATCAGGATAACACACGCAGGAGCTCAGAACAGTAAAGCTGATACTTTGAGAGGGAATGACAGGCAGAGCAGGTTTAAATACTGTTTGGGAGTTCAACTCCCCGCCTCTGTGATGTCAGCGATCGCCTGATTGCATCTCAGTGAACTTGCATCAGCTGTGCTTTCCACATTGTGAAGTGAAAGTTACATACTTAGTCCTGCATCTAAATGCAGGATTAATGGCACTCACACTTAGTTAAATTGCTCTTATGGCTTCCCATAATACACCATATTACCTATATATTACCTATAAAGTCTTCTTCCTTACATGTAAAGCAATCCACTCAGCTGAACATAGGACATTTTGCTTTATATCTTCACATGCCCTGAGATGTGTCATTTGCTTTTTTTTCTTTCCATTCTGCATCATCTACTCTCACTGTTCTCTAATGCTTTAAACACCTTTCTCTTTCTCATTACACCTTGCCCCTGGAACTCCATCCCCTCCTGCATCAAACTCTGTCACCATCTTTTTTGACAACCAAACAGAATTGTTCTCCTCTTTGTTCATAGAAATATGACAAAGCCCAATCATGAGGGCACGTATACTTTCATCTGTAATCAGCGGTCTTTAGTTTTGCATGTATGGGGACATATTTTGAAAACTAGTTCTATTAAATCACTTGTTCAAGACATCAGACCAGCAACAGAACAAGTCAACGGAGCAAGTCATTTATAAAATCTGTCAGTACAGCTTATATAAAAGTACAGCTTTTCCCATGATTTTGCTTCAATTTCTTTTTCTTTGCACAAATGAACTATAGAATAGTTTGTAAAAATGCTGCACACTGGAAGTAATTTAAAATGTGCAAAAATCATCCACTGTTTTGTGCAAAATCTGCTTTGGACCGTAGTGTATCTTGATTTGCATCAAGGCTCATGAGTTTGCCTAGCTAGATAACATGGACGAGCGGAACTTTGTACAAACAAAATGATGGGTTCCTTGCAAAGTACAGAGTTAGGTGATTTTATGGAGCAGTGCAGAAAATAATCTTCATTTTGTGAAGCGAGATTAGTGTGGACCTGGATGGAGTAGGTGCATTTTTCGAGGCGCTTCTTGATTTTAAGACTGGCACATGACCCTATTCACTCCACAGAATGACTTCAATTTTGCATTAGCTTTGAGCTGGCAGTTTTGGGGTTACGTCCTATATTTTTAAACTGACCCTTTTTTGCCTCTACATGACGCTTCGGCAGAGAAGCGTCTTTTTAGGCACGTACACAAAATCGCCACATGTAATAAAGAAGGTCAAGATATCCCCTCACGCTCATGATTAATTTCAGTCCTAAATAAGGCTTAACTGTGGAGTATTTTAGGAGAAAAAGTTTAACTTAATTGTAGGGGTGGTTCCAAAATGGTAGAAGGTTGGACTTTAATGTTTGATACATGTTTGCACAGCGCGCCTCCAGGAGATTTCTTCACCTCTGCGCCCACCAGGGTGTGTTGTACTGTGTGGAGACGGACAGAAGGCATGCACCTTAAAGTGCGCTGGAGGGCCCATCCCAAAGCACGGGTGAAAATAACTACTTTACATGTAACGTCCTTAGTGTTCTGTCTCAGTGATAATTGTTACCGAGCAACAAGCCTCTTTACTAACAGTGACCTTTGCAGGCTATAAGAGATATTACCCAACATACTAAAAGAGGAGGAACCTATACCAAACAATAGACACATCCACAACTATTTTAGTTTTGCCCAATAACCCATTTACATCCAGGTTTTTGCCCCTTCACGACCAGACCAATATCTTCCTTTTGGCTTATCGGCCAGTTGAATCAGGAATAACTTTTATTTTATAGTCTTTCCAAGATATTGTTGTTTTTGGGACCAATTAGGTATAAATATCTTTTCATTTTATGGACATTCTGTAAAGAAATGGGCAACAATCAGGAATAATAAAGTTTTTTTTTTTTTTTATTATTCTTCCCATTGTAACAACAATGTGCTCAGCTAGCTCTGTCAGGTATGGAAATAATAAATATGTTTATTTTAGCAAGGGTCTGAGACATTTATAGGGGCTAGAATATAGCTATACATTTTAGTTTTCAGTTATAACATTTTACATTAATAGGATTTTCTGTGGAAGTGTTGCACTCAGTGCTTTATTTTTGACATTTCTGTATGATTTTAACTTTTTGAATTTGTTTTGTAAAACTTAAAGCAACCACATTGAGCGAGCAGAAGATCTGATGAATCTTCTCTGGCGTTTTGTGACTCAAACAGCGACTCGTAGGTAGAATCTGTACAGCAACTTTAGTTCACAGCGTCCACTTTAAACTCCCCTCTATAAAGCTTGGTGTTATGGCATTAATTATACAGTAATCTGTAGGCAGAAGTGGTCTTAATGAATAACCCTCGGGGGATAAATGGAAACAGCTGTCAAGCCGGGAGGAAGCAATCTTGGGTCACGTCAATGCTTGTAAATAAGAACATGTTTATCGGGGAATAGTTTTCAAGTTTAAATTAGCATAGTAGAGCGCACTGATAAAACATTTTGTCAACGCCATTTCCTGAGGAAGTTTTCTACTCAGGAAGCCCTGACTTCAACATGTTTTCCCGCAGCTTCATTTCTGACCTGACGCTGCATTGTGACAATCCAACTGGGATAAATAATGATGAAGTCCTCGCTATACTTCTTGTTCCGCGTAATTCTTTATCTTACAGGACACTTCCTGTGTTTGCATCTCTCAATGTGTTTGAGAGATTTTGCTATCAGCTAGTGTAATGTAAGCTGATCCCACCACTGGAACACACAGCAATATTAGACCACTGCAGGCACACACATAGTATTTCACACAGTATACGGCAATAAAACGCCACGTTTTACGGTGCACAAACACATATGTTGTTGACCACTAGATACAAAGATATCATATATCAAGTATTAAAGACAATTTCAGAACTGAAAAGTGCAAAATCACAGTGCAAATGCTGTTTTTTATGACGCTGTGAGCGTACAAGGTTTACAGGGATGTGAGGATTTGGGGAGATTCAGGGTATGCCCTGTTAGTTTTGCTTACTTTTGCAGCAGTTATTTTGCAGTACGGGATGTAAAAGAGATAAAGGGTTAATGTTGCATCCGCTGATTTCTGGTGGGGTGTACAATCTTTTCCTCCCCATAAAAAGCCTTGGGGCTAGATTTACGAATAATCGAGTTTGGTGGCGGTTTGAAACCGCCACACATCGCCGGTGGTTTAGTGGTCCGAACGAATGTATTTACTATAGGGCGGTTTGAGGCTGCGATTTAAAATGAATGGCAATGTGTGGCGGATTCAAAAAGCTAAACCGCCCCTTAATCAATAAATAATGATTGCCCAAATAATTTAAATATCAATGGTGCTTTATTTTATAGCAACCGGAGCACCCATAGGAAACCCACACAACACGGGGAAAACATAGAAACTCCACACAGATAAGGCCATGGTCGGGAATCGAACTCATGACCCCAGTGCTGTGAGGCAGAAGTGCTAACCACTGAGCCACCGTGCTGCCTAACAAACAAATGCATTGGGCCTCAACCATGAAGTACATTGAATGGGTAAAGCAAAACACCATAGCTGTCCATTCCACCTGGGCACCAGGAAAGCTTGGCTACGCACATCAACTTGCACTCCTACTATCTGCCCTCACAGGACGGTTCGGCTAGGTGTGTGGAGGTGTACCTAGGTGTACGGAGAGGTAGAAAAACATCTAGTGGCACCTAACACAAAAGTACAGGGCATTGAAATCCAACCTCCACTTTCGTATCACGCTTTTCATGAAATAAACATTTCCATTTTGCTCCTAAAATAATGATCAAGTGTGTCACTTTATTTATTTGCGCATCCTTTATTACATCGCTTAGAATGGGCATAGAAATGCATCGCAGCCTTAGTATAATATGAAGACACACAATGGGTCCTATTAAACAGAGGACTGCCACATCTGAGCTGGTGCCAAATCCCAATCATTTTGCAGAGTGAAAATAGCCGCGGACCCCTCAGCGCAGCAAGGACTATAATACAAACATGCATTAACTGCTCAAGGCAAAGGAGTACCTACCTTGTCCCCACAGTGTAATGCACTGCTGCTCGTGTGTCTGGCACATGCCACTATAGCAGTATCCGTCTAACGTGTGGCAAGGGTGACCATCGTGTAGGTAGACATTAGCTGGGCAGTGTGCACTGGTTCCAGTACAGAACTCCGGCAGATCGCAGAAATTACTTGCATCCCGGCATGGAGTGCCACCTGGCTTAAGCTGTGAAATCAATGGACAAATGTTTAGTGTTATACCCATGTTCTATGTTTATATAACACATATACATTCAGCACTGTACGCAGGCATACCTTCCCTGCCAAACCAAGTTTACAAAGCCATTTTTCCACATAAGACCAAACGACTTGTTAATGAGATAATCTCTCAATGTTTGTGTTACAGTCATTGTACACAACCACAGAATAATACAACGAGTGAATAAAAACAATGGAAGATGATTGCGTTTGCTAACAATGAGTTGGAGAACCTCTCTAGTAGCAGTGAACACATTTGCAGAAAAGACATGCCTGGCTCACAGCGGGGATAAACGTTCATGACAAACTCCGTCCAAAATAAAGCAGCTGCAACTTGGTAAAAGTCATTAGTGTCATTTAAAAAAATAATAGTAACTATTTTAGAATGACTTCAGAGGATGGAGAGGGTCTGTTTTCATTTAAAGGAGATGCGGCACTGGTTTGCAAAAAAATATGTCTGTCGCAGGGAGCTCCCCACCAACCAAAACAAGATTACAGCACGATGCATCATTCAAATGTTATTGCTGGCAAATGCCAGTGGTTTCCCTTGGCTAAAAGCAAAACAAAACATATAATCAAAATGATCTATTACTTCGCAATGACATTAATTCATTCATGCCTACATTTTGGACCTTTGCTTCAGAAGATCCAAGAGGAGAGGTCCAAGGAGTAAGTACGCATGAAGAGGGGTTTGTACCATCAAGGCCTGGATCCGGGATGGTTGTCTACACTCTCTAGGGGTCTCCTGGACATTGCGGGAGAGTAGACAAGTATGAATTAATTACAAAGTGTAATTATGTTTGGCTTTACAAAACAAGGTCAGTTCCAGGTTTTCAAGATTTTCTTACTCTGGAAATTGTTGGCCCTAGAAATGTCCCCGTTTTTTGGTATTGACCAACTGCACAATAAAATTTAGATGCAGCATGTTAGATGCAACTAATAAATGGATTATTTACACAACGTTTAAACTGCTGTGACCTCATTAGCGCTCAGCTCACTCCCAGCCTACCAGTGACTGAGAGGCTGCACTATTATGTGATCAGATGTCAGCTCCTCTCCCTATGGCTTCTACTGTGTAAGGTAAGAATAGTGACGGGGTAAAGGGGAATGAGGAAGGCAATGAATAACAGGGGTGGGGGGCTTATGAAGGGGTATAATGAAGGGGGATATTCAGGGGCTGGCTGGCAAATTCTAGCCCAGAGGCAAGACTCAACTCAGCAGCTCCTTAGGAGCATTCCAAACAAAAAAAAAAATGCAGGTAACCCAGTGACCAGACCCAAGGTAGCTCACTATGGGACCGGCTCGAGGGGCAGATGCCCCCCAAGCCCAGCCTGCCCCTGGGGGTATTGAATGAAAGGTGGGTGAATAATTAAGGGGTGATGAATATTAGGGATGAGGGGATGATGCTGAGATAATGAAGCATTGTGATGAATAACAGGGCTGAGCGGATGAAGAATAAGGATCGTGGGGGCTACTGAATTGGAGGCGAGGTGGTGGCATGGGGGGATATTTGTTAAAGTAATATATATACCAAACCAGCACTGCCAAACAATTAAATGTTTCATGTATATGTATTTGATCATGTTATAAAATAAATGTATTTATGGTATAAATCTCTGTAACTAATTTCCACACTATACAATGCCCTTGGAGTTTAGAGTGGGAGGTGGCTGGAGGGAGGCGCAGCATTTATAAACATCTAGACACAACCCTTGCACACTGGCCACACACCCCTTGATGATGCCCTGCGGTGAAATGTTTGTTTTACTACAAAAGATGGGCAGGGGCACCCAAGAAATATTCATATCAAGCGATGCTCATATTTAGAGGTGTCTTGCCACCGCTTTTAGGGGAATTTCAAACTGAACAAAGGGGCATCTTCTACAGGGGAAAATATTATGATAATGTAAACTGCCTGCCTGAGCACAAAGATGAAGTCTGGGACAATCAAAGATATGCGGAAGGGAAACATGACTGTGCTAGAAACAAGCGGATGAAGGTTTAATGGAAATATGTATAATTCAGGTCAAGGAGCAGAAATTGGTTGACATAACTAGTTATAAACCTTGAGTTCAGTGGTAGAAGTGGGGTTATACGGGGGTATGCCATACCACCACTTCTCCTATTGCCTTCAGTGTAACACTATCACATTCCATTTACTTACAAATTTCCATATCTCCACTTCATATTTGACCACTGCTTAGGTTCATAGTGAGACTATGTAAAGAGGGAAGGAGAGGACTGATCTCAGGTGGTAGTATATAAGCTGACAGCTTCTACACTGTGTTTGCTTGCTTTGAGCAGAATCATTTGACAGCATGTCCGATATTGGGAAAGTTTGGCCCAACTTAGGGCTACCGCATTTGTAAAAGAAGGAGAGTGGCTTCAGACGTCACTTCGAGGTCTGAATATAGAAATGGGGATGCGAAACGCGTGGTGTCAGGGCGTTTCAGTCCTCATCGGCCCCGGTGGGCCCAGCACTGCATTCCGAGACCCCCATGTGATGACCCATCTGAAGCACCTGAGGCTGCAGGGACTTCTGGATGAGAAGCAGAGCAGAGAAATGCCTGTTTAAAGAAAGGAGCATGGAGGATTGTGACCACCCGATGGGCTAATCCAGCTGCACAATGATGGTCAGCAAGGGAGGAACTTCATCTGGAGAGGGGTGACCAACTGCAGCAGCTTCCTTAGCTCCGCAACATGGTGATCAGTCAGGAGATATGCTTGATGTAATATACTTCATTTAATGTGACCTTTCAGTGGTTCAGTTAAAAATGATCTATTTAATTAATATTCCTTTGTTACCAAGAAACTAATGTACAGTTTTTTTTTAAAACTGTATGTTAAAATAACAAATTCCACATATATGGCTCCAGCATAAAGGGAAACCACCTTTGGACAACCCCTCAAGACTTTATTATATACAGCTGTCAGCTGGGTTTGTGCCATTAGCTCCTACGTGCATCCCACGCATTTTGAGCAATTTGGAAGCGATTAATACTTGTCAGTGGGCAACAGTGACGCCCGCTGAAGATCCATGGAATTAAAGCTACATGTGATGGGTAGCCCAATGCTCTCAGTGAGTGGAATTATCATACGCAGGACAACCACTTTAATGGTACATATATCTAAGAATTTCTTATTTTAAGAATTAAACAAAGACACTGCCCGGTATGACAGATGATTTGTTCAAAGGTTGTTCATTGTTCAAGCCAAAGATTTAATCCAACATTTTTCAGGATAATTTGGCCATTTCATTAAACTTTCCACTGGAAATTACATCCTTCACTGTATTTTAAATGGGGCAGTAAGCAGCACAGCTATGTAAATACTAGGCTCTGTGTGCAAAATGAAAAAACAATTATGTTTTACTTCAGGGCTGTAGGCTATGAAGTGGAAATGAACCACAGGTACATGGTGTTTCCTTTGAAAGTTCTGTTTGTTAATCTGTCACGGGACAGGACAAGGAGGAATATGAGGATGGGGAGAGAGACGCATTAGAACCTTGACTTTATTTGGAACTTATTTGTCTGTCATGAACATACGTTCCCACCAGTAAATAACACTACTGTGGCAGATGGAATACAATGTGTAGAAAAGATCTATGTGAGAAAACAGATATTGCATAAATACTGCATGAAGGCCAAAATGCAATCAGGAAAAAGTAGTGATTCAAAATGTTGGACCTACGTAGACATTAATCACAAACACTATATCTCTCCGCTTGTAAACCTTGGAAATATGAACAACAGTTTTAAAAAAAAAAGTCTACAAAATATATGAGCTCTGAGCTTTTCTGTCTGATACAAGAACAAAAGATCAACCGATCTAATCACTGAACAGCTGGATGTGTAACCAATATGGCTACGTGTGTAGTGCTACTTGCAGAGAACTGGTTACTTGGCATAGGAGCAAACAACCAAAAGGCAGAGTTAAAAGGGCACTTAACATTCCCTAAACAGCTGGCAATTCATGCACACTATGAAGGGGAACATCAGCCAACCAGATTCCTTATTCTGTACAATCAAATCTGATCCAATCAGATTGAAAGTTAATAGTTCATAATGTTTGTTATGTTGACACACGTTTTAAATCCCAGCACATTTTGGGGCATATTCAGTGTTTTTTCTCAAATTTGTATTTTTAGTAAACTGTGAAGTTTTACTTTTTAGTCTTCACATGATGACATTTTGTTTCACTCCCTTCTTCATATTCACTGGGATGACATTAAATTCAGCATAACAGATATATTACATCTATTTGTCATGATCTAAAATTTGATTACAAATTACTCCAAGTAACCCCATCATCTCAGACAAGGTGTAAACACTTGGATTTTGATTTACACCATATTACCTACCTTTTGGTTCCTAGAGAAGGTACAAAGTGTGGAGGGCAGTTCTCGTAATGCTTGACTGCCCCCTGCTTGCATAATGATGCAATTGCATCATCGCACAGCAAGGGAGCAGGGCCACGATGAGGCGAAACGCGCCATAAGGACAAGCTCAGGGAGACCTGGCAGCACAGAACTTTACAAGAGGGGAGGCGGGATCCAGGATGGTCGCTTACTTCCCTAGGAGTCTGGGAGAATTCCCCTCAAAATTCGGAAGTCTCCCGTATGATCTGGGAGAGTAGGCAGATTATTTCGGAGCTTGGTCCATATGCAAGTATGTGGTCAGAATTTAATGTACATATGTTTTGAGAAATGTTGAATTGAACCTTTTCTCATCTGGCTTATATTCTACACTCCTAAAGGATTAATATATTACCATTTCTGTACATCATGAAGACGAGCAGACATGTAAATGTATATAACTATATAATGAAAATCACCTTGCAGTCCTCACAGCAGAGCCCATGTCCGCACACAGCTCCTGGAATCAGCAAACATGTGCTGGCGTTACAGCACGGATTCGTACATTCCTGCGAAAAGATTCAGAGAAAAGACCGTCATGGTTTAATTCAGCAGCAAATGTTTCCTTAGTGTCCACAAATGAGGGTTATTCCTCCTTCTGAACTCACATGGGCACAGAACAGCTATTTACTCAGATGCTGGTCCTTCTAGAAACTACAAAAGCAAAATTGCGACACACAATACCAAGGTGGTTACATTTAGAAGAGTTTGTGCATACTGCACTGGAAGACGCATATGAATCATTGTCAATATACAGAATAGCAACAGGATGTGTATACAGTTCTTGTACTACACCAACTGGATAACATAAGTTTGCTTTGTCACCATTGTGCTCTGTGCACAAATAGGAAGCAATAAACAACAGGACTCACCTAGGAGAGAGCATTTTAGTTAGCATGTTTTTATGTGCTACAGCAGGCTTGGTCCAGCCCGTACACCTATAGAACTGTAATGTTTAATGACGGTGGTTTGGAAGCCAGCCTTCCATCTGACGCAGCTTTTAAGTCAACCTGTGAAAATTAACCATCCTCTACATGCCACAGCTAAATTGCAGGTGAACAAACCTAGGACACATCACCTATCCAACATGACAGGGTTCTGTTTTGTTCGTTAGCCACCAGGAAGAAGTCTGTAGACCGTTGGACAGAACATACCTCTATATAAAAGATCTGACCTTCTACACCCAAAGATGGAGGGTTGTAGTTTAGAGAGATAAAAATAAATTATATATTTTATTCCCAATGTAAAACAATACATTCAGTCCTCCAAGTAAAAGATCTTGGGACTTGAAATATACAAAAAATTCCCATCTCCTTTCATTTAACTGTGAATATTAGGCAATTGTATGTGGCTGGAGTAAATGTAGGGTCCTCTGGGATAGGGAGGTAATGAGAGGGAGAACAGATTCTGCTGTCATTAAAGGGCCAGCACAAACTGAATTGGAACTCTGACCTCAGACTCTAACTCTGCAAATGACAGAATATGTGACCTTGCCAGTAAAGATGCTATTTATTATCTGTATGTGTAATAGGAATGCCTCACATACAAACTTTATCAGCTTTGACACATAATGAATCACGCTTAAAAAATTTGGGCAAATACCAAACCAAACTCTAATACTAAACATTTGTGCTAAATAATAGTTGAATCCTGGATTCAATAAATAACTAACACTGTTCATTTTAAGTACTGTTTTTCCTTCTGTGCCAACATAAAGTAGTATTACTTCTTCAACAAATTTATTTTATACTAAAGCGAGTTAATGTTTTAAGTATATAATGTACACATTAAGGGGCTCTAATTCTCAAGTGCAGCAACCAGACTGCTTTGTATATTGGGGCTGTATGACATAATGGTCACATTGGGGCAGTATGACATACTGGTCACATTGGGGCTGTATGACATACTGGTTACATTGGGGCAGTATGACATACTGGTCACATTGGGGCTGTATGACAGACCGGTCACATTGGGGCTGTATGACAGACTGGTCACATTGGGGCTGTATGACAGACTGGTCACATTGGGGCTGTATGACAGACTGGTCACATTGGGGCTCTATGATATACTGGTCACATTGGGGCTGTATGACAGACTGGTCACATTGGGGCTGTATGACAGACTGGTCACATTGGGGCTGTATGACATACTGGTCACATTGGGGCTGTATGACAGACTGGTCACATTGGGGCTCTATGATATACTGGTCACATTGGGGCTGTATGACAGACTGGTCACATTGGGGCTGTATGACAGACTGGTCACATTGGGGCTGTATGACATACTGGTCACATTGGGGCTGTATGACAGACTGGTCACATTGGGGCTCTATGATATACTGGTCACATTGGGGCTGTATGACAGACTGGTCACATTGGGGCTGTATGACAGACTGGTCACATTGGGGCTGTATGACAGACCGGTCACATTGGGGCTGTATGACAGACTGGTCACATTGGGGCTGTATGACAGACTGGTCACATTGGGGCTGTATGACAGACTGGTCACATTGGGGCTGTATGACAGACTGGTCACATTGGGGCTGTATGACAGACTGGTCACATTGGGGCTGTATGACAGACTGGTCACACTGAAGCTGTATGACAGACTGGTCACACTGAAGCTGTATGACAGACCGGTCACATTGGGGCTGTATGACAGACTGGTCACATTGGGGCTGTATGACAGACTGGTCACATTGGGGCTGTATGACAGACTGGTCACATTGGGGCTGTATGACAGACTGGTCACATTGAGGCTGTATGACATACTGGTCACATTGGGGCTGTATGACAGACTGGTCACATTGGGGCTGTATGACATACTGGTCACATTGGGGCTGTATGACAGACTGGTCACATTGAGGCTGTATGACATACTGGTCACATTGGGGCTGTATGACAGACTGGTCACATTGGGGCTGTATGACATACTGGTCACATTGGGGCTGTATGACAGACTGGTCAGATTGGGGCTGTATGACAGAGTGGTCACATTGGGGCTCTATGATATACTGGTCACATTGGGGCTGTATGACATACTGGTCACATTGGGGCTGTATGACATACTGGTCACATTGGGGCTGTATGACAGACTGGTCACATTGGGGCTGTATGACAGACCGGTCACATTGGGGCTGTATGACAGACCGGTCACATTGGGGCTGTATGACAGACTGGTCACATTGGGGCTGTATGACAGACTGGTCACATTGGGGCTCTATGATATACTGGTCACAGTGGGGCTGTATGACAGACTGGTCACATTGGGGCTGTATGACATACTGGTCACATTGGGGCTCTATGATATACTGGTCACATTGGGGCTGTATGACAGACTGGTCACATTGGGATTGTATGACAGACTGGTCACACTGGGGCTGTATGACAGAGTGGTCACATTGGGGCTCTATGATATACTGGTCACATTGGGGCTGTATGACAGACTGGTCACATTGGGATTGTATGACATACTGGTCACATTGAGGCTGTATGACATACTGGTCACATTGGGGCTGTATGACAGACTGGTCACATTGGGGCTGTATGACATACCGGTCACATTGGGGCTGTATGACAGACCGGTCACATTGGGGCTGTATGACATACTGGTCACATTGAGGCTGTATGACAGACTGGTCACATTGGGGCTGTATGACAGACTGGTCACATTGGGGCTGTATGACAGACTGGTCACATTGGGGCTCTATGACAGACTGGTCACAGTGGGGCTGTATGACAGACTGGTCACACTGGGGCTGTATGACAGAGTGGTCACATTGGGGCTCTATGACAGGCTGGTCACATTGGGGCTGTATGACAGACTGGTCACATTGGGGCTGTATGACATACTGGTCACATTGGGGCAGTATGATATACTGGTCACATTGGGGCTGTATGACAGACTGGTCACATTGGGGCTGTATGACAGACTGGTCACACTGGGGCAGTATGATATACTGGTCACATTGGGGCTGTATGACATACTGGTCACATTGGGGCTGTATGACAGACTGGTCACATTGGGGCTGTATGACAGACTGGTCACATTGGGGCTGTATGACAGACTGGTCACAGTGGGGCTGTATGACAGACTGGTCACATTGGGGCTGTATGACATACTGGTCACATTGGGGCTGTATGACATACTGGTCACATTGAGGCTGTATGACAGACTGGTCACATTGGGGCTGTATGACAGACTGGTCACATTGGGGCTCTATGATATACTGGTCACATTGGGGCTGTATGACAGACTGGTCACATTGGGGCTGTATGACAGACTGGTCACATTGGGGCTCTATGATATACTGGTCACATTGGGGCTGTATGACAGACTGGTCACATTGGGGCTGTATGACAGACTGGTCACACTGAAGCTGTATGACAGACTGGTCACATTGGGGCTCTATGATATACTGGTCACATTGGGGCTGTATGACAGACTGGTCACATTGGGGCTGTATGACAGACTGGTCACAGTGGGGCTGTATGACAGACTGGTCACATTGGGGCTGTATGACAGACTGGTCACATTGGGGCTGTATGACAGACTGGTCACATTGGGGCTGTATGACATACTGGTCACATTGGGGCTGTATGACAGACTGGTCACATTGGGGCTCTATGATATACTGGTCACATTGGGGCTGTATGACAGACTGGTCACATTGGGGCTGTATGACAGACTGGTCACATTGGGGCTGTATGACAGACTGGTCACATTGGGGCTGTATGACAGACTGGTCACATTGAGGCTGTATGACAGACTGGTCACATTGGGGCTGTATAACATACTGGTCACATTGGGGCTGTATGACAGACTGGTCACATTGGGGCTGTATGACATACTGGTCACATTGGGGCTGTATGACATACTGGTCACATTGGGGCTGTATGACAGACTGGTAACATTGGGGCTGTATGACATACTGGTCACATTGGGGCTGTATGACAGACTGGTCACACTGGGGCTGTATGACAGACTGGTCACATTGGGGCTGTATGACAGACTGGTCACATTGGGGCTGTATGACAGACTGGTCACAGTGGGGCTGTATGACAGACTGGTCACATTGGGGCTGTATGACATACTGGTCACATTGGGGCTGTATGACAGACTGGTCACATTGGGGCTGTATGACATACTGGTCACATTGGGGCTGTATGACAGACTGGTCACATTGGGGCTGTATGACAGACTGGTCACATTGGGGCTGTATGACAGACTGGTCACATTAGGGCTGTATGATATACTGGTCACATTGGGGCTGTATGACAGACTGGTCACATTGGGGCTGTATGACAGACTGGTCAGATTGGGGCTGTATGACAGACTGGTCAGATTGGGGCTGTATGACAGACTGGTCACACTGAAGCTGTATGACAGACTGGTCACATTGGGGCTGTATGACAGACTGGTCACATTGGGGCTGTATGACAGACTGGTCACATTGGGGCTGTATGACAGACTGGTCACATTGGGGCTGTATGACAGACTGGTCACATTGGGGCTGTATGACAGACTGGTCACACTGGGGCTGTATGACAGACTGGTCACATTGGGGCTCTATGATATACTGGTCACATTGGGGCTGTATGACAGACTGGTCACATTAGGGCTGTATGATATACTGGTCACATTGGGGCTGTATGACAGACTGGTCACATTGGGGCTGTATGACAGACTGGTCAGATTGGGGCTGTATGACAGACTGGTCAGATTGGGGCTGTATGACAGACTGGTCACACTGAAGCTGTATGACAGACTGGTCACATTGGGGCTGTATGACAGACTGGTCACATTGGGGCTGTATGACAGACTGGTCACATTGGGGCTGTATGACAGACTGGTCACACTGGGGCTGTATAACATACTGGTCACATTGAGGCTGTATGACATACTGGTCACATTGGGGCTGTATGACAGACTGGTCACAGTGGGGCTGTATAACATACTGGTCACATTGAGGCTGTATGACATACTGGTCACATTGGGGCTGTATGACAGACTGGTCACACTGGGGCTGTATAACATACTGGTCACATTGAGGCTGTATGACATACTGGTCACATTGGGGCTGTATGACAGACTGGTCACATTGAGGCTGTATGACAGACTGGTCACATTGGGGCTGTATAACATACTGGTCACATTGAGGCTGTATGACATACTGGTCACATTGGGGCTGTATAACATACTGGTCACATTGAGGCTGTATGACATACTGGTCACATTGGGGCTGTATGACAGACTGGTCACAGTGGGGCTGTATGACATACTGGTCACATTGAGGCTGTATGACATACTGGTCACATTGGGGCTGTATGACAGACTGGTCACATTGGGGCTGTATGACAGACTGGTCACATTGGGGCTGTATGACAGACTGGTCACATTGGGGCTGTATGACAGACTGGTCACATTGGGGCTGTATGACAGACTGGTCACACTGAAGCTGTATGACAGACTGGTCACATTGGGGCTGTATGACAGACTGGTCACATTGGGGCTGTATGACAGACTGGTCACATTGGGGCTGTATGACAGACTGGTCACATTGGGGCTGTATGACAGACTGGTCACATTGGGGCTGTATGACATACTGGTCACATTGGGGCTGTATGACATACTGGTCACATTAGGGCTGTATGACAGACTGGTCACATTGGGGCTGTATGACATACTGGTCACATTGGGGCTGTATGACAGACTGGTCACATTGGGGCTGTATGACAGACTGGTCAGATTGGGGCTGTATGACAGACTGGTCACACTGAAGCTGTATGACAGACTGGTCACATTGAGGCTGTATGACAGACTGGTCACATTGGGGCTGTATGACATACTGGTCACATTGGGGCTGTATGACAGACTGGTCACATTGGTTCTGCATTATGTACTGGTAAGATGGAGTCTGCGCTGTTTACTAGTTGATGGGCTGCTGTGCACTCAAGTTAAATGAGTCTGTATAATGGTAATTTTTTCAAACTGCAATACAATTTGGCTACTGGCTGCAGAATATGCATGATAGCACAGTGGGTGTGGCATAAGAAAAGGGGGCATGTCCTACATTGGCAGCCACACAAGTTGTTCCCATGACAACCACTGTTCTAGAGGATAAAACAACTTTATCAATATATTTACAATTCCAATATGCTTTTGAATTTTAATTTGTCAAATGTAATGAACTTAAAATGGTCAATGTGCAACTAATATTCAACACAAAAATTGTAAGTATGTGAATTGTAAATTCATAAACAAGAAAAAAATTATAATAAGAATATAATTGTCTAAAACATTTTATTTTAGGAAATACCTCATGATTTGAAAAGTAATGTAAATTTTCTGGAAACGATTTAATTTCACAACAGGACTGAAAATATCCGTTATAATAATATTAATATTTAATAGCTTGAAATGGGAAATGTTTATTTGCAGCCCAGGAACAGACTGTGAAGAGAATAAAAATTGCATGAGATATGTATAGACGTCACAGGATCTGACAGAACTAATTAAGTACCCTTCTCAGATTATAGTAATTTCATCTGAGAATCCTTTAGTCTTACCTCCCAACTTTTAAAGTTGAGGCATTAATAAAAGGTGCTCGTGTTG
Organism: Mixophyes fleayi; assembly: GCF_038048845.1. Classification (NCBI taxonomy): domain Eukaryota; kingdom Metazoa; phylum Chordata; class Amphibia; order Anura; family Limnodynastidae; genus Mixophyes; species Mixophyes fleayi. Next base: position 20,174,430 of record NC_134407.1, read on the forward strand.
TTGCTTTGTGGCAAAATAAAAAGTGTTTCAAAATAATTTTAATGCGCGTGTGACCTGGTCACCACTGCTCTGCTACGCGGAACAAAGCTTTCCTGATCTGTCCCACCATCCCGCCTAAAGTGGGTACGCTTTAGCCATCCTCCTTTAAAGGACCATTACAATATAAAACATTTAATGCATGTTACATAGAGGTAATCTACTGCGGCTAAGCTAAAATGTTAACTTTTAAGTATTTCCCCCCTCAAACCATTACAGACAGCTGAAACCAGATCCCATACTGTTATAAAGGAACCTCATACAGACAAAAAAGCTGAAATTTCAGTCAGTTATCCTGCTACGAAATCAGTGTCTCTGGCCCAATGCATGAATCCACCAACTCACACAATGGATTTCTGCAGAGCAAATTAGCAAGTCTGATGATAAAACTGTGTCCCAGGACAAGATTCACTTGAATAGCCTCTCCGAAGCCCCATTGGGGTAGAGGACCCGTGGATTTTCTTGCTATGTTACCCCCCCCCCCCCCAGATCTTGATAAACTCTCCAGAAAAATGGTGGCACATATCATGGCGGTCACAAAGACTCTCTTGACATTGAATTGGAAACATACTTTTCCCCTGTTCCTCGCCACACTAAAAAAACAGATATGGCATGTACCAGCCATGGAAGAGGTAAACTACTATCTGCACAACAGATGTCATGTTTTTAATGAAGTCTGGGCATCCTGATTATTTGCAAAATGAAGTCCTCCATCATGCCCCACAGCTGATTCCTGGACCTCCCCAGAGCCCCTCCTCCACTATCCTCCTCCTTAAGTAACCTCCGATATTTCCACACATCCCACCCAGAGAATTCTCATCAGTCTCATTCTCGTGATTCCCAACCCCCCCTTCCTCCTTTTACCCACCCGTTCTGTTACCCCTCACCCCTCTTAATCTTATCTCTGTCTCATGTTATGTTACTGCTGACTGTTCACATTCGTAAAACTGGTCTCATCAGTTGGAACCTGCTGTTTCCATCATACGCTCTATTTTTATATGAAACTCCGTTAAGTGTTATTTGTTTTTTGTGGTTTTTTTTTATATACCTCTGTCCCATTACTGTTTGACCTGTATCTCATGTAAAATAAAGAATTTAAAAAAACAACAACCCATGTCCCAGATAGAGAAGCACCTCCTTCCTAATATGGCGCCTTCATGCAATACAGACTTTTGATACATAGTATCGTGACATGCTCTTTAATATCCGAGTCTGCACCAGAATTCAGTACTAATGACGAATAAATGGGCCATAACTACCCAACAACTCTTTGTAATGGACACGGGTGGATTCTACAAATTGAAAACAATTATCACTAAAGACGCCACCCTACGCAAGATGGACCAAATGCAACAGACCTACACAGCAGTGATATATAATCAGTCGGGGAAATTACACCTTTGATTCATTATTGCAGCCGTCCTGCTGAGACCTTGCCAATTCCTTAGGGAATAAAGTCAATTTTTCCACCGCTGATTAAATACAGATAACTATGAAAGTCAGATGCGCCATCTGATTACTGTCATTTTAAGGGGGGGGGGATAAAAGCCCAAAAAAAAGGCACAGCATTGTCTGTGCTGTGTTCCCTTCTATATCACTTTTGTTGTTTTTATGGGTGCTTTTATTTTTGGTACATTTAAGGGGCATTTTTCCACCACATTGTTTACTTTCTAAAACCTAAGTGCACGGAGCAAAAAGCAGCAATCTAAGATGTAATCAGTATAAGTGGCAGCTCAGACTGCTCTACACGGGCCGAGATCTATGTCTCCGCAGTGTATTTGGTAATGTTGGGCTCACACTGTTAGGCATTGATATAACATAAAGATATTCTGCTTTGTCACAGTAAATCACCCTCTCAAGTCAGAAAGCTGCTGCGAAAAATGAATGTTAGTCACGTTTATCAGCAGAGATTTCCATTGTTATTTTTCCCCTATTCCTTTGCTCTGTGTTTCACCCTCTGCTGAAACCAGAACATCTTTTTCGCAATCAGAAATAATTCATCCAATTGGCGCTAGGAGCAATTTCCTGAAACACTGGTGCGTTTTAGAAAAGAGCGATGATCCTGTGCATGTAAATGATGACTGTTTAGTGTTTGAGCGCTAAAATGAAATACATTTTCAGCATTTACATGCCGAGAAAAATGATTGCTCATAACTCACCGGCGCGGCAGGTGTAGCAGAAGCAATACAATGTAATGGGTAAAGGCTATATATTCCAGACCTTGCATATAACCACATTCTAGACTTGTAGGTCACTTAGCTGCAGATTTACTATGTCGTCAATTGGCACTTGGCTAAAATAGAACTAAACAGAAAAAAATATATGAATATTTATAGTAAAAAATAAGGTTCAGGCATAGTGCACTGGCAGGTGTGGGGGCGAAAAAAGTGCTTGGATCGCCCATAAGCAAATACAAAATTGACAATAGCATTCTAAGAAAAAAGTACATTAAATAGATGTTAATAAGCAAAAAAACCAACTCTGGAAATCAGATGTCCTCCCCCCCTTGAGGACTCGGCTGAAGACACCCCTACAACCTTGGGCCCCTATGTAAACCCAAAGGCTGTCTTGAAACAAGCAGAATTCTCTTCTGAGAGGAACATGTGCCAGCTGCACAAGTTTAGAAGAGGCCTCACAAGAGCAGAGCGGGGGGCCCGGGAGGTTACACATACTTGCCAACTCTCCCGGAATGTCCAGGAGACTCCCGAAATACGGGTCGGTCTTCCGGATTCCCGGGAGAGCAGTCAATTCTCCCGATTCCCGTCCGGATCTGCAAAATCAATGAAGGGGTCGGGGCTTAGGGACGCTGAGTATGTGGCATTGGATAACGACACAACTCTTCGAGCCCTGCCCCCACACACCCACCTGCCTCCCGAACCTCCCGGGACACAATTTGCCAATGTTGGCAACTATGAGGTTACAACTGAATTGTCGGGCCCTTGTCCAAACTTTGCTGTGCTATACAATTTATCACCAACAGACAGTGATCCAGGTTCATTCTTTTCAAATCTCATATTTATTGGACATTGACCTCTGCAGACTATATAGGGCATTCTTGTATACTGTAGCTATGTGTATATATAATGTCTTTGTTATCCATGTGCCAAAAAGGTAATGTGACATTTGACATAAAGTAAGGATGGAATGTCCATAAAAAGTCTATGTTTGGCCATTAGTTCCCATTCTACTATACCACTTACATTTGAAATCCCTCTCTGAAATTCTGTTCTTGCTCCTTTAACTAGTAATACTTAACTGCTTTTATTATTATTAGGACAAGTAGGAAAAAAATCTAAAATGATACTAAAGTGTTTCAGGCTTAAAGGGTGTATCTTTCATACAATATAACAATAAAAATATCAAATTATTCCGCAGAGCAGACACCATGTTGCAGCTCTCAATACAGGACCTGGAAATCTCTAACACAAAACAAATAAAAAAGTACAAGAGAAAGCTCTATTGACCCCTCAGTTGGAGCAGATTAAAGAAAAATATCACATTGTCACTAAGAACAATCGCAATAATAATCACCTAAAAAATATTTGAATAAAATATATTCAAACAATAAAACATAGACCATCGGATACAAATTGTTCTGATACCCCTATCTGATCACATCTGCTATGTACATCAGATATAGTTATATACACAGAAAGAGCCTGTGTCATATCCAAAAGCAATATAAATAAATAACTATGCCCTCTAGATATTAAGACCTGGTGAAAGCAGTGAGTTGAAGCAATGTATTTATGAAATGGAGGGAGTACGTCGAAACAGATAAAGTTGTAGGAAGCTAGACTATTCATTTAAAGGGGCTGTGCATTGTTCACTTTTGAGCAAACCTTGCCCCCCAATGGAACTTTGGTAGTAGTTGTTTTCCCTGCCCTCAAAAGTATGAAATACAGGTAGATATATACTTCTAGGCTTGGAAAATGTACCATAAATACTGACTATAATACAATATATATTGGGGCAGCACTTCTGCCTCACAGCGCTATTTGGGGAGCAGTCACCATTTAACAGTATGGTGACTGCTCCCTCTTGCAATCGAACAAGTTCCGAAAAATAGATTGTTTCGGGAACTTGTCTTGAAGCTGGCGTACATTATCATAAATGATAAATCTCAGTGCTGTCAGCTCTGCTCCGAAGAGCAGAGCTGGACAGTGCATGTGTGGAGGGATCACATGATCCCTCCCTGTCAATCACCGCTCGCTCTCTGCAAACTATAGTTGCAGAGATCGAGGGAGATGTTTGTGCGCATGTGAACTGCACATGCGCAATTGCTGAAAGAAGAAGACTGAAGATGACGAGGAGGTGATCCAGGGACATTGCGTTCCGAAGAGGGGGGTAAGTATGATTTTTTTTAGCACAGAAACAGCAGTTTTTCGGAACTGCTGTTTCTGTGCAGGGTTGTACATAAATGTGAGAAACAGTTCAATCCTTATCATTGCGATAAGGATTGAAAACTATTTTTCACTTTATGTTAATATTGGTAAATGTGCCCCTAAATTTTGACTCTTCCCCCTGGTCTGCACTCCGGTGTCTCCCTGTTCCTGCTTTAGGACAACAATCTAGCAAACTTGTCTCATATTTTAAATGCAACCAAATTTTCTATAGCTAAGTGCTGAAAGGACCCGTGCCCACTTGCCCAATAGCTTGTTATGAATAAAAACTGGTTTATCGCATTTATGGAAAATAAAATTACCTTCCAGCAACAAGGAAAGGCAGATACATCTACCCCTATATGGAAGCCCTGGTTTGCATTTGCTTCCCCTACTCCCAACACTACATAACTGCTGAATATTGTGTTCTATATTGTCCATTCACACTATCACCAATAGCTTAATCTGGCTCCTTTATAATAACCTAGTGGGTGTGACGTATAGTTTGTCCTTTTAGTTTACTCTTGGTTTGTAGCTCAGTCCTTCCCCCTTCTCTCCCATTAATCTAAGTTTAAAAATTATCCAAGTGACACACCGACAATGTTCTTTTTCTTCCTTTGTCTCTTTATCATTGTATTATCGCTATGTTGTTTTGCTTATTTATTTTGTTTGTACACAATATCATTTGAAAATAAAATGTTCAAAAAATAATTGAGACCGTACACGGATATGTGTTAGGTATGTATTACTAAGTCATTCATTGTTCCACACTGCTAATAACCATACAAGAGTTCAGAATCATGTAATTTAATTCCGTCTGCTTTTTTCTCAAATGCTTTCAGCAGAAGCAACAGTTACAAATGTTCCTGCGCTCGGTTAACAAGAGATCACTAACATCTGAGAGCCGGGACGAGGCAGATAACCGAGTTACACAGTGATCTGCAAGCTCTTCTCGGTACATTATTGACTTTAAAGAGCACTTACACGTAAGATAAGCTGACTCCACAAACTGTCACATACAAGAATTAAGAGAGCTGTCAGACAAAGCTCAACAACCAATATACAAACTACATAGAGGAAGCAACAGCAGTCATTCCATCGGCCCGGAGTTCTGTACTTACCATAAACCTCTACATCTCTTTTAATAATAAGCCAACTGCTTCAAGATGGTCCAAGAATACAGACCCAAAGATAATAAAAAATGTCTTTGAGTCTTCTAATTTATTAACATCTTATCATTCATCTCCTGCATCTTTGCCACAAAAAATATAGCACAGTTATAAAGGAGAGTTCTGGGATGATAAGTCTGTCCTGTTGTCTGGCCCTAAATATTGTTGGATTGCTATAAACACATAACATATACTGTATTTATTAATTGACATGATTTCGTATAACATGGAATCTGTGTTCGCGGTGTTAATTTGCAGATTAATTAGAGATTTATTTTTAACTCAGGAGAAACAGATTCCCGTAGTCAGAATAAACCTATAAACATCTGTTCATAATTAGACACTTCTTTTTATTTTCAAACTACTAGTGCTGTTTTTGTTTAGTCATTTTCCACTCCAAAATAGACCACTTGGTAATGCCCTTAAGTACTACACTATATAAACAAAAGTATTCGGACGCTTGACCATTACAACAGGGACTGTAATGACATTGTATTCAAATACATATACTTTAATATGGAGTTGGTCCCCCTTTCGCAGCGAGAAGGCCTGGCTCGCAATCTCCATTACAATTCATCCCAAAGGTGTTTGATGGGGTTGAAGTCAGGGCTTTATGTGGGCCAGTCTAGTTGTTTCACACCAATCTCATCAAACCATGTCTTTGTAGTCATTGCTTTGTACACTGGGGCACAGTCATGTTGGAATAGAAAAGGGCCTCCCCAAACTGTTGCCACAAAGTTGGAAGCATAGCATTGTCCAAAATGACTTGGTATGCTGAAGCATTAAGATTGCCATTCACCGGAGATGAGGGGCCTAGCCCAAACCCTGAAAAACAGCTCTATACCATTATCCCTCCTCCACCAATCTTCACAGTTGGCATAATGCAGTCAGACAGGTAATGTTCTCCCGGCATCCGTCAAACCCAGACTTGCCCTTCTGACTGCCAAACAGAGAAGCATAATTCTTCAGTCCACTGAACACGTTTCCACTGCTCCACAGTCCAGTGTCTGTGTGCTTTACACCACTCTATCCAACGCTTGGCATTGGTCTTGGTGATGTGAGGCTTGCATGCAGCTGCTCGGTCATGGAAACCCATTCCATTAAGCTCCCGCCGCACAGTTTTTGTGCTTACATTAATGCCAGTGGAAGTTCAGGACTCTTCAGCTATGGAATCAGCAGAGCGTTGCTGACTTTTACGCACCATGCGCCTTAGCAATCGTTGACCCCGATCTATGATTTTATGTGGTCTTCCGCTTTGTGGCTGAGTTGCTGTTGTTTCTAAAAGCTTCTACTTTCTAATAATATCACCTACAGCTGACCGTGGAATATCCAACAGGGATGAAATTTCTCAAACCGTCTTATTGCAAAGGTGGCATCCTATCACAGTAACACGCTTGAAGTCACTGAGCTCTTCAGAAAGAGCCATTTTGGATCACAAATGTTTGCAAATGGAGACTGCATGGCTAGGTGCTTGATTTTATACAGCTCTGGCAACGGGTGTGATTGAAACACCTCAATTCAATAATTAACAGGTGTGGCAAAATTGTACATATAGTGTACCTCCCATCTGTTCAGATTTAGACGGAACAGTCCCAATTTGAGGGCTCTGTGCTGCCGTCTCCCAATTGGTAGAAAAGTTGAAATGTATTCCATTCACTGGTGCTCTGCATGGTAGAGTATCGGTGAACGGGCTCACCTGACAATGAAGGGGTTTGGAGAGGAGGAGAGAATGGGTAGCCTAACACTTCAAAGCACTAGGCATGACTCTGGGGGTGGTTATATCCCCATCGTGCAGTGACCACACCCACCCATCCTGATGCTGCCTACCCAAATTTTGGGGGGTACGCATAAAACAATATTCCATCCACTGGGTTTTTACAGGATTGGTTTGACACAGAATAGCCACCTACAGACAGCCTGTTTTGGCTTTTTTGGGCTCCTCAGTGACGAAAGGTTGTTCTATTAAACAGGTTTATTACTCGGGTTGGACAGTACGATTGACAGGTGTGAAAGCAAGCATTTATATCACAGCAAGAGTAATACCAGCCTTCACATAAAATAATAGAGATTATAGGATTAAAAACATGCACAAAGGAACTGTAGGTAAATACAAATTATTACCTAGTCACTGTGTATTAGTTCCATTCAGGCTGATTAAACAGCCAATTTAATCATAGATGCGAGGGAATAGCCAGAGCTATAATCCCAATGACAGAAGATTTGATCCTTGATACATATTAGAACCTTTTTAAGTCAGGAACTAGTTTGCATGTTCCCAGCCGTGAAAAAACAGAATACAGGGTTAAAGGCCTGCACGGAGAAATTGTGGTTCAAGGCTTCAGCTGCATAATATAATCAGTTTATACACTAGATACTGCTGCCCAATGCATTACAAGAACATGACAAATTGACCCAAATTTGGCCTTGCAAACCGCAAGAGTTTAACCGTACAAAGTCATTGGCCATATAATAATACACTACACCCAGAGACCCTGGTGAGAAATTAACTTTGTTCATCAATTCCTAGTTCACAGACATATTCTCATGTTGCTAACCCTCTGAAAGATAATTGAAATTGATATTTTAACTGGTATTCCAATAGAGCTTAGAAATGATGCTGTTCAATGGAGCAAGACCAGAAAAGCCTCGGAAGATTCCTGGAAATTACAAATTATAGCTTAAGAATTGAGAGAACGTGTCAATTTAAGAAAACATGTTCAATTCAACAAAAATAAAGTACTTTTTTTTACCTTGTTGTAAATATTAGGGGTATATTTGCTAAACTGCGGGTTTGAAAAAAGTGGAGATGTTGCCTATAGCAACCAATCAGATTCTAGTTATCATTTATTTAGTACATTCTACAAAATGACAGCTAGAACCTGATTGGTCATTTATGCACAAGTTTAACAAACCTATTTTACTATAACAGAAATGACTAATACCACTTTCACACTGCTGTCCTGGCAATATCCCAGGTTTATGAACCCGGTATATTGCCGGGTGACAGTGCAGGACACCCTGGCAAATTCCCAGGTAGACCGTTTTCACACTGACAACCGGTCTGCCCGGGTCTCCCTGGCAACATCACAAGAGGAGCTTTGATTGGCTCCTCTTGTGATTTTTTATTTTTTTTTACTTTTCAATAGCTTTCGGTGAGACCTGGGTTGAAAATCCCGGTTCTCACCGTTCCGACTGGAGGATACCCGGGTCGGACCCGGAAATAACCCTCCAAAAGACCCGGTTCTAATTTACGGGTCATCTGCCCCGAGTACATGCCCCTGGACCCATTCACACTGAGCCTCAACCCGGGTCGTCGAGTTCCCCCCCCCCCCCCGGCAATAACACGGATTTTTGAGGCAATGTGAACAGGGTATCAATTACCGTTTAATCAAAAATGATTGAATGGAATTCTACAAAAAAAAAAAAAAATCCTTGTTAATTTGGCTAATGGGGGTTCTGCCAAAGAAACCGAGAAAGGAATTGGTTTATGTTGTAGTTTACTGTTCATGTCTGGATCGGATATAGACCACCACCAAATATTTTCCCTTGTTGTTTGTGTGAGTGGTTATTTGGCAATATAGACGGTTTGCCAGAATAGGTTCTCATTTCAATCAGCTAGAAATAGGTTCATGCATAAAAATTAGGGCATTAAATGCAATATTCAGCCTGATCCTGACTACAAAATACAAGAGATAAATGAAAAACAAAAAACTGTTATAAAGTGCTTCTATAGCCAACGTCAGAGGCTAAACAAGAAATAGTATGAGATAAAAAACTTGAAACCAAATGTTTATTTTTAGTTTTCCAGTGATCTTTTCTTCTGTGGTTATAAACCCACCCACACAAGCACTGATGCCACTGGAGATATTAGCAGGTTGGCCCAAAATTGCCAGGTTTAACTGGTCACCATGAGAGAGGCTTCTCAACTGCTGAATTTGCCCGGTTTGGCCACCCACGTGTATTACCAGATCACAAAGTGATCCTGACAGTGGGCACCCAGTCTGAGAGACTGGATATCTCCCAATGAGGCCCCTTACGTCCTTTCCTCTGTTACCTAGGAGACTGCAGGTCAATAACTTGGTGCCTCCTTACCTTCCCCATTCTGGAATTATGAGAAACGATACTGTGAAGACGCCAATGTAGAAATTGCTCATATCTTCTCACTCTCCCTCCCCTTTTATTTCATTCATTCAGTAGTATAATTAATTCAAATCCCATTGTTTCTGTACTTGTCATCACCTATATAGATGTTCACTTACCCCAGGCATTACATTGCTTGCTATTGCTATCTTCATGTGTCTTGATTTATAATGCAATGACAGACACAAAACCATTCCTTTATTTCAGTGTACAAATACCCAGACATTACGTTGGGCATTTTTTTTCCCCACCACACATTGACTGATGAAAAAACAATTCACCGAGCAGGAAAACGTAAAAGAAATAAGTTGTGGGAAAAATATCCTGTGAGCGCCATTAACTGTTACTCCCTGTATCATGTTTCTGTCTGTCCCTGTACGGCGCTACGGATACCTAGTGGCGCCTTATAAATAAAAATTAATAATAATAATAATAATAATAATAATAATACTTGCCAACTTTTCCTCGTTGGCTTCAGGGAGATCCCGGGGGAGGTGGGCAAATTGCATCATTTTGACCTCTGCCCCCTAAATGATTGTCACAATTATGCTCAATTACAGCAGGGGGCGGGGCTAAGATGACGCAATATTTGCATCATTAAGCCCCGCCACTTATCTATTGCTGGGGCGAAAACCGGGAGGTTGCCCTGCTCTCCTGGGAGCCCGGGAGGTCTCCCAGAAATGTGTGAGTCTCCCAGACATTCTGGGAGAGTAGGTAACTATGCTTTAAAGAAAAGCAGCTAATGAATCTCTAGAGACTGAAGTGTCTTTTACATTTCTGTCTCCATTACTGAAGTCATGTTGTCTTACCTGTCAGTCTTTGATTAAATCTTGGTCTCCATGAAAATGGCCACCTCCATAGGCATCAATACATGGACATAGGACACAATTTCTGAACTGTGTCATCATGCCACAGATGGTGAAGCCAACCACGTCTTGTACTGGCTCAGCATCAGGGAGAATGCCAGACTCTTCAGGGAGTGAGGGAGATCACCCCTATTTCAGGGAGTCTCCCTGACATTCAGGGAGAGTTGGCAAGTATGCTGGTACTTTTCTTACACAGGAGGTGTAATATTACTGAACAAGAGTACCGGGTCTACTTAGTAATATTATCCACATTGCGGCTATAAAAGAAAAAATCACTTGTTGCCTGCATCAAAAGTATATCACAAAGGAAGCTGAGAGTTACTCAGATACCCCTGCGACACTGTCCTGGAGTGGTAATAGTTAACTTACCACTTTACCAGGACAGTTTTTGACATTCGGTGCATAACTGAGTTGGCACAATGGAGCTGAAATCCAAAGTTAGAACATGCCGTCCCATTTGTTTAAAAATAAATCTAAATTAATTTAAGTATCAAGAAAAACACATGCACACATCAGCATTATATATACATAACTTTTTTTTGCACATGAATAATAAAAAGTTTAATAATACATATTTTTATTTAAACTAAACTGCATTAGAAAATATTTTATTCAAAAAACCAAGAGTTTTACTCTGGCAATAACATCTTGAGACGCTCAAATAGGTGAGTAACTTATAAACAAATCTAACGCTCACTTAATATTCATATATTAAAATCAATCAAAAACCTCTAAACTTCTTTTAAAAATAAAAAATAAAATAAAAAATATATCTTTAATATAACATTCAATACCAATTCACAAAAAGAAAAAATGCAGCCCCTTTTTAGGATTAGTGTGTACTAAACCAATGCTTTTGTTTTTTTTGGCAAAGGGATAATAACCTGCAGCGTTGTCAAACACACCCACTTCTAATGGCAATAGGGCTCCTTGCCCTTTAATAAATAGATTCCTTAGACAGATGAACCTGGTCCACATAGCATCCACCCATGTGTGCTAAAGGAACTAAGTTCAGCAATAGATGTTTTTAGATTTAAGTGCTACAAGATTGGCAGAAATCAGATGTGATACCAATCTTTAAAAGTGATCAAAAGTGAGACCAGAAAAGTACAGACTTGCGATCCTGACTTCTGTTGCTGACAAATTATTTGTAGTTGTAAGGAAAATACCTGCGTACACAAAGTCTGGAGAATGTTTCCGCTCTATTCCTATCGCTCTATAACCTGAGTACATAAAACCTGAGAATGTTTCCGCTCTATTCCTATTGCTCTGTAACCTGAGTACACAAAGCCTGGAGAATGTTTCCGCTCTATTCCTATCGCTCTGTAACCTGAGTACACAAAGCCTGGAGAATGTTTCCGCTCTATTCCTATCGCTCTGTAACCTGAGTATACACAGCCTGGAGAATGTTTCCGCTCTATTCCTATCACTCTATAACCTGAGTACACACAGCCTGGAGAATGTTTCCGCTCTATTTCTATCGCTCTGTAACCTGAGTACACAAAGCCTGGAGAATGTTTCCACTCTATTCCTATTGCTCTATAACCTGAGTACACAAAGCCTGGAGAATGTTTCCACTCTATTCCTATTGCTCTATAACCTGAGTACACAAAGCCTGGAGAATGTTTCCGCTCAATTTCTATCGCTCTGTAACCGGAGTACACAAAGCCTGGAGAATGGTTCCGCTCTATTTCTATTGCTCTATAACCTGAGTACACAAAGCCTGGAGAATGTTTCCGCTCTATTCCTATTGCTCTATAACCTGAGTACACAAAGCCTGGAGAATGTTTCCGCTCAATTTCTATCGCTCTGTAACCTGAGTACACAAAGCCTGGAGAATGTTTCTGCTCTATTCCTATCGCTCTGTAACCTGAGTACACAAAGCCTGGAGAATGTTTCCACTCTATTCCGATTGCTCTGTAACCGGAGTACACAAAGCCTGGAGAATGTTTCTGCTCTATTCCTATCGCTCTGTAACCTGAGTACACAAAGCCTGGAGAATGTTTCCGCTCTATTTCTATCGCTCTGTAACCGGAGTACACAAAGCCTGGAGAATGTTTCTGCTCTATTCCTATCGCTCTATAACCTGAGTACACAAAGCCTGGAGAATGTTTCTACTCTATTCCTATCACTCTATAACCTGAGTACACAAAGCCTGGAGAATGTTTCTGCTCTATTCCTATCACTCTGTAACCTGAGTACACAAAGCCTGAAGAATGTGTCTGCTCTATTCCTATCGCTCTGTAACCTGAGTATACAAAGCCTGGAGAATGTTTCTGCTCTATTCCTATCGCTCTGTAACCTGAGTACACAAAGCCTGGAGAATGTTTCTGCTCTATTCCTATCGCTCTGTAACCTGAGTACACAAAGCCTGGAGAATGTTTCTGCTCTATTCCTATCACTCTGTAACCTGAGTACACAAAGCCTGAAGAATGTGTCTGCTCTATTCCTATCGCTCTGTAACCTGAGTACACAAAGCCTGGAGAATGTTTCCGCTCTATTCCTATCGCTCTGTAACCTGAGTATACACAGCCTGGAGAATGTTTCCGCTCTATTCCTATCACTCTATAACCTGAGTACACAGAGCCTGGAGAATGTTTCCGCTCTATTTCTATCGCTCTGTAACCTGAGTACACAAAGCCTGGAGAATGTTTCCACTCTATTCCTATTGCTCTATAACCTGAGTACACAAAGCCTGGAGAATGTTTCCACTCTATTCCTATTGCTCTATGACCTGAGTACACAAAGCCTGGAGAATGTTTCCACTCTATTCCTATTGCTCTATAACCTGAGTACACAAAGCCTGGAGAATGTTTCCACTCTATTCCTATTGCTCTATAACCTGAGTACACAAAGCCTGGAGAATGTTTCCACTCTATTCCTATCGCTCTGTAACCTGAGTACACAAAGCCTGGAGAATGTTTCCGCTCTATTCCTATCACTCTATAACCTGAGTACACAAAGCCTGGAGAATGTTTCCACTCTATTCCTATTGCTCTATAACCTGAGTACACAAAGCCTGGAGAATGTTTCCACTCTATTCCTATTGCTCTATAACCTGAGTACACAAAGCCTGGAGAATGTTTCCGCTCAATTTCTATCGCTCTGTAACCGGAGTACACAAAGCCTGGAGAATGGTTCCGCTCTATTTCTATTGCTCTATAACCTGAGTACACAAAGCCTGGAGAATGTTTCCGCTCTATTCCTATTGCTCTATAACCTGAGTACACAAAGCCTGGAGAATGTTTCCGCTCAATTTCTATCGCTCTGTAACCTGAGTACACAAAGCCTGGAGAATGTTTCTGCTCTATTCCTATCGCTCTGTAACCTGAGTACACAAAGCCTGGAGAATGTTTCCACTCTATTCCGATTGCTCTGTAACCGGAGTACACAAAGCCTGGAGAATGTTTCTGCTCTATTCCTATCGCTCTGTAACCTGAGTACACAAAGCCTGGAGAATGTTTCCGCTCTATTTCTATCGCTCTGTAACCGGAGTACACAAAGCCTGGAGAATGTTTCTGCTCTATTCCTATCGCTCTGTAACCTGAGTACACAAAGCCTGGAGAATGTTTCCGCTCTATTCCTATCGCTCTATAACCTGAGTACACAAAGCCTGGAGAATGTTTCTACTCTATTCCTATCACTCTATACCTGAGTACACAAAGCCTGGAGAATGTTTCTGCTCTATTCCTATCACTCTGTAACCTGAGTACACAAAGCCTGAAGAATGTGTCTGCTCTATTCCTATCGCTCTGTAACCTGAGTATACAAAGCCTGGAGAATGTTTCTGCTCTATTCCTATCGCTCTGTAACCTGAGTACACAAAGCCTGGAGAATGTTTCTGCTCTATTCCTATCACTCTGTAACCTGAGTACACAAAGCCTGGAGAATGTTTCTGCTCTATTCCTATCACTCTGTAACCTGAGTACACAAAGCCTGAAGAATGTGTCTGCTCTATTCCTATCGCTCTGTAACCGGAGTACACAAAGCCTGGAGAATGTTTCTGCTCTATTCCTATCGCTCTGTAACCTGAGTATACAAAGCCTGGAGAATGTTTCCACTCTATTCCTATTGCTCTATAACCTGAGTACACAAAGCCTGGAGAATGTTTCCGCTCTATTTCTATCGCTCTGTAACCGGAGTACACACAGCCTGGAGAATGTTTCCGCTCTATTCCTATCGCTCTGTAACCTGAGTACACAAAGCCTGGAGAATGTTTCCGCTCTATTTCTATCGCTCTGTAACCGGAGTACACACAGCCTGGAGAATGTTTCCGCTCTATTCCTATCGCTCTATAACCTGAGTACACACAGCCTGGAGAATGTTTCCACTCTATTCCTATTGCTCTATAACCTGAGTACACAAAGCCTGGAGAATGTTTCCGCTCTATTCCTATCGCTCTGTAACCTGAGTACACACTTGGAATGGGGTAACCAGACCCTTATAACCTGCATTATAAACAGGACACTAATCCCTTACTTCTGGTTCTCCGCAATCACACTGTTCTCCTTCTTCCACATATCCATTTCCACACTTCTGCTCTCCAAACGATTCTGTAACTTCAGGCATGTTATATAGACACATGCCCACGCCCTTTTCCAGGCTGGAGTCCAAGTCCTTCTTGCTACAGCTGCTGAACACTGTAGGGAACGGGTATCTGCAGAGGAATAGAGGACAAGCAATACTAAATCAGTCTGTTATTGCAAAGAAATATTTTCCAATAATTCTCTATTGTCGGATCCAACCAGAACGCTGTATGCAGACTGCACTGAATTATCCAGCTATTTGTCATGGGGTATATTAGGACAGCAGAGGAAGTGACAGAGAGGGACTTTGTAGGCTTCCTCCTTGGAGCGACATATGTAGCTAATATTTTATTCCCTTCACAAACACCATTTTTTTGCTATTACAGTGCCAGAGCGTGTCTCTCCCATGATTATATTATGTCTGGAAGCAGACCAGCTGGCAAGCAAAACGCAAGCCTCATTTTCTCACCGAAGACAGTGGACCATATATTCATTACGGCTTCTCGGCGAGGCAATAACTCACCCCTGTGACAAGTCAAAGGCAAACCGTTAATGAGCTCGTACTGTAGTCACCTGCAATTAGAGTGCAAGGCAGCAATGCAGCAGTAACTGGATACCGCCTCCACATTGTCTTACTAGGCTATGCACCATTGTCCAGGGATAACCTGTGAGGTTAAACAATAAAGCAATCACCATGATAAAAAAAAAAAAAAATTGTGCAGCATTTGCCAACAGATAGGACTGTAGCACTATAAAGAGACACATGTATATCACATGGAGAAAAGGGTAGAGGGGTTGGAAGGTGTTTAAACTGCTGAAATCTGTCTATAAATGAAAGCAGAGCATGATGCACAGTCATAAGCATGTAGCACACAAATTACTTGCTCCACGGCATTAATATTTCATATAGCCACAAATAAGAAATACGGAGTGATAGTGAAGTCTGTGCACATTTATTATAGCGAGAGAGCACCTCTAGGCAGTGGCTTATACTGAGTGTCCAGGCCCTAGTGCAATATTTACCCTTGTTAACTCTGGCTTCAAAGGGCAGCAGATACTGATGTCAAACATCACAGAGCAGCGCAGGCTATCAGGGCCTATGTAGCGCTACAGAATATGTTGGCACTATATAAATAAATGATGATGATGATATGTAGGGGATCATGACATGAGAATGTAACACAGCTTAAGGATAGACAGATATGGCCAAAATGCATATGGGGGTGGCAATGTCTCCTGATCCGTAATTATAGAATCACGTGATACACAACTCAACCAGAACTGGACCACCAAAAACTGCTCAGCCCTGACCTCATATATATTGGTGTTGTGAGAGGACTAAATAGTCCATTTATATTGACTGATGCTAAATGAATGATTTGAAGTGTTTTTTCATTAGCAGCTGAATCATTATCATCAGCTATCTATATAGCGCCACTAATTCCGCAGCGCTGTACAGAGAACTCACTCACATCAGTCCCTGCCCCATTGGAGCTTACAGTCTAAATTCCCTAACATACACACACACAGACTAGGGTCAATTTAATAGCAGCCATTTAACCTACCAGTATGTTTTTGGAGTGTGGGGGGAACCGAAGCCACCGGTTTTAAGGGTGGGCTTTCAGCAAATAAAAGTGGGAAATGGTTTAAAAGTAAAAAAAAAAAAATATATATATTTTAAAATCTCTGCAGTGATTGTCCAGCGTATTGGTAATAAGATAATAGTGCAACTGTTAATTTACAGGAACCCGAACATTTTTATAATGTCTCTGTGGCTTACAGTCTAAATTCCCTAACACACACACTCAGACAGAAGAGGGACAATTTGATAGCAGCCATTTAACCTACTAGTACAGTGTTGGCTAACCTGTGTCACGCCAGGTGTTGTGAAACTACAAGTCCCAGCATACCCTTCCAGCAATATGCTGCTATATATTGGCAAAGCATGCTGGGACTTGTAGTTTCACAACACCTGGAGTGTCACAGGTTAGCCAACCACACAGATAAGGCCATGGCCGGGAATCAAACTCATGACCCCAGTGCTGCCAGTGTGAGGCAGAAGTGCTAACCACTGAGCCACCGTGCAGCTGAATCAAAACAATGAAACTGGATCTGTCACCAGTTGAGCAAAATGATGAAGCTCGCCGGAAAACACCTTTCTTTTGCACCATTGCTGGCCATGGCACACGTGTTCTCTTAAATCTCAGGAGCCTCCTCTGCAGACTAGAAGTGCGTCTCAATGAATGGAGAGGCAGATAAATCTTCATAGGCGCACTGTGCAAAAGTGTAAATTTCCCCTCTAAGCCCTCCCACCACTTTACTACCATCTACTGTAATCAATTAATGTTTTCTCCTAAGATACTGATTTAGTCTCATGTATAGCTTATATTAATTGAGAGATAGAAAAACATGGAGACTGTTTTGATTACAGATGTAATATTCTACTTGGGAGCGTGCAAAGAAACCTGCTGAAAAGCAACATGACGGTGCAAACCGGGTCCCATCTACAGAATAGGAGGAGAACCCCAAACCTGGGTTTGGTGCAAAGTTGTAGCCATTTAGAAGGGTGAAAATGGCGATGCCCCCCTCTGCGTAGCAGGGAACATCCCTTAAAATGCCCCCAGTTCACCTGTTGTTTCTATAACCTCACTCTCATTTCTGCACAAATCAGGGTCACACAGCGCATCTAAAGCTGCGCAGCGGCCGGTTTATGTCCTCCAGTGAGATTTATAGTCTGACCTAATATTAATATTTATAGTCTGATCTAATATTAATGAGAAAGCAAACGCTCAGTAGCAACCAATGGCATATTGGATGGATAACGTACCTCGTACACTTAAAAAAGAAAAAAATGCATCTTAAATTTAATTAGAATTTCAAAGTGCATGCAAAACCCCCTAAGTGTCTTAATGTAGATCTTACTTGACACATATGAGTGACTGTTGGCCAAGCCCATCCATTAATATTCACAATACATACAATTTTGTAGTCTGTTAAAAATAAGTGGTTTTTAGACTTTACTTGACAAGTGAGGTCTTTATCTTCTTATATTGTAAAGATTTGTGCCAAGGTAGGTAATCTTATATGCCGGAGAGCCCATAAGAGTTATTAAACCTTGGACAACTTGTGGCCCCCGGACTCCCATCTCTTTAAGAGAGGAGTCTGAAAACTGTTATATCTGAACGTCAAGGGGCGCACACAGGGGGGGTTTCGGGTTCTCCATAAACCCGTCCCCTCCGCAAAAGAATGGGGGCTAAACAGTGCCCCTACATAGCGGCACTTTACTGTACAGCAGCCATGGCGCTGTCAAAGAAGTGTCCGCCGCGGACGCTTCTTTGACAGCGCCGCAGCTGCTGTACAATACAGTGCCGCCGAAATGGAGCTGCTGAGCATGTGCGGCCGCATGCACAGCAGCTCTCTATTTTTTTTCCCCCCTTAAAAATCCTGCGTGCGCCCTGATGTCAACCCTTAAATTACTCTTAACTCATTACCCTTGAGTTAAAGCTATACATTTAAACAAAGAAAGAGTCACCTAGCTGTAATAAGATATTAGCAGGTATTTTAAACAAGTATTACAAGCTAGAACAAATGAATCTGACAATTAAGCAAGAAAGAAGAAGGAAGACCACTTGTTCCCATCACTGCTGTAGGTGTTACTGTAACTTTTACTGTTCTGTAAAAAAAAATAATTTATTGGAACTATATTAAGCTGTGGAACGGCTCAGAATTTTTTTTTCCTGTAATGCATCGATTGCCAACGATATTAGGAATATTGCATAGAGTGAGAATATTTTACTGTAACCCACCCCCCGAAATCTCTGCTAATACTGTCAGTAATAATAAGCAGGAACTCCTCGCTGTTATTGAAGATGGAGCTGTGGTGTCATGTAAAGTACCTTCTACTTTATATTCATCCCTCTACATGAGAGCCCCTAGATATTAAATTAATTATATAGTTATGTAACAGACCGCAGCAGGTTTACTTATAAATTGCTACTTCAGATATGTGTATAGTGCAGCACGGTGGCAAAGTGGTTAGCACTGGGGTCATGAGTTCAATTCCCGACCATGGCCTTATCTGTGTGGAGTTTCTATGTTCTCCCTGTGTTTGCGTGGGTTTCCTCAGGGTGCTCCGGTTTCCTCCCTCACTCCAAAAACATACTGGTAGGTTAATTGGCTGCTAATAAACTGACTCTAGTCTGTGTGTGTGTGTGTGTGTGTGTGTGTGTTAGGGAATTTAGACTGTAAGCTCTAATGGGGCAGGGACTGATGGGAGTGAGTTCTCTGTACAGCGCTGCGGAATCAGTGGCGCTATATAAATAAATGGTGATGATGATGATGATGCGCAAGAGAAAGGGCCACAATCCTCAAGCTTAACACACTGTTCAGGGGATATAGAGGGGGCTATTTATTAAAGTAACCTTATCACCGTGATAAGTGCAATTCTTTATTAACGTACTTTTTACATTATTTTCTCACTGTGGCACCTACGATATTCTCAACTTCCAAGACGAAAACTAGCCTGGAGCCTCTACTCTGTACTACTGAGCCTCCGCGGAAATGGATGTTCTACAACAAAGCTACTCTTCCCTTCCACCAGCTTGAGATGGCATCAAAAGAACAGGTATGGCTGCGGTACTTAGTGCTGGAAGCTTTATCAGAGGTGACTTAGGAATTCAGAGTGCAGTGCGGGAACCATTCCTCTTGTGTGAAGAGGAAAGGACTGCATCTACGGAGGCATAATCCCATGTATGGTAGAGAAGAGGTTGTCCCGCCTCCCCCCCGTCTATGCACTGTTATGCACTATTATGCTATGCACTGTTATGCTATGCACTGTTATGCTATGCACTGTTATGCACTATTATGCTATGCACTGTTATGCACTATTACGCTATGCACTGTTATGACCTATTATGTTATGCACTATTATGCTATGCACTATTATGCTATGCACTGTTATGCACTATTATGCTATGCACTGTTATGACCTATTATGTTATGCACTATTATGCTATACACTGTTATGCACTATTATGCTATGCACTGTTATGCACTATTACGCTATGCACTGTTATGACCTATTATGTTATGCACTATTATGCTATGCACTATTATGCTGTGCACTGTTATGCTATGCACTGTTATGCACTATTATGCTATGCACTGTTATGACCTATTATGTTATGCACTATTATGCTATACACTGTTATGCACTATTATGCTATGCACTATTATGCTATGCACTGTTATGCACTATTATGCTATGCACTGTTATGCACTATTACGCTATGCACTGTTATGCACTATTATGTTATGCACTATTATGCTATGCACTGTTATGCACTATTACGCTATGCACTGTTATGCACTATTATGCTATGCACTGTTATGCACTATTATGTTATGCACTATTATGCTATGCACTGTTATGCACTATTATGCTATGCACTGTTATGCACTATTATGCTATGCATTGTTATGCACTATTATGCTATGCACTATTATGCTATGCACTATTAGGCACTATTATGCTATGCACTATTATGTTATGCACTATTTTCCTGTTCTGCACATCAAGCGCACTCTAGGCGCATTCATGCACTTAAATTGCGCTTAGTATGGGACACACTGAACCTCCCAACTCCTCCTATTGGCCACCAAGTTAGTCCACAATTCCATACGCATTCCCGTAATATTAACGCAGCTGCACACTTGATATTATAAAAGAAGCTATTTGTCGACAAAATAAAATCATACATCCTTATAACAGAAAGGCTGTTAGGCATCTTTTCAGAAAACAAATTCTTATTTTATCAACCCATTTTTTTCCCCCCTAACTTCATGTGTTTTCCTTTCTGCAAACTTTATTTGTTGTAAGTTATATCCCAGCTGAATAAAAACAAAAAAGTCATCCTTCCCACACCTCTATTATATGCATTCTGCATGATAAACGTAGAAATGAAAGATGTGTATTGTTCTTAGCAATTTATTTTCTAAAACACCCACACTACAACAAACCCTGTTTCTGCCAGAAGCGATGAATCATGCTGTATGTGAGATGCTTATCTCAATGCTCTAAAAGAGAAATTAAGAGCTTCAAAAAAAATAAAAAATAAGTTTATACAAGCTGTACCACTTATATTGTACAGTTATATATAACGAAAATCCTTTTTTTTAGGAGGTTTAAGTGCCTTCATTCTTTTGGGTACATTGTCCGTAGTGTCACAGTGGTGTTAACGACCAGCTTACATCATTTTCATTTGGTGTTCTGCATGTCTTGCATGCAAATTTTGACTGTCAATTTGAAACATTTGCATTGATTTTCTCAATTAAAGATGGAGCGCATTTCATCTAGACTCGTTGATTGGCTGGGGCGCACTTAATCCCTGCGTCATGTGTATCCACATCAACTGCAATAATGATCATGGACACAAGATAGCACATTCATCATCATCATTTATTTATATAGCGCCACTAATTCCGCAGTCCCTGCCCCATTGGAGCTTACAGTCTAAATTCCCTAGTATAGACACACACTCACACACAGACAGAGAGGGAGACAAACAGACAGAGAGGGAGACACTAGGGTCAATTTTTGATAGCAGCCAATTAACCTACCAGTATGTTTTTGGAGTGTGGGAGGAAACCGGAGCACCTAGAGGAAACCCAAGCAAACACAGCGAGAGCATACAAACTCCACACAGATAAGGCCATGGTCGGGAATAGAACTCATGACCCCAGTGCTGTGAGGCAGAAGTGCTAACCACTAGGCCACTGTGCTGCCTATTAAAGAAATGTAACATGCCATTTACCGCATCAGCAGTGTTGCTTCCCATATTCAATCTTTTTAGCAAGTCAAATTAAACCTAATTAAAGTTAACGATAATGGTCTAGTTTGATAACACAAAATAATGCAAAAACAAGTATTTTCAAATAATGCCCAATAGAATAATGAAGGGAAAGTGGAAATCCATTAAAGTCCATCATATTGTTCATTTCGTAGTAACAGAGAGGAAAGTCCCAAAACATAAAGGGCTTCACTTAGAGTTAGACGCATTTTGCACTCCGAAAAACAGGAAAAATGCTGACACATTTTAACACTGTGATTTAGAGTTGCGTTAGGTCATTTCCTTCCAATTTATCTATCTTCACTCTCATAACTTTGCCGTCGCTGCTCCTCATTGTACGGCATTGTTTAATCCTCTTACTATTTATTGAGCAAGGCAGGGACACAAATTCACACAATTGGCTGCTGATTTACAGCTGTTATATTGGCCATGGTATAAAAGAAACAGCTAAGTGGAAACTGTAATGCAGTAAATTAGTGTACACAATGCCCATACTTAGCACATAAGATTTGCTGACAGGCGCCAATCAAAACATGCAATCCTATCAAATGCAGCTAAAACAATGTAGCGAGACGTGTCCCGGGCAAACACTTCCACAGTAGTCGCTCGATGAACAAGACCAGGTCCGTAAAGGAAGGAATCCCCGCTAGATGCGTCTGATGTCACAAATCTCCAAGTCTCCCGTCAGCCGTCTCCCATCACCAACGCGTTTCGGCTCTCCTGGAGCCTTTGTCAAGGTGTATCGTCTTATTAACAACACACAGATTTTTAAGGGACTTTATCTACATCATCCCATTTGATTGGCAGGTTGCACTATGTTCGGTATTTTGTCTTCTTGCTTTATATATGTATTCACGGACATGGCATGAAGTAATTGGACAACTTATAGAGGATTTATCTACATCCCGCTGAATGGCATGATTTTGTAGAATTGGCATATGAACTTACCACTTTATTTTGTTTTGTCGTGACTGTGTATTTATATACTTTGTATTCATCTGGTATTTTATTTTTGAGTAGATATTATTTTATTGTTTTAGCTGCATTTGATAGAATTGTATGTTTTGATTGGTGCCTGTCAGCAAATCTGTTGATATTTTACTGTTTTATATATAGGTATTGGTGTGACCTATCTTTTTTTGCCACAAGCTGCCTTTCTGTTCATTTGCTGATCATTTTTGCGCCTTGTTGTACTGAGTGTCTTTCTATTTGATGGGACATAAGATGTTGCAATGATTTATAAAATGCATAATGTAAGCTGTGCGCCTAGGATTTTGCAAAATTTCACGCATTTCGCCTGAAGAGTACAGTAACTCAGGGAGACCCCAAGCAGTACTGCAAGTATCGTGGAGGGGAAAAATCAGGCATGCTATGGCTTGTAAAATAGCGCAACTAAGTTCACCCCATGTTCCTAATGCCTTACCGAGTCACACAATTTATCGATCCGGTGACATCACTGAGTCACAACTCACCACGGGAACCTTGCACACTTGTATCAATCACTGTACATCTCTGCACAGCTGTAAGTAATACTATAGAATGGTCAGGACCGTCACATAAAGTTGTCCCCATAACCCGTTTTATGTACAGTTACCGCTTTAATATACTGACAGTGTTCTGAAAAGATCTATATCATCATCATCAATATTTATTTATAGCCCAGCAAATTCCGTAGCGCTTTACAATTGGGAGCAGGCATTAATAAAACAATACTGGGTAATACATACAGACAAAGAGGTAAGAGGGCTCTGCCCACCAGCTTACAATCTATGGGACAATGGGAGTCAGATACATGAGGTTAAATCTACATACTGCATAGGATAAAAAGTGATTTGCATGCTATGTGATCAAGTCACCAAGCAATGTTGGTCTAGAGTCAGAGGGTTGTTGTCTTGTGTTAGCTGTGTAGAGGGTGGTAATAGGGTAACCTAGTGAGATTAAGAGGGTGGTTGAGGAATATTATAAGCTTGCCTGAAGAGGTGGGTTTTCAGACAACGCTTAAAAATTTGTAGACAGAGGAAAGTCTTATTGTATGTGGGAGGGAATTCCACAAAGTGGGTGCAGCTCAAAAAGAGTCCTGCAACCGGGAATGGGAGGATGTGATGAGAGTGGAAGAGAGGCACAGATATTGTGCAGAACGGAGGTGTTGAGTTGGGAGATATTTTGAGACAAGTGAGGAGATGTATGTTGGTGCAGTTTTGTTGATGGCCTTGTATGTTAGTAGACAAATTTTTAGGTATGCAACAGGGAACCTGAAATGTCCTTTTTGAAAACTGTATCCTTCATTGTATCATTTTTGTGTGAAATTGATAACATCTTTATATTATCATGATTAACTTGCTATTTGTTGGCACCTTAGGGCAAGTACCCAAACCTGTCCACAGCTGCTCACAGCCCCAGTAACCCCCAGAGACACTTACTTATCTTGTACGACCTCTTGATAACATTTAATTAGGTTACATTTTCAAGTATCACTGGGGTGACCTTCAGCTTGCTATTCCTACTGCTCAGAAATAAAGAGGTCATCCGCTTGTATTCTTCCATCACACTGAGCTATTGATCTTACGAGAGAAAAAGCAAGATATAGGTCCACCTGAGGCAGTGCCCCTCTGATACCCACTTAGCACTGCCGGCCCCTAGCCGTCCGTCACTAGAACTGGTATGAGCCATTTAATAGAAAACTATTCTAAAACCAATTCTGAAATATTCATCTTACAGATAAACAATCGGCCGGTAATAAAAATAGTGCTGCGGCTGGAAATAAATAATATAATTGCAAGCGGTGTAATTATTTTGTGATGAACACTTTTCATTAAATCTCTTCTTGCTTTGCATTCATTTTCTGCACGTTAGCAAATGATGGTACAATGTTGAAATAGCGGCACAGTTCAGTGCCAGAACTAAAGCACAATTCGGGGTCCTAAGTTACTTTTAGAAAAAGGAACTTCAAGCTGCTTCCTATTTTGTTTTTCTGGCTTTTCCGCACAGTGACTGCAATTTCCTCAACTAATCTGATACCTCATGGGTTTCGTAGGAGACTTTCAAAATGCTTCGCTACATAACAAATCCTTCATTGTCACATCCATCCATGTAACAGGTGCCAGCACAGTGAGAGAAGCCTAAGAGCACAACACACATATAAGAAGACACAAATAATTCCAAACAAAAAGCCATAGTAGCAGACATTAAGTTTACAAGTCTGCAAAGTTTGGAAAATTGCATTTGGTCTCCAAAAACACAGTTAGGGCTTGTACATAGGGCGTTAAAAAGCAACACGTGTTAAAAGCATAGACAAAATGTTGTATTCTATTCAAAGCGCTTTGGAAAGCTTTCCTGCAGCATAGTGTACTATTTACCTAACAAGCATTTATACAGAACTCTATTATATTATAAGGAACATAAAAATAGCAAACACTGCAAGCAATGTTGAAATTGTCACAAAACAAAGTTTGTGTGTGTGTGTGTGTGTGTGTGTGTGTGTGTGTGTGTGTGTGTGTGTGTGTACATGTTCCTTCTCTTTTATAGCTGCAAGATTTTGAACATTTGGGGCTAGATTTACTAAACTGCGGGTTTGAAAAAGTGGAGATGTTGCCTATAGCAACCAATCAGATTCTAGCTGTCATTTTGTAGAAT